>NW_006437736.1:2724301-2766966 GCF_000325575.1 Pteropus alecto
CTCTATTTCTGTCTCTTTCAGTGTCTCCCTGTGGAGAGAAGGAGAGAGAGAGGGAGGAGAGAGAGGGAGAGAGAGGGAGATGTCTCTGTCTTTCTCCATGTATCTCCCTGTCTTTTTCTACCTCTCTCTGTCTCTGTCTTTCTCTGTCTCTCTAATCTTGTCTCTGTGTGTGTCTTTTTCTGTCTCTGTCTCTTTCTCTCTGTCTATCCCTATCCATCTCTGTCTCTTTGTCTCTCGCTGTCCTGTCCCTATTTCTGTGTCTTCTAGCTCACACACTTTCTCTCTCTCTCCCCCTCTCTCCCCCTCTCTCCCCCTCTCTCTCTCTCCCCCCCACCCTGTCCCCCCTCCCCTTCCTGTTACTGACCCCTTTCTCAAAATTCCACATACACATACACATGCGCACGCGCGCGCGCGCACACACACACACACACACACACACACACACACACACACCCCTTTCAGTAGCTTCACTCAGGTGTTGTAGGTGGCTGGAGTTTCCTGCTAGTTTTAGCGCCAGCCCCCTTGGTTTTTTTTGCATCCTCAGGTACTTTGTGTGCCTAAGTGAGTCTCCCAAAAGTCTCCTTTGTCTCTCGGAAGAAGGTTACTTATTTGGCTCCATGTGTTTTCTGACTCAGCAGAAAGGAATGCTTCATCTGGTTCCCAGACCTTGGCAGTACTGGCATCTCTCCCTGACTCCAGGGGCTGCCTGCTGCCATCTCCAACTCAGTGTGTCCTCAGCCGGACGTGGTCCTCTCCCAAATCTGCAGTGATGGGCGTGCACAGGGTTTTGCAGGGACACAGAGAAGTTCTCTTGGTCCCAAGTGATTGGTGAGCATAGTCAGGGAAGCCTCCCCGGAGAAGGATGAGCTAAGTCGGAATTAACCAGCTGAAGAACGTAGGAAAGAAAAAGGAAGGTCACGGAAGACAGAGGGAATGGAGATGTGAAACCGTGGAGTGGGGGGTGGAGGGGTGTTGTGGGGAGCAGGTCACAGAGGATGGAGAACAGAGTCCGGGCTCACAAGTGCCTGAGGCACCATGATGCGAAGGAAAGTCAGTAGGCCCTGGTCCCAGACAGACCTGGGTTTGCATCTTGGGAGGGGCAGTGCTGCTTAGTGGTTAGGACCATGCCCTCCAGAGCTGTTTAGTGGTTAGGACCATGCCCTCCAGGTTGCCTGGGTTTGAGTTTCAGCTCTGCCACTTACCAGCCGTGTAACTTCGGGCCTCAGTTTCTCCATCCGTACAGTACGGGTAAGAGTAGCACACCTACCTCACCAGGCTGGAGGAAGGATGGCCTGCGTTAATACGTGTAAGTGCTTAGAACAGGGCCTGGAAGAGCTGTAATTATCATTTATAAGTTGAATGCCCAGGAGTAGATTCTCATCTCTGGACCTCGGTTTCCTCCTCTATGAAATGGGGGTGATAGCGCTTCCTGGGCAGGGTTGTCGTAAGAGTGGGGGAACATCAGTAGGCCATTCATGTGCAGTCCCTGCCTCCTCAAAGAGGCTCAGCAAATGGTAGTCAGCACCACCACCACCATCGGCATGGCTATTATGCTTTCATGTGGGCTGTCCTGGTGCCTACTCCCTGCTTATTTACCTCCTCCCTACGCCCAGCAAGCATCATGGATCATCCAGCCTGGAGACTGGAAATTAAGTGGTATAAGTCTGGGCCATGGTGCCCTGACAAGACTATTGGTCTTTTTCTGGGCAGCAGTGATTCAGATGCTTTGCTGGCCACTCTGTCAGCTGTGTTGTCAGCTTTACCCCAAGTCACGTGAGAGGCCAGCAGCAGGGCCCTCTCCAAAGCTGGTGCAAATAAGCATTTTATAGTCGACTTCTGGGCCCAGCACTGAGAAGGAAGAAAGGAGCAGTGATAAGCACAAGAAAACCCCAAGGCCATTCCACTCTCTGCTCCCTTCCTGTGGAATTGGATTTCCACCTGGGGGCCCCACTGAGCGTGAAACTGGAGAAGACAGGAAAGGCTCCTGGCCATCATGACTGGGCTCCCGAGGCGCTTTGTTCTTGTCTACATCTCATCCGGTCTGCGCCATGGGAAGGCAACATGCTATAGTTAAAACTGGACCCAGGACCCAGAGTGCCTGAGTATGAATCCCTTCTCCACCACTGAACCAGACATAAGGCTTTGGATGAGTCACTTCATCTCCCCGTGTCTCAGTGTCCACATCTGTAAAATGGAGATGGTGTTAATAATAGTTTATATCGCATATGATTGTTATGATAACTAAATGAACCAATGTAAAATAAAACTTCTCTTGGCTCTGTATTCATAAAATGAGGTAGTCGAACTAGATCCTAAGATTTTACTTCAGAATTTTAGGCACTGCATTACGTGGTTATAAATTCTGCTTCTGCCACTGACCTGTTGTTTGATCTTGATTAAGTAACTTAACCCCTCTGAGGGTTCATTTTATTTGTTTAAAGGAAATAATACCTACAAGACAGATTCTAATATCTGAATTAGAAAATAAAGATTTTATGTATATAATATAGATTATATATCTCTATATAGATCTCCTAGCAGAGTATTTGATACTTCATAGGTGCTCAATGAATAACAGCAATTAATTTTATATTGGACACACCATAGAAGGGAATTCTGTATTAAGTGAGAAATAGTACCAACTCCTTTTCAAATTCAAAATTCGTTTCTGAAAATAATGCTCTGATTTAAGGGAGGAATGGAAGGTAAAGACTCAGGAAGGACTCAGGAAGGATGAAAAAGATGTGAAGGGAAGAGAGAAGGGAGGAGAGCACAAATTCCTTTACGAAGATGGTACCTCCCTGGAAGTGTTCTTTGTAAATGAGATAAAAACATACAGGTGGCGTGGATGCTGCCCAACGTGCATTTTCTGAGCAGGCCTGCATGCAGAATGCGGCACGGGGATCTCTGCTGGGGGAGCATTCCAGATCCTGTTGCTCTCCATCAAGGGACACCCCCCTCACTCTATCCCCCTACTCCCAGCCACACGCCATACCCCGGTGACAATCTCAAAGTTCAGAACTCCTCGACTTCATTTAGAGAACCCAAACATTCTGTTTTCTGGCCTGTTGCTGCAGAGTGAAGTGCGAGCAGGAGAACCTTCAGGCAGATGCCACTCTGGGGGTGGGCTTTGGGGAGCACAGTCAGACTCACACTGATGGGGCCAGAGACTCAGATGTTCCCTTGGATACTAATTTTTTTCCCAATGTATAAATAGCCAGGTTTTCTCAACAAAATTAGGACACAGGCTTTCAAGGTTTTCTTTGGCAGGGATTGAAGGAACAGCATTTGCAGCCTGATTTTGGAAGAGGCTAGGGCTTGGGTTTCCAACCAGGTACATGGGCACAGCAGCCACAGCTCTGGGAGCCTTGGTGTCCTCACAGAGGCAACAGGTGCTAGTCTGCGGAAGTGTTCTGGGACCTAAGTCAAGGTTTCAAGACAGAGATTGGATACTGGGGTCTCGTTGGCTTATGGGGGTTGGTGAGATGGAGACCCTGACTGGTCAAAGAAAAGAACCTGGGCCAAAGTCAGCCCTTGGGCCACTGAGAGATTTAATTTTAAGAAAGACTAGGGTGAATAGGGAGTAGTATTTTGACCTCAAGATTGTATATGATTCTAGGGTGCCCTTGAACACCAAGCTCTGAGTCTGACTGGCAGAAAAGGTGACCTGGGAAGCACCAGCAGCCCCACCCCTTGTGACTGGTTTTGGAAAAGTGAATCATAAGTCCTTTCAAACAGAGCCACAGAGAGTATTGGTTAGAGTTTTCTCAGGAAATTGAGAAAAACCCCATGCATTCATTCAGTTATTTACTGAGGGTCTACAAGGTGCTATGGATGCAGAGCTGAAATACAGATCCTACCTTCAGTGAGACTGAAATCTAAACAATCATTGCCATATCAGGGGCCATGAAAATAACAAACATCTCTGGGTGGCAGAGATGATAAACGTTTGTTCACGTGTCTTCAGGTTGATTGCGCATTGACTAATTTTAGGCGAGCTGATCTGGGTGGCACTAAGGTGCAGCTAGAGTCTGGGTCTTCTTCACACATCTCTCCTCCTCCTCGGACCCGTGGGCCAACCCATGGGACATGTCCCCATGGCAATGGCAGAGGTGCAAGAGGGCAAATAGAAACACATGATGTCTCTTGGGTCCATGGCTCAGAACTGGTACACTGTCAGGTTGGCCCTCATTCCATCAGCCAAAGCTAGACCCATGGCTGGGCCCAAAGTCATTGAGCATGGGAGTCACTCAGCCTTTAGTGGAAGGAGCTGCAAAGTCACTTGGCAAACTGCTTAAATCCTGGGAGGGGTGAAGAATCATGGCTGATAATTAAAACTGCAAAATTGCCTACCCCGACATAGGTGTATTTATTTATTTATAAATCACAAATGCTTTACTGATATGTTGTGTCCGTAAAATGAACACACACACACAAAAAGAAGTTTAGGGATGAGGTCAAAACATGAAATAGAAGTTCAAACAATTTTTTCCTGCAGTCCAGTGTATCATCCTGGAAGTCCCCAGGGGATGCATTTCCCATCTTGGAGAGTCTGGTCTGGAGAAGTCTTTCTTGACATGTGGCTCATGGACCAACTGCAGCAAATCATTTGGATGATTTGGAGAGATGGTTAAATACAGATTCTGGACCACTTTTCCAACCTATAGAATCAGTGCCTCTGAGGGTGAAGCCTGGGAATTTGTATTGTTAGAAAGTGTCCCAGGTGATTGGAGTTTGCAGATCAACAGCAATCAGCTTATGATGGAAAGAAACCCAGGAGTGGTCTCTAAGGGCACAGGAACTGCCCTTACCCAGCCTGGCGTGTGCTGGGGGTGGTTAGGAAGACCGTCCTGAAGGAGGGATGCAGGAGGTGAGTTCTGAAGGAAGGTGAGACTTAACTGTGCCGCGGAGGAGAAGGCTGTGCCAGGCTGGGGCTGCTGCATGTGTGAGAGCCATCCTTGAGAAAGGGTCAGTCGCGTTCAGGTTGCCCCACATTTGGCGAGTGTAGAGAAGAGGATCAGAGAAGTCCCAAAGGGTCAGTCAACACATGAATACGATTTAGCCAGAGAAGGGAGATGAGGGTAGCGTGGAAGCAGGAGGGGTCTGTTCTGAGCTGGAGACGAGACAGCTGGAGTTTCAAGCCTGAATGTGAAGAGGGCCATGGGCAACCACAGAAAAGTTTTCTGCACGAAATGATGTGATCACGTCTAGTCTAAGGGCCCAAGAGGTGAGAAAGGGACTGGAACAGAAAACATGCCTGTGCAATATAGCACTTGTACCCGTGAGACATGAGGGCGGCCTAGCATTGAGGGAGGAGAGAGATGGGATTGAATTCGAGAGCTGTTTGAAAAGACAGAATCCATGGAGCACGTGGAGGACGAGGGAGGACTATGAGTGGAATGTTATCTTCGGGGTTTGAGCCTGACTGATGTGAATACGAACTGGCCAGGGAGGCAGAGCTGTTCACCCTCAGGAGAGGATCTTGCTCAGAGGGGTCCTCATTCTAGATGATCACCAACGTGGGCATCTCTCTGGCCCCAGTTAAGAATGAAAATGCCTAGAAACAATATTGTGAAATAGACCACAAAACTATATATATGGTTCATTTTACAGTAAGTTAACACCACTGAAAATCACCTTTACTTATTCTGAAGGAGAGCAATCACAGAGGGGCTCAAGAAGACCATTTAGCTCCAGACCTCAGGTTATGAAGGACCTCTGTTTACATTTTTGACAATGCCTTCAGCTGAAAGTCTTGATAAATCAGAGGCAAGCCAGCACGATTGTAAGATAACACCAACCTTGTATCCCAATCCTACCTGGCAGTCCCTGGTGAGCTCTATAAATCCTGTTTATAAATAAATATGGTGATTATTTTGTGGATAACACAGTTATAGTCGCTTTGTAATTTTAAGTTAAAAGCTTTAACTTGACTGTTTTGGCATTTGAATGTATTTCAGATTAGGGAGGGTGGTCTTGAATAAGTGGAGGAATCTCACTCCTCTTGATCTCAAGGAGGCACTCTCCCACAAAATTTCCAACAAGGGTGGGAGTTGTTGGTGCAGAAAGCTCACTCATGCACAAATCCTAGCTCTGAAACCCTAGTCCTCCAGGGCGGGGAACCCACGGTGTCCCACCCATGGGAACGAGAGTGTTACCACTCACAGGAGATCAAGGTCTATGTGAATGGATTTGAACTCATCAAAGACAGCACACACTTTCATGTAGCCGTGGCTGGAAAAGAGCTCAGAGGATGAAAGGCCCCAGGGATCTGTTTGTGGAGATGGGGCCGCTCTCTCCACAGATGCGTGTTTGACCTTTTTTTTTCAGGAAGTTAAACATCTCTTAGCTCTGAATCTTGAGTGGACAGCCTCTGGGTTCTCTGGCTCATGCTAGAACTCCCACATTGCCTGTGCTCATCAATATATTGTTGGAGCCCAGCCTATGTTGTCTCTATGAATTTTTACACTTTCTGCTCATGCAGAAAGGGTTTCAGCATCTGTTAATTATCCAAATGCTGGTTCCTAAAGGGAGAAGAAGAAACTCTTTCAGCACTCATTGAGCAGAAGCTGGAGAGGGAATTTATGTGTCTTGTGTTTACATGGGGGAGGAGCTTACTAAAACATGATATCAGATATTCTTTCGCATTATTCCAGTTTTGGTTCAGCTGAGGCTGATGTGTCAGATACTGTGATAGCTGCTTTCTTTCATGTAATCACGCATTTAGTCTTTACGAACAAAAGGTGAGGATGGTTTAATTTCATTTCTGTTATTTTAAACAAGTTCACACGACAGATATTTGTTGTACCTCTACCAGATGTTAGGTACTTCTCTAAGATCTTAGGATACAGTAGTGAGCAAATCAGAAGGCTTCCATTTTATCAGAGGGAGTAGAGACTCAACAAGAAGCAAAAAAATAAGTCAGTTATATAGTATAGAAGGCGATGCGTGGTATGGAAAACAAAACAAGTGAGATTGGGTAGGAGAGATTTGAAGTACCAGAC
This sequence comes from Pteropus alecto, assembly GCF_000325575.1. Lineage (NCBI taxonomy): Eukaryota > Metazoa > Chordata > Mammalia > Chiroptera > Pteropodidae > Pteropus > Pteropus alecto. The sequence goes on from NW_006437736.1 coordinate 2,731,306, forward strand.
AGTTTAACCACGGGTGGTCAGGGGAGGCCTTGCTGAGAAGGTGACATTTGAGATCTGAAGGGGACGAGGGAGTAAGGCATGCCTGTGTTCATAGAAAGAGTGCTCCAGGTGAAGGAAAGGCCAGCGCAAAGGCAACTGGTGGACAGGAAGTTCAATCGTTGGAAATCACCTTCTTCCTTTCTTTTCTAAGAAATGTGCCAGGCCTTGAATATTCCTTATCTAACGAACCTTTGCAGGAGATCCAGGTATTAGCCCATGAAACACCATGCCATCGACATTTGCAGAGCACGTTAAAGATTAAAAATCGATTTCATGTGGGTTGATGGAACTCTTCTGTGACCTGGTTGGGGAGGTTACATGAATGTGTTAAAATGCATAGAATTTTACACCAAAAAAGGTGTTTTACTCCATGTTAACTTAAAAAATAAATATTTCAAAAAGCAACTTATTGCATTTTATTTTGGTCTACTCAAAGATTTGTGGAGTAGGAAAGTGGGGATTCGTATTTTCACTTTGCTCATCGAGAACCTGTGGCCTAAATGTTACTCAGCAGCAAGAGGCAGAGGTGGGTTTCAAAATGGGATCAATCCAAGGCTCGTTCTCATGTAAATACTGCTGTCTCTGCCACATTGCCTCCCAAACACAAGCTGACCATACTGGCAGTCCTTCTGGGAGTGAGAAACACACATTGTCTAAAAAGCAACCAGAATAATAACAACAGCTAACATGGACTGCTCACCAGGTGCCAGGCACTGTTCTGTATATTAAGTCACTTAATTTTCTCAAGAATCCTATGAGATGTACTATTATACTATCCCCATTTTACAGATGAGGAAAACGAGGCACAGAGAGGTTACGAAATTTACGTGGTAGTAGGTAGCAGAGATGGGATTAGAATATAGGCAGTCTGGTTTCAAGGTGCGTGAGCTTAACCTTCAGGCTTGCTCACTCTGTCTAGCTGTGTCCAGCACCGGAGGGCTGGGCCCATGGTATTCATTAGCCTGGGTTTGGTAGGGGTCTTGCATTTGAAGAATTTTTTTTTCCAGTAAAGCATTGTTATTTTAGTTTCAGGTTCACAGCAAATTGAGGGGGAGGTAGAGAGATTTCCCATATAACCCTTGCCCCTACACATGCATATCCTCCCCCATTATCAACATCCCCTATCAGAGTGGAACATTTATTACAATCAATGAATCTATATTGGCATAATCACTCAAAGTTCATAGTTTGCATTGTGGTTCACTCTTGCTGTTATACGTTCTGTAGATTTGGACAAATGTTTAATGACATATATCCATCATTATGGTATCATACAGGATATTTTCACTTCCCTAAAGATCCTCTGTGCTCCACCTACTTATTTACCCTACTCCCTACCCCTGGCAAACCCTAGAACCAGCAAAAGGTAATTCATACCAAGATGCTAGTTGACCCTTGAATAACAAGGATTTGAACAGTGTAGGTCCACTTATGTCCGAGTCTTTTTCAATAAATTCTGTGAAGTATTTTCTCTTTTTTATGATTTTCTCAATAATATTTTCTTTTATCTAGCTTATTTTATTGTGATAATTCAGGATATAATACACATAATGTAAAATAAGTGTTAATTAACTATGTTATCAGTAAGACCCTTGGTAGTTAAGTTTTGGGGAAGTCTAAAGTTATACACAGATTTCTGGCTGTGCAAAGGATCGGTGTCCCTAACCCCTGTGTTGTTCAAGGGTCAACTGTACTGTCTCCATAGTTTTGCCTTTTCTAGGATGTCTTATAGTTGGAATCGCACTGTATGTGGCCTTTGCTAGCTGGCTTCTTTCATTTGGTAATATGCATTTAAGAGTACTCCATGATACTCACTTGTCTGGATGTACTACAGTTTATCTATTCACCTCCTGAAGGACATCTTGGTTGCTTCTAAGTTTTGGTGAGTGTGACTAAACATCCTGCTATAAACATCTGCCTGCAGGTTTTTGTGTGGGCATGTTTTCAACTCCTTTGGGTAAATATTAAGGAGCATGATTAATGGATTATATGCTAAGAGTGTGTTGAGCTTTATGAGAAACCACCAAACTGTCTTCCAAAATGGCTGTATCATTTTGCATTCTCATCAGCAATGAATGAGAGTTCCTGTTGCTCCACATCCTTGTCAGTATTTGGTGTTGTCAGTGTTCCAGATTTTAGCCATTCTAATAGATGTGTAGTGACATCTCTTTGTTGTTTTAATTTGAATTTCCCTGATGTCAAACATATGATGTGGAACATCTTTTTGGATGCTATTTGCCATCTGTATATCTTCTTTGGTGATGTATCCATTAAGGTCTTTGGCCTATTTTTTAAACATAATAGCATGTGAACCAAGACTATGGTAGAAATGATAGAGAAGAGAGGAAATTAAAGATGTTTGAGGAGACAGAACTGACAGGGCCTAGTGATGAGTGGCTGGAATTGGTGAGGGTTAAGGAGGAGTAAAGTGTGAGACTCAGGTTTCTGGCCTGAATGGATTGATAGTGGTACTTCTGTGGGGCAGTGGGGGCTCAGGTACCTAAATTCATCTGAGGGTGATGTAAGCAAGGAAATGAATCTGGGGTGTCTATGAGACACTTGAGTGTGAGTGTGGTCACTGCTGCCCTCTAGTGGCATGGGGCTTAGTACTCCCTGGCCTACTAGATTCCGTCGCAGTCAGTCTTTCTGTCCTTCTTTTCCCCTCGGAATCCCTGTCATCCCCACTTTGTCCCAGTATTAGATTTAGGTTGGCATTGAAGAGATATCCAGCCTCTAGGAGTTCAGGAAGTGAATGACTCACAGAACAGGAAGACATCTTGCAAATCACATAATCCAACTCACTCCCTTCTTTTCACACTTAAGGACCCAAATGACTAACCATCTCCTAACTTGCCTGGCTGTTTCCATATACATGCTATACAGTCTGTTTTCCACATAGTAGCCAGGTAGATTAGGTTTTGTTTCTCTTTTGTTTATAACCCTCTAGTGGCTTACTTTCACACTTAGATTAAAATCAAAATTATTTTCAGTTATTATATTATATTCATAAGTTGGCCCCTCTTTACTTCTCTAAACATTTTCTTATAAAAATCTTCTTGTTTCCTGGTTAGGCTGGCCTTTCTTCTATTCTTCAAATTGCCTAGCTCTTTCCTACCTCAGGGCCTTTGCATATGCACTTCCCATTCCCCTCATTTTTCATGTGTCAGCTTAAAGGTCAGCTCCTCAGAGAGGCCTTCCCTGCCCCTCCGCATGTTAACCTCAATGATTGCACTCTGTGTACTCCTTACTAGCTCTCGCCCCAACCCACACATATGTGTTTACTTGTTCATTATCTGCCTCCCTTTACCAGATTGTAAAGCTCACCTGGAGACTGAAGTAGAGAGAAGTTACAGGAAGAGCCTTTGACCTTTAGAGTTGATCAGAAGATAATGAGGTGATTCTTCTGAAGGTGGGGAATTTCCGCTAGTGCAAGGTTAATCAGATTTCCTAAAGAAGAGAGTGTTAAATAATCTCTAAGGTCTCTTCAACTCTAACATTTTGTTAACTTTTTTATCTAGCATTTTTAAAATGAAAGAGATTCAGTTCCAGTAATGACTCAATAGCTTGTGTTGTGCTAACCCTCTCATAGATGGTAATTATAAACTTTGGATAAAATGTTTAAAAGAAACTATTTGAAGTTCCTGGAGAGAAGCAAAAAGTAGGTAGAATATGGAGGGGATTTGATCCTTGAAAGATGAGAACCACTAAGTGAGATCCACATTTACGTGGCTTGTCCTTGAAAGCATTCCCCAGTCCACGTGACACAGAACAGCTAGAACCACAGCAGAACACTGCAGCTTTATTAGTTTGACAGCTCAGTAGAATGAGTACAGGCTAACAGAGTAACTGGAAAATGAGGAACTCTGAAGAGATTCCCCAGTTCCATGTTTCCAACAAGCTCAAGTGAGGCCTCTATTAAAACTGGATTGTAGTTCAACCTCTCTTTCAGCCCATTTTTGCTTTGTGTACTTGCCCACAGTTGGTAATCATGGGAGCACTCTCCAATAAACTTCCTGCTTGCAAATCACCATGGCAAAGTCAGCTTCCTGGCTTGGGAACCTGACTTTACAGCAATCTAATTGATATTTATAGAACATTACACATGACAACTGCAAATACACATTCTTTTCAAGTATATGGAACATTCATCAAGATAGAGTATATTGAGTCATAAAATTAATCTCAATGAATGTCAAAGATGTCAAAGGATTAAAATCTTATAGACGCTATTCATTAATCATACATGAATTATATCAAAAGCAATAACAATAAAATATCTGAAAGAGCACTGTAATTTAAAAATTAAATATATGATTAGATAACACATGACTCAAAAAAGAATCTCAAAGAAATTAAGAATAATTTGAATTGAACGATAACGAAAATACATGTCAAATTTCCGAGATGCAGCGAAAACAGTGCATAGAGGGAAATCCACTACTTTAAATATTTATGTTTGAAAAGAAGAAAGGTATAAATTTAATGATCTATGTTTCCATCTTAAGCTTCTAGAAAAAAGAAGAACAAATTAAAGCTAAAGTAAAGAAGAGAGGAAATAATAAAGAACAAATATCAGTGGAGTAGAAAACAGATGATGGAGAAAATAGAAATGGCTGCAAGTTGGTTCTTTAAAAGATTAACAAAATTTATAGATTCTTAGCAATACAGATTAATCAAAAAGAGAGCAAAGACAAATAACCATTATTAGGAATATAAGAGGAAATCGCTACATATCCTACAGAAAATGAAAGGATGATAACGAAAATTATGAACAATTTTATGCCAATAAGTCACAACTCATGAAATGGACAAATAGCTTGAAATCCCATATTACCAATACTGAAATAACAAGAAACAGAATATAGATTTATGAAAGGGATTGAGTTCCTTACTAACAACTTTCCAGCAAAGAAAAAATCAGCCCCAGATGGCTTCGGTGTTGAATTCTGCCAATAATTTAACCATTTCCTGTTTGCCCTAAGAATACTGCAGTGTTTACCCAGTGGATTACAGACCTAACTTCACCCTCAGAGTTTGCCATGAATTATCTCATTTGTTATTATTTTCACATTGCTCTAGTATATCGATAGTCTTTGGAAACAAATGACATCATTCTATTTATAGCATTCTGTTTTTAGTAGTGGTATTTCCATTTACAAAATATAGTAATTCTGAATCGCTGGAAATGTCAAATCCTAGAAAATGTAGCATTCTTATGTGTGATGTTAATGCTGGCAGCGAGCTGCACATTTTTTTTTCTAAATGGGAAATGAGTTAAGAAAAAGAAAACCAATATTACATGAACTCTTTTGGAAAATAGAAAAGGCGGGAACACTTCCCAACATATTTTGTGAAGTCAGCATTACCCTGGCACAAAACTAGGCAAAGACGTTGCCAGAAAAGAAGACTGTAGACCAATATTTCTCGTGAACATGGACACAAAAGTCCTCAACAAAGTATTATCAGATTGAATCCAGCAACCTATAACTCCTGGGATTTATTCCAGGAGTGCAAGTTTGGTTTAACATTTGAAAATCAATTAGTGTAATTCACCACGTTAAATAAATAAGTGATTTTTAAAAACATAGTTCTCTCAATCAATTTTGAAAATTACTTAGCAAATCCAACATCCATTCATGATAAAACTCTCAACCTACTAAGACTACAAGGAAACAATCTCAATCTGATAAAGAGCATTTACAAAAAACGTACAGCTAACACCTTATTACTGTAATGTGAGATATTGAACATTGTCTCCCTAAGGTTGAGAACAAGATGAGGGTATCTGCTTTCATCATTTCTATTCAGCAGTGTAGGTCCTAGCTACTGTAATTAGAGAAGTGAAAGACGTAAAAGACATTAAGATTGGAAAGGGAGAAGTAGAGATATCTCTTTGTAAATGACATCATTGTTTAAATAGAAAATCTGAAGTTTTCTGCAAAACAACCACTAGAAACAATAATCGAATCTATCAGATCAATATATCGACAATAACTCGCAAAAATGATAATAGCAGCAAACAAATGGAAAGTGAAACTTAGAAAACAGTTTTTTAATTTATCATTAATTTAACAAAATATGTGCTGTAATGAAAATCACAAAACATTTCTGAGAGAAACTAAAGTTTATCAGTAAAGAACTCTACATGTTCATGAAGTGAAAACTTCAATGTTGTTGAGAAGTCTGCTCTACCCAAACTGAGCTATAGATTTTATGTAATCTCAAACAATATCCCAACAGACTTGTTATACGAGTAGATTTTAAAATGCATAGGATAACAGGAACTAGAATACCCAAAACAATCTTGAGAAAGAAAAATCTACGTAGGAGGGCTCACTTTACCTGAAAAATATAAAATAATGTTAACAAAAAATATAAGAGGGGTCTAATCTTCCGGTTTAAATAATCATTTTTCTCAATGGGATATTTTAATCTCATGAACAATTTTTAAAAACTTATTCTGTTCAGAAAAGCAATACTTATGAGATTATTAGTCTGCTCAGTCTGCCATAAACAAAATACCGTAGACTGAGTGGCTTGGACAACAGAAATTTATTTTCTCACAGTTCTGGAGGCGGGAAGTCTAAGATCGGGATGTCAGCATGGCCAGTTTCTGGTGAGAGCGATCGTCTTGGCTTTCAGCCACCTTCTCCCTGTGTCCTTATATGTCAGAGGGAAAGCAAGCTCTCTGGTGTCTCTTCTCATAAGGACACTAATTCTATCACGAGGGCCCTACCCTGTTGACCTCATCTAACCTAACTACCTCCCAAAGGCTCTATCTCCAAATACCAGCACATTGGGGGTTAGGGCTTCAACATATAAGTTTGGGGTGCACAAATCTGTCCAAAGCATATATGTTCTAGGAAATCTGGAAAATATAAGTAAGTGAAAAAAAAAGTCAAAAAAAAAAAAAAAAAAAAAAAAAAAAGCCCTGTAATTGCATTCCCCAAATACAATCACTGTTAACATTCCAATGAATTTTCTTTCCAAAGTTTTGTTATTTCAAATTGTATGTGGTGATATTCATTCTGTACCTATAATTTTGTATCATGATCTTTATTTACAGCATCAAAACTTTTGTTACTAAAACCCCTTTTTGAGTACTTTTTAAAATTAGCCACAAAAGGTTTCATTGAATGCTGTAGTTTATTTATTTGTCACCCTGCGATTGAACGTTGAGAGCTTTTCCAGTATTTTGCTGGTGCACATAATGTGATGGTAAAGACATTTGTGCAGGAGGCCTTTTCTGTAACTCGGATTCCTTTCCTGGGATAGAATTCCAGAAAATGGAAATTGTGGGTTAAAAGAGTTTGCTCTAATTACACGTTGCCAAATTTCTCTTCAAGAAGATGCCCCACTTTACATTGCCCCCAGCATCAGACAGGAAGGTACCATATCTGTTTGCTCTTATGGGGCGGAGATTGTTTCCACTAATGTGTGTGTTGGCTCATTTCTACAGGTAAACGGAGACAGCTGAAGCGGACTCGTGCAGCATCCCCCTGGCCCTTCTGGTCCAAGACCCTACCACTTGCTCTCCCTGGCGACCTGTATTCGGGGCTTCTCCTGGACAAGTCTGAGGAAGATCTAGCCACCTTGTCCACCCACAGCCATGAATTTCCTTCGGCGACGCCTCTCTGACAGCAGCTTTGTCGCCAACCTGCCTAACGGCTATATGACAGACCTGCAGCGCCCCGACAGCTCCACCAGTTCCCCCGCCTCCCCGGCCATGGAGCGGAGGCACCCCCAGCCCCTGGCGGCCTCCTTCTCCTCTCCAGGATCCAGCCTTTTTAGCTCCTTCTCCAGTGCCATGAAACAGACCTCGCAGGCCCCCTCAGGGCTGATGGAGCCTCCGGGCCCCTCCACGCCTGTTGTTCAAAGGCCCAGGATCCTGTTGGTGATCGATGATGCCCACACAGACTGGTAAGCAGGAACTACAGGTCTTCCCACTTGGGGACAAGTGAGGAGATGGGGCTTATCTCACTCTTGGTGGGGATGGAGTGGCAGAGTTACAACAGGCTCAGTGGTAGAGAGACTGGCTGGAGGGAAGGAAACTAATATTTGCCACGTGGCTCCTGTGTGCCAGGTGCATGGCACCTACTTTGTACCATATTCTTTCCTTGGGGCTTTACATATACAGGTCCACAGTCGCTCACCTGCAGATCCTAAATCCAAAAAGCACTGAAAAGTAAAAAATATTTTATAATCTATTTGACTGCCAAGTCTGATCTGAAGGAAGGTGAGACTGTAATAGCCTTCACGATGCCACTCACTGTGCTTGTCCAGGTGACTTGCTGCAAACATCTGAATACGTTTGATACGGGCTACTGTGCAGAGCCCACTGGAAGTATTATATGATATGTGGTATGTACACCCTCTTATCTTTCTAAAAACAGAAAACTTTTAAAATCTGAAATAATTCTAGCGAGTTGCTTAACCTCTTTCAGCCTCAGCCATCTTCCTCCCATAAAATGAGGTTGCTATGAGGATAAAAGAAACCAACGAAGGTCCGCCATCCTTATTTAAACCCTTGAGACCAAGGTGCCTGAGTTGGCGTCCCAATCTTCCACATACTGGCAGACTGGCCCAGAGCTTGTTCTCTTAACAACAAAGGTGGGCAGAGATGACACACATCCCAGTCTCTTCTCAGGCAGTGCTGCTCAATGGTAAGCTCCTCGGGGCCAGAGACTGTATCAAGGTCATTGCAGTTATTCATAGGTAGTTACTGAGCACAAGTTGAGTACAAGACACAGCCTTAGGTGCTCAGGTAAATGGTGAACAGGCCCTGCTCACATGGAGCTGCAGTTAGAGAATAGATCGCTACTGCAAATTTTTGGTAGAGAGAGCTGATAAATATTACCGGTCCAGCTGGATACAGAGAATCTGCAATCCAGGAAATAAGCCCACATGTGGAGACATGGGAGCTCTCTCTCCATCCAGGGCAATGCTGACAGTTGGCCTATGGACAGCCATGGGGGCTGGAGAACAAGGTTGCATGCATGTATTTCTAAAGGCTGCCACATAGTAGGTGCCTGGCAAATACGTATTAAATGAATAAATTAATGCAGCCAGTTCACTAAGCATAACTAACAGATGCTCCATTATTCTGATACGTATACATGACTCATATTCATTCCTTGAGATGTTAATTCAGGTTGGGAATGACTGAGTGGGAGATATTTATAGTTTATAATACATATTTAATACAGTCAACATTAAAGCATCTTTAGCAGGTTCAGATGTCAGTCTTTACTTTCCTGCAAAGAAATCACTTCCTCTTAACCACAGTGGTCACACGCATGGCCTCTGTTCTGATCCAGTCTGTATAGTCTTCACTGTGACTGCTTGCTTGAAGGCTGTTATCATGAAACCTCATTCATCTCCGCTTATGTGAAGTACCATCTTTAGGTTCTGAGCTTAGGGGTTGATTTCTGCAGAGACGTTGCCTCCAAACACTCTTGCCTGTGCAATCCTGCAGCCAATCCATCTGGTAATCAAAATGCCTGCATGGCCTTCGCGGTCCTCTGATTCTCTTCAACCCAATGCTTGATCTTGATTTTAAGTGTTCTTTGCTGATGGTGTTATCCCTAACTCAGTCAGGTTTTACCATGACATGGTGGTGGAGGTATTTAAAAACAAATTTTCCAGGAATACTGTGTGCTGTCTCTCATGTGTGTAGTCTAGAAAACCAAACTGGCAAAAACAGAGTGGAATGGTGGTTACCAGGGGCGGGGGGCTGGGGGGATAGGAGAGATGCCGCTGAAGGTACATACTTGCAACTAGTAGAAAGTCCTGAAGGTCTAATGCACATCACAGTGGTTGTAGACAACAAAATTGTATTCTGCATATTAAACTTTCTGAGAGAATACATCTTAATTATTTCCACCACAATGAGCTATGATTGCTTATGTGACCAAATAGAGGCGTTAGCTAATGCTACAATGGCAATCATATTGCAATATGAATGTATCGAATTGATTTGTTGTATGCCTTAAACTTACACAATATTATGTCAATTATATCTCAATGGAAAAAAAAAAGAATTATTTGTCGGGAAAGTTACCTCCTATAAACAGACTGAGCTAATAAACAGCAACATGGTGCCATGGTTAAGAACATAGACTTCAGAGCTAGGCTACCTTGGTATAAATCCCTTCTCTACTCCTTAGTAAGCTATATGACCTATGCAAGCGACTGCACCTGAGTGGGGACAATACCGACCTTGTAGAGTTAATAAATGTAAATAGAGTTAAAATCTGAATTAAAAAGTACTTAGGATGTCTGGTAGATAGTAAATACTATTTAAATGTATATTATTATCACAGATTATTGTGACCTTCTGTGCAACATTAATCATTTTGACAGCAGCCTCTTGTTTAATCTTTTCTTGCCCAGTATTGGATAAGGATTTATCTTATTGTACTGGGGTTTCCTACTGGTCACTCTTCCCTGCTAACTCTCACGTGATAAAGTCAGGTCTTATTAGTCCCCCAGAGCCTCTATGGTATGTAGGATAGTGTAGAGGTACAGTGAATGAGGCCGGAGTGCAATGAATGGCCTCAGCCAAGTAACATTTAAATTTTGACTTTGTTCTTCAATCTCTGTAATCCACAGGCATGATCGATGTGTAAATTTTAGTCTGTGCACACTGGTGGGGGATACAATTTTGGCTGGAGGAATTTCTCCCAGTCTATGTCAATCATACTCATATACCCACACTTTAATTAGGTCTTGAGAATACCAATCTCCTTCTTGCTCCTCAATGGATAAAAAAGGGAAGAAGTGAGAAGTTGAGACTCATTAACTTCCCTGGAAGTTGACTCTGCACTCATTGAATGTGATAGAGGCTTCCTGCTCGCAGATACATAAGTTTCTCATATAGAACTGCATTTTACATTCTTTACAAACTTCTCAACTTTTTTTAATGTCAATACATTCCCAACTTTCTCCAAATGGATGCTAGCTGTTTCAGAATCTGATCCTTCCTTGCAGTACCAGAAGGATACCTGTCCCCACTACCAGAAGTGGCCAGCAGGTGGCAGGCCAGCCCCACTGTCCCTGGGCAGCTTTGGCAGAGCCTGGGCTGCCTCGGTCAGGCCCCTGCCCAGCCCCTCCTTCATTGTGGAACTGTCTCCTGAGAGGAAGAAGTTGTTAAAGGGGGAAGCCAGCTCTCACAGCCCCTTTCTTTCTCTTTTGAGATGATAATGAGGCGGGAGATGATCCACCGTCTGAACCCAGAGGGAACCCACCAGGAACAATGCTGCTCCCTTTTCCCCCTTCTCAGCCCCAGATCCTCTGTCTTTCTCATCCCCATCCAGACCCTTCCTACAGAATCAGGTTTCTTTGCAGGCGATGGAGTTACAAGAGCCCCCCATTTTTCCCCTCCTGGCTGAGGTCAACCTGCAGACTCTGTGAACCAGCTTGCACCACCCCCCCACCCCCGCTTCCCCGCCCAAGGATGATCTGATACCTGGCCAGTGACCTGGGAAGGGAAAGACTTTTTATTTGCAGAGGAGAAACAAAGGTTCTCAAAGACACCTTTGCTGGGAAGAACTCATGGCCGAGCATTTTAAGATCCCACCACTTTGGAGGGTTTCCCCTGGAGGTGGGCCTGGCTAGGGCAAGGGTGTTTGGGAATCCTTGGTCCATAAGATCTGGCTCAGTAGTATCTTCAAACTTAATTTGTTGCTGTCCTCTGGGATGAGGGAAAAATCACTCAATCATAGAACCATAAGGGAAAGGAAGAAATAAAATGCACGGATTTCAAGCTCAGTTTTCTTTAGCCCTACTACCTTTCTACTCATTCCCTACCTAGAATTTTCCAGCAGCTTTCCTGGTGTCAGGCCCCGAGTTTTGATCCTATCTGGTTACCTTCCATGTCACCACCAAGATGCCGTCTTTCTGAAACACAAATCTAATCAATCTGCGCCCATGCCCCACTGTACATCCCCCTTTATAATCCTTTAGTGGTACATGATTGTCTTCAAGTTCAAATTCAAAGTCCTAAGCATGTCTGCCCTCCCTCTAGTTCTGCAGCTCTACTTCCTGCTTCTCTATTTATTCCAAAGAAATAGCAAACAACTCATAGTTCTCAAACATACCTTTTTGCCTCAGCACATTCTGTTCCCCGTTCCCTGGAATACCCTTCCCGATCTTGTTCACTTTGCCAATTTCATTTCATCTTTAAAAACCTGGTCAGGTGTCACCTCTTCTGTGAAGTCTTTCCTGACAGACTTCACCCTGCTAACAGTGCTAACCACTCCCTCCCTGTATAACTTAATACATATCCCATTGTGCCATTGCTGCACACATCACATTATATTATACTTGGCTATTGAGTGTCCACCTTTTCTGCAAGAACAAGGCAGTATCTTATTCTTCTTTATGTCCCTGGTGTTCAACAGAGTAAGTGTTTAATTTACATATGTCATTGCCCCACCCCAGTCCAATCAGCATAGCTTTTAATAGGCAGAATGGGGCCTGAGACTCACCTTACCTTAGGAGTCAGCAAGCGAGTACACACAGTTAAGGGGCTTTTGTTTTTACTCACTTATCTGTAAAATCTTGGCTCTTTATTTCCCAGTATGCTGGAATAACTGTAAGACTATTTGAGATTGTTACTAAAAAGAAAAAAGACAGAAACTTTTACTACAGCCCACAGAATGTACCAGAATGCCAGGTGTGATTTTCAAAATCAAAGCATTGATCATGATGACAAAAATGAAAAGATTGCTCATGACCATGTTGGGGTTTGGGTGTAACTCCCTGCTCTCAGTTTTAGTGATAAGGTCTCTGAAGCCCGGATGGCATTGGGGAGGGGGCTGTTGGGATGAGGGGGGCATGGAAGCAGCAACCTTTGCCCCCAACCCCTCCCTCCAGTGGCCTTGTTCCCAGAATGTCTGCTATTCCGTTTCAACAATGATTTATTGTTACCTTCCCTTTTATTCTCCACCCTTCCCTATGGTTTCTTTTTGTTGTTGTTGTTGTTGTTTTGTTTTGTTTGCTTTTTCCTACTTGGATAAAATCTCAGCCAGATTGCATAGATTTTATAATCAATCTTAGGTCAAAATGTTTAGTCCATTCTAAAGAGAATTCTTCTAGTTCAGTCCAGTCCAGAGTGAAATCAAGGAAAGGAATGAAGTGAAGATTCTTGGTTTGAAACACCCCTCGGCTACCATCCTTCCATCTTGAAGTCTATCAGGCTATACTGTCTGACTAAATAATGCTAATGATACCCATTAAAGCACCTTGTGCATTTCCAGATTCACTGAGAATGATTATGCTCTATGGTGATTTGTGTCCTCGAAGCCACCACCACCCACCCACACCTAGAGGCCGTCTTATATCCCAGTGCTAGAACAGGGCAGGTGGATAATTAGGAAATGTCAGTTGATCGAATGAATGATTTTAGAGGTGATAAGTTATTGGTAATGACAGGTAGGGCTGCGACAGTGAAATTGAGGAGTGACCTTGGTGGCATTCTTAAATCTCCCTTTTCCCTTTCCTACTCAATCCAACAGAAAGTCACAGTGGTCACAGTGAGAGTATTTACACCACAGAAATTGGCAAATGCTATAAACCAGGCCTTTCAGTTCTTCCCAGAGAGCCAGTTGTTAAGAATTTACCAGCACAATGCTGCTCTGCATTTCCTGGTTTGTGGAGGGGGTGCATTTCACAGGTGAGGAAGCAGGGCACAGAGATCACAGACCTGCTCGAGGAGCTGGAACAGGAGGGTAGCTAAGTTGGGACTTGAATGGAACTAACTGCTTAAAAGGCATCTCTGGTGGTGCTATGCCACCTGCTGACCACTGCCCAGGGCTTCCGTGTTTGGCACGAGGTAGATGCTGAAAAGTCTCATTCAAGAAACGAATGACCACACAGGTGAATAAGCACGAGCTCTCTGAGGACGGGATCATTGTCATATGGCAAACATTTATGCTCTTTCCATGACCAGACGTTGTGCTAAATGGTTCGCATAGCTTCTCTCATTTAACCCTCCCACAACTGTGTGGAGTACGATTACTATTCTCATTTTATAAATAAGGAAAACTGAGGCTCTGAGCTCAGAATCAGAGTGAATGTCAGTGGCATCTGGGAACAGTTCAGACCACCTGGGACAGCCCTGTTCTCTTGTCCTTCTTCCCACGTCCACCTGAGCGCAGGCCCTATGCTGGGTGGGAGGGTGCTGGCCCATCCAGCCAGGCGCCGGATCCCCACACGGATACACACACCCGCACATACTGGGCATCCGAAAGCAGCGGAAGCAGACAGAATGGCGGGACTCCACGTTACAGCCTGGTGGCCAAGCTTAGGATCCTGGTGACCTCACCCTCAGAGGAAAGCATCCCACCTGGAGCCAGGCGGCCCCACCTGCCAGGGCCCTTGGGCAGCCAGAATGTTAAGGTGCCAAGGGAAAGGGGGTCCCTGTAGCCGTCCGGACACTCATGAGCTCAGGTTTGGGAATTGGACTCTTTGTAAAAATTGCCCTGAGATAGTTGTCCTCTTTATGAAACACAAAAGGAGCACCTCCAAGGTCTTTCCGTTCTTTTTCCCTTTTTCAGCGTTAAAGATGTGACTTCCTAACACACATCAGACATGTTTCCTGAGAGAATTCAGATGGGAAAAAAAGATAAAATGCAGAAAACTCAGAGCTCACAGGTGGGAGGTCCGGATTGAAGTCCCAGCCCCGCCACTCACCAGCTCTGAGGTCTCAGCCAAGCTGCTTCACCATTCTGCACCTCAGTTTCCTCATCTATAAAGTGGGGATCATAATGGCACTCCCTTCATCATACCATTGATCTCACGGGAGTGTTCTGAGGCTCCAGTGAGAGCACTTTGCTCCCCTCCCTCACGGGGGTTTTTCAGTGTGTCCTGTTCGCTCACCTGCGACACAGTGTTGTGCTAGATCGTAAGAGGCAGAGCTCATGGCTCCGTTGTTAATCCACTGTGTCCTCAGAGGCTGGCACAGTGCCCGGCACAGGGTAAGACGGGATATTGGATGATTTAATTAATGGATAAATGGATGCTCTTGCTAAATGCCATTATTATTATGGGAAAGTTCTGGACCGAGGCTGCCCTGGGAGAGTCTTGTGCAGAAAACACTCAGCGGCCCTAGAATTCAGGAGGCATACCTGAGGCATCTGTCTAGCCCACTCCCCAGGTTCCCTCTCCTCCTTCCCGTCCAGCTGATAACCAAAGGCTCTAGCCTCTGCCTTAGGGGCAAGGCATCCTGGTGCACCCTCAACGCCTTGTAGTGGGTCTAATTGGCGCCATGGTGACCAGGACATTCTGCTTCTCACTGTGCCACCCGTGGAGGGTTTGAACTCAAAGCTGGCATTACCAGCAATGGCTTTGGGGGAGAGTTGCCAGATTTAGCAAATAAAAATATGAGATGTCAGTTCATACTTAGATAAACAATGAATCAACATAAGTATATCCCATGCAATATTTGGTACAGACTTATGCTACTTACTTATGTGTTATTTATCTGGAATTCAAATTTAACTGGCTGGCCTATATTTTATCAGGCCATCCTATTAATGGGGATAGCAACGAGAGACAGTGCCCGGCTGTGCTAACACAGACCCAGTGAGAGCCTGGCCTTTGGGCTTGTTTTCTGGTGGAGGAGCCAAACCAGCACCTCACCCCACCCCCCAGCAAATGACCCCATTCTCAGAGAGCAGCTTTCCCTGCCTGTGATGAGGACTGAGGACTGTCAGTCACCAGCAGGAAGGGAGCGAAATGGAGTGGACAGTCTGGAGGCAGACTGCCTGGGTCCCCATTCTCCCTCTTACTTAGTCACCTTCAGCAAGCCTGACCTCCAAACCTCACGTTCCTCAGCTGTAAGGCAGGGCGGTGGCAGATCTTTTTGTGAAGAGTTAATGTAAAGATTAAAGATGATGGCATGGGTGGGGC
This sequence comes from Pteropus alecto, assembly GCF_000325575.1. Taxonomy (NCBI): domain Eukaryota; kingdom Metazoa; phylum Chordata; class Mammalia; order Chiroptera; family Pteropodidae; genus Pteropus; species Pteropus alecto. The sequence goes on from NW_006437736.1 coordinate 2,747,257, forward strand.
TGGTACAGAGCTTAGCCTGTCATAACAGGCACTGAAATGGTAACTGTTATTAACAATTAATTGCAATTACTAATTGCTGGTGGATATAATAGCATTGGGAGCCAGGCGGAAGGAAGCCACTTGGCATGAAGCTCAGTTCAGCTGGATATGCTTGAGGGCTGTCTTCCAGAAGCCCTGGAGGAGGGGTGTCTGGATGCTGGGAGACTGGCAGACACTCTACTCTGAAGAGGAGAAAATGGGGGCTGGAGTTGGTCCCCTCCTCCTTGAATTGGTCGGGGACCTCACAGCTGAGGCACACACCTCTCTGTTGAAGACAGTTGGCTCTGGGAAACAAAATCCTTATGCCAACCCCCACCACTTCCCCGTCCCTAAGACTCATTTTGAACAAATACAGGCCCTGTTTCCTGTGGGGGAATGCAGGGGCCGGAGAGAGAAGGAGATAGGCCTAATGTCACCTTTCTTCTAGCATCATTCACTGTATCACACGGGCCGAGCAACACCACCTGGAGTGGTGCTGGACTTTTGGACTCATCCCTCCTACTCTGGGCACCCCCTGCCCCTCCCCCTCGAAGGCCTGGCCCTGGTGCCGGGGGGAGGGGAGGGGCCTTGGGCATTCCCCAGCAGCCTGCCCAGTCGCCTGGAGACAGGCTCCCTTTTCCCAGGCCCGGCCCCTTTTATCAGGGAGACAATGTGAGCACACAGTGAGGGCCTTGTGTGGCACCCAAGCCCCAAGCCCTTTGACTTGAGGAATTTTTCAAGTGCTGACCCCTCTCCGTGAGGTCTTTGAGCCATCCAATCCAGAGGCCTGGTGCCCCTGCTGCTTCCTACCCGAGCTCTCGCAAGGAGAGAGAGAGGGAGGGGGAAAACAGTGAAGAGTTGTCTCCCGCCTTGGTAGAGTCTTCACCCTCTGAAACTGTGGCTAGAAAATCTGGGGGAAATGTCTTCGAGCAGAAGGGAAGATGGGGAGAAATCTGATGGATGCTGCTTCTTCCTAATTTCTCCCTTCTCTGCTGCCGCTGTGGGATCTTGGCAGAGCCACTTTCCTCTCGGCCTCAGTTTGCTCTTAAGTCAAATGACGATGATGGACTAAGATCACAGTCCCCGAAAAACCATCAGAGTGACTTTCAGACTCCCAGGCACCACCATACACCTTCTGCATTGGATAGTGTTCTTGGTTTACAAGAAAAGTAGACTGTGGCTGACTTAGGGAAAATGGGAATTTATTGGAAATATGTGGGAAGCTCACAGAATCAAAAGAAAATGCAAAGACCCGAGTCTTGGAGAGGTCAGAACCCAGGGTTCTGCCCAGGATCTAGAAGGCAGAGACTTGTGGGCATTCTCTGGAAAAGTCAGCGCCTGTTCCCTCCCAGCCTTGTGCCTCTCTGTGCAAAAATCAAATCCCTGGCTGCTTCCACAGTGTGTCCTTGGGACAGTCCCACCAAGACTGTGTAAGAGAGACTCTTGGTTCCATCACTGTAAATGCAATGGAGGTGCTGTTATTAGAAATCAGAATGGATGAAGGATCGGCCACACCAAGTTGTCCCCCTAGGATTACGGAATCAGAATATCTAGAGTGGAGCTCAGGAAACTTTTTTTTTTTTTTTAAATACTGTAGAGCCAAGTATAGAAACCATCGAGTTAGAGGACTTGCTTCATGTGACTCCTCACTGGTAGAACTAGGACCAAAGGAGTCAACAAAGAGGGTGGCGTATCTCAGCTCAGTATATAGAATAGGGAAGTCATCCAAAGATCGAGTGAGCCCCCCGTCACTTGCAGATGTTCAAGCACAGTTGGGCTGGCCATTTGGAAGGAATAATACAAAAGAGGCTCAGAGTGTAAAGGGGTCAGTCCGTAAGCCCTTAAAGGATTCTTGGACCTGAAGCTTTTCATTTTGTCCTCTCTGACTTTGTGTCTCAGTCATCTTTCCTGTTCTTGCCCTGATTTTCTCTGAGGAGTTCAACAATTTAACTTGCGAGTCTTTCCTCATCCTCCAACATGTGGTTTTCTTGCTCAGACCCTCTGAATGACCTTTCGAAGGAGTCCCTCAGATGCCATGGGCTTCCTTAGCAATCGCTGTTCCTGTTCCTACAGACTTCACCCCGCCCAGTTACAGCCTTCCCTTGGGGGATGCAGGGCCCTGGGCAGATACCAGCCTCATTACAGAACGTCTCTTCTCCTAGGGCCTGTGGAAGCCTGCCTAGGATGTGTTTCTTTGGCAGGAGGGGTCTCTCCGTGATGGCAAGAGAGGGCATGGTGCTTCGTGTCCATTTTCCTCACCCCCCACCCTGGCTTTGCAGGAAGGGCAGAGGTGTGTGCTTCCTGAAGATTTGCACTCAGCTAATTGCCATCTTCAGAATGGAATTAGTTAAATTAGGGCTTGCCTGTGCAGCTGTTCGCAGGAGACAAGCCAGTCGGTGAGTGAAGGGACAGGTGGTAGGAAAAAGGACGAGCGTTGAGGAATATTTCCCTGCTACAAGGAAAGTAACAGCTCAAGCTCTATGAAAAATATATCTGCCATTTGGTTTAACTTTCAATGAGATGACAAGGAGCAGTGGGGACTGTGCTGGGCGTGAGAATGGAATTCCCCTTTGAAGGCAGCAGCTGGGGTCCACTCAGCCAATTTCTGCCATGAGAGAAGAAGGGCCTGGTGTTGCCATTATTAATTTTCAAGGGAAGGCAGAAATCTGAATTTTTTATATAAGTTTTCTGTTTTAAACTTAAAAGTATACAATTTAAGCCCGATAAAACAGGACTGTGGACTCCATGTGGTTTGTCAGTTGGCAGCTTTTCGTAGGAAGGACAGGAATCAGGGCAAGTATTCAATCTAGTTCCTCTTCTGGGCCTGCCTCCCAGGTAGACTGTAAGTAGCAGGGAGTCAGGGGGGGTCTTTAATTTAATGCGGTCCCTAGAGACTAGCACAGTGCTGAGCACATAGTAGACCCTGGATGGATGGATGGATGGATGGATGGATGGATGAATGGATGGATGGATGGATGGATGGGTGGATGGATGGATGGATGGATGGATGAATGGATGGATGGATGGATGGATGGGTGGATGGATGGATGGATGGATGGATGGATGGATGGATGGATGGGTGGGTGGGTGGATGGATGGGTGGATGGATAGATAGATGGATAAGTAGATGGATAGGTAGATGGATGGATAAGTGGATGGATGAAAGGAGGGAGGGAGGAAAAATAAATTTTCCCAGGCTTCTCTTTCTGTGCCCTCTCCTTACCTTGACAGGCCCTACGTCCCCTTTTTAAATCAAACACTCAATATTTTTGTGGCCTCCTTCTTATCCTCCTTGTGCCATCTAAACCCCTTTTCTGGAATGGCTGTATATTAGTCACTCGCACCTCAGTATGAATTACCTTACAGTGTACTTATTACTTTTCCCATGGAACTTCCAAGGTTGGGCTCTTAATAGATGCGCATTAAGTGTTTGCTGAGGGAACAATTTAGCTTTCTAAATGTTAACCCTTTTGGTGGGATGAAAGTTGTGGACTTTCAGATATCTGCAGGAGTAAGGATGCCACAGTGTTGTGTCTTTGGAGAGGAGAGAGGTGGAGACTGGGAGATGACATTCTGGCCTCCTCTCTGCAGTCACAGTGTGTGGGTGGCTGATGACTTTGTTTACCCTAAAGGCCTGTGCCAGGGAGCAGCCGGGGCAGGTTTCCATGATGCTAAACATGAAGAGGAGTTCCATTCAGAGCAATGAAGATACTGCTACCTTCTTCCTCTTGGAGAAAGGAAATACAGTCACTTCTCCAGGGATACACCTACATGACCTTGGCCCTCTACCTATCCCACTGAAGGAAAGGAGAGAATGAGATGAACATTTAATACCTGCCATGTGTCAGGGATGTCATTCATGGGAGCCTTGTGGCAGACATAGTAATGTTCTTATATTTACAAATGAAACTGGGGCTCGGGAAGGTTGACATTTGTCTGAGGCAGCACTAGGAAGTAAATAGCAGAGCTGGACAGGACATGGGTCTGTCTCTGATGCTAACATTGCCCACCCACCTCTTCACCTGGAGAGGTGAAGTCCCATCCTGGCAATCCACAGGTGAGCAGCACACTTACCAGCACATTTTTGACATCTTCCCAGAGGCTTTCAAATCTGCATTCTCATTTAATCCTCATGACAACACTATGGGTAAATTTTCATATCCCCATTTTACATATGAAGAAGTTGAGGCTTGTCCAAAACACGCAGCAGGTGGCAGAGCTGCCAACTCAAATCTAGATCTTCTGCTTCATGCCTATTGCTCATTTTTCTTGCACATCTAGGGACATGCCCCAGGAAAATTCATCACCCTCCCCTAGTGCCCACAGCACCTATCCAACTCATTTGCCCTTCTCATATTCTCATGCATAGACACACATCCAGATCCTCTCAAATTCATCGTTGCAACCCTTGGCCCTTGGTGAAGAAAAGGTACCAAATATTGGATGGATCGTTGGATGAACTGGGCCTCTCACCAGGGAGGCAGCCCCTGGCCCCTCAGACTGAGTTGGGATCCCCTTCTGTGGGCTGACCTGCATCTTTGGGCTAATGTCCTGTATGGTCATCATCCATTTATGTGTCTCCCCTTTCAGTTATATATTAAGCCCCAAGAACTGTGCTGTCTTCTTCCTTGTTTCCTTAGAGCCTGCAGGCTCTGGCACATAGTACATGGTCAATAAAAATGTATTAAATGTCTTCCAAAGAAGCCTTCCTCGACCAACCTAAGTCAGATCTTCCCTGCTCCCCACATTTTTCTTCTATCAGTCTGTGCATTTTATTCATCGTTCTCATCACTTCTTTTTCACCTGGTTAGATTTCTGACTTTCCCAGGAGCATGTTAGCCCCACAAGAGTAGGAATGATGTCAGCCTTTCCCTTCATGCCTAGTGGAGTGCCCGGTCCATATGAAGCTCAGTAAAAGTGGTTATATGAGGGAGTAAATAAATGATGTGAATTGTGACCAGACCTACTCACAAAAATCTCCTTCCCTATGCTTTCAAAAGCCAATGAAGGACATAAAGGACATTTGTCACATCTTGTGGCTTGGGACTCTAGTGGGTCTCAGTTCCTTACCTCCACAGATCCCTGCACAGTTGTGAGGGGCCACTCACCTTCAGAGGGTCCCTCCGTTTCCTAACTCACTGGAGCCCCTTAATTGCAACAGGGTACAGAGAGGCTGCCCACCGTTGGAGGATCCCATGTGGCAGTGGGAAGGGGCCAGGAGGGTCACGTATTCTGGGAGTAAATGATAGAGCTAGAATCGGATCTCTGAATTGTTCAGAGGCCCCGCTTTTGCCACATATCCATTCAGCCAAACTGCCATGTGACGCTCCTCGTCTTGCTAACTGGGAAAGCCTTGAGTGTGTCTACTTTCAGCAGTCTTCTGCGTGGTCTCCCCGCTAATGTCCAGGCCACAAATGAGCAACTAACATGCTGCATCAGAAACATGAAAATCTCTTAATAGAACTGGATTCCTGCATTTCCTCTCCCCCTCTCTTCCCCCAGTGGGGGTGACCTCTGGGAAGATGGCTGTGCCTGAGACAGAACATTCCTGATCTCTCTCCCTGGGGAGAGCATCGCTGAGGCCTAGCCACATCTCAGACGGATTTATTGGAAGGGTACTGCTTGGACACAGGTGGATCCTGTTTGTGCTAATTCTCCTCTTCTTTCTGCCCCTGCTGCAGCCATGAAAGAACTCGGTACCCGCTTCTCATAAATCTTTCTTTCACACCACATCCCGCCTCCCCAAATAGGGATTTCCCACCCCAGGCAGAGCCAGTTTTATAATATTCTCCTTCCTGGTGCCTCTGATGTGGCAGCAAAATATGAGACCACCCACAGAGATGGAAGCTGGGTGGAATCAGGAGCTGCCCCAACCCCCTTCCCAAGGCCAAGGACTTGACTGATTGGCTGGGATATTCAGGGAGCTCATTATGAGAACAAACATATTAGGGCATTAGGAAGACATCTGTGTTAGGGAGACAGAGCCCTAGGCCTAGTGGGGTCCTCCATTTTACCTGAGGTCAAACAGCCGGGTAAATTATAGAGGCAGCAACCCCAGCTCCCGAGTCATCTAGAATTCCAGACCATCCCTACCCTTACCTCTGCCAGACAGAACTGTTCAGAGGCAGCTCAAGCCTGAATGAGCCCCCGGCAAGGAGGCAACAGTCTGTGTGGCCTGTCAGGAGACAGACTTCTGACTCCCGGCCAGGCAGGGGGATGGACCGCCTGACCCTAAGCTTCAGCCTGTGTCTGTCTGCCAGGCCCTGCAGTAAAAATCCCAGAGATGGGCAAAAAGAGCGTTGCTCCTGGAAAGGTGAGGCCTTCGAAGGCCAGAGCGACTCGGGTGGTATTGGTGTAGTGCAAAGTGCTCTGGGTTCCGGGTTAAAAACAAGTCGAGGGCTGCTATTTGTGCAGGTTGGACACTGCACAGTCTGACCCCACATCACAGTTGGTATAGATTTGTAAATTTATTACAACAATGTACCAGTAGATGGCAGTGAAGCGTCTTGAGGACAGGATACCCTTGGCCTATCCCTGGAAGACATTAGTCAGCAAACATTTGTTAAACATGTGCCTTGTGCCCTGGCACTTTGTGCCGGATACTGGAGGTTCAGTGAGCATTGAGATACAGTTTTGGGTGTCCTAGGGGGAGGGGACAGACAATGCATAATTGGAAGACAGAGTGATATATGTTCTAATGGTTAAGTACAGCACCCTGTGGGAACCCAGAGGAGGGACACTTAAGCCAGTTAACGGGGGACTTTCAAAGAAAACTTGATAGAGTAAGTGAGGATCTTGGAACATGAGAAAGAGGCAACCACTCAGAAGAGCAGGAAGTCTCTATCCTAAGCATAGAAAACACATGTGTGAAGGCTCAGAGGCATAAAAACATAGGAAGTGTTTAAGGAATCGTAGAAAGTTGAGTGTGTCTGTATAGTGGGCAGAAAAGCGGAGAAATGGGCCATAGTTAAGCAGGGTCAAGATCATGATGGACTCAAGAGGGTCTGGACCGAATCCCCAAAATCTTAAAGTATGAGCTCTACTCACTGTTGCCACTGAGGGGTTTTTTATGTCTTTGAATAGAGACTTCTCCATCTGGAATACGTGAGGACTGCCCCCTGCCCTACCACCTCTCAGGGTTGACATCAAGGTCAAATTAGAAAAGGGATGTGAGGGGGCTTGAGACCTTATATACCAATGCCGTCTATTATTATTATTATTGTCTATCACTCATTTCACCCATGGGACAGATCAAAGTGAAGTGAACTGTAGTTCTGTTTTGTGACTTCTATAAGGATAAGACTGTTTCATTTATTTGTGGTTCCTTGCTGCACAGCATTCATAGGAACGGAGTAAATACTCAATAGTTCTTTGTTGTTGATTCTATTTCAGGCTCTGGGCTGTATACTTTGGAGCTTACTGTGTGCCAGGAACTGCTCTAAGTGCTTTATATGTCTTACCTCATTTACTCCTCACAATAACACTACGTGATAGCTACTGTGATTATTCCTACTTCCCAGATGTGGAAACTGAGGCATATGGAGGTTGAGTGAGTTATCCAAGGTTGCATAGCCAGTGAGCGATGGAGCTGAGATTATATCCAGTCAGTCCAGCCCTGAATGAGTCCACTGCACCCTACTGCCCTGTCTCATAGAGGGTCAAGTGACTTTTTCACCACAACCTTGGCTGGTAGCTGTTATTACCACTTGCCAAATGAGGAAACTGACCTAGAGCAGTTAAGTACCTTGTCTTAGCACATGTGGTGAGTAAGCAGTAGAGCTAAGATTTTTGCCCATGCTTGTATACTTCCAAATCCATGCTTTTTCCAGTATATCAGTGATTGCATTTGTTAGTTACCAATCTGAAGTCCCAGGCCCACCCATTACCTCTATTAAATCCAAGCTAGAGGGACCCTTGACCTAAGTCCTGCCCTGGACTTTACTAGCTATATCCCTCTTGACAACAAAGGAGAGCCCTGTACCAGAGCCCTGAAAATTGTACTCTGAGGTCCATGCATCCTAGAATTTCCTGCCCAAAGGGACCCAGGCCCAAGTCCAGGGCCTGTGTAGGCCAGTAATCTAGCCCAACCTCCCAAGGCATGGCCAAGGGACAACTGTTGGTGGGGGCGTAGGCAAAGACATGAAGCTTGGCCACGTGGCCTGGGCCATTCACAGCCTTCACAGGAAGCCCCAGTGGTGCAGGACAGAGGAGGGTGGGAGGAGAATGAGGAAGGACAATGGGAATCAAGAGATGGCAATCTCCATGGTGCCATGTTTTGGATAGAACTCCAAAAATTCTGAGAAGTCTGAATTCTGACACTTCCGGGTCACTACAAAGTTGTATTTATCAAGGAAAGCAGACAGACATGTTTTATTTAAATGCTTGCTAGCTTTATTTATCAATTTTAAATGTTAGGCCTTTGATACATAGGCCTCCATTTGTTCTTTTGCCCGTGCCCCACAAAATATTAGAGATGGGCTGATCCCGGTGTCTAGAGTTTGCAGACACTACCTTTAAGGATTCATTTTAAAATTCACAAACTATGTGAAAAGTTTCCCTATGCATGAAGCTGGCTATACACACATTTTTGTCTAAGACCATCCTGGGAGAAAAAAACAAAATCTTGCTTTCAAGTCATACTAACATCTCCTATCTCACTAAAATCCTGCCTACTTAACATCTAAACCTGTGAACATTGTAAGAAAAAGTGGCGTTAATATTAGAGCTGTCAGTCAGTGATACAGTCAGTGTCGGAAAGAGAAGAACTCCACTTGCATCAGCTACATGTAGATAGACTTTGGAAGCAGATAGAATGAACCTTGGTCAGAGAGTTTGTAGAAAGGGTTCTTTCTTTCACAAATGGAAGGTTGAGAAAATAGACGGTGAATCAGTGGGAAAAGGATAGAAGAAACAGAAGATTCTTAGGTCTAATTATTACAATTATTGATTAGAACTCAGCTACACCTAGCCGAATGGAGAGTTGGGCTATGCATTTTTTGGTGCCAAACTCTCTTACTGTGGGAAAAGAGAAGAATGAGTATTGCAATTAAAGAGCTGTCTCTGCCCCAGAGAGGGTGTGTGGAAATGCTCAACACAGCACTCAGATGACTAAGAAGTACTCAGTTCATGAACAATCAATGAGAGCAAATGGAAACTTTTGTTACTTTTGCTTTGTGGGAGGATATCTAAACCCAGGAGCACCTCAATATTTGCTGCTATTTTCCAGGGTTGAGCAAAAACATAGGTGTGGAATTAGAAGGCCAGGTGTGGAATCTCTCTGAGTTTCAGTTTCCTTGTCTATAGGATGAAAATAAGAATACCTGCCTCGTGGTGGTGGTAGTGGTAAGCATTAAGTGAGAAAGATTTTAGGATAAAGCCTGTAGCATGTTTTCTGGCAGAGACTAAGGACTCTGCCATTATTTTTTCATTCAACAAATTCTAATTGAGCTCCTACTGTGTGCGAAGAACTGTGATAGGTATTGGGAATAGAGTGATGAATAAGAGATTGCTCCTGACTTCAAGGAACTGTGTTATAGTTTGTGGACATAGACAGTTAAACGCAGTTACTAACTGTAATTGTAATTAGTGCTATGAAAGAAAAGTAGAGTATGACAAGGGAATCTGTATGAGAAGAGAGATGAAGGAGGCCAAGGGTAGAGGACTTTTAGAGACAAATGGACAAGCGAATGGATTTGAGAAATAATGAGAACATAGAATCAATGGAAATTGGGAGAAAGAGATGACGAGAATGATGTCTGTGTTTCTGCCTTGATTAATGAGTAGATGGGATGCCATTTACTGATAATGGGGAAACAGAAGCAGAAGTAGAGGAAAGATGGTGGGTGAGTGGTTGGGTGGATGGATGGACGGACAGATGGACCAAGGAACAGATAAGATCTGCTCACTGGACAGATGGACAAATAGAGAAATGAGTAGATGAATAGATCAATTTAACATGTCCCTTGTGGAGTTTATAGGGTGTAACTCAAAAGAATTCTGTACTATTTATTTATGTAGGACTCTTTATCTCATTTGATCCTTAAAATAACCCTTAGAAATATCTCACGCAGGTATTCATTTCTTCCTTTTAGAGAGGATAAATGGAGACACGAGGAGGTCAAACAACTTGACAGAAGAGAACCTGAGTCTCTAGTCTTCCTGTCCAACACAGTTTCCCCCGCTCACCCCCGACACAGTACATATAAATAATGAGAAAACCGTCAGTCAAGGCGAGAGGAGTTTGGTAGAGAATGTGTCTGCATGTGCACCCTTTGGGAGAAGGGAGAAAAGAGTAAAGCAGTCTGTATCCTGACTCAGAGATTTCTCCCTCTCCTTCACAGGGCCAAGTATTTCCATGGGAAGAAGGTGAATGGAGAGGTGGAGATCCGAGTGGAGCAGGTAGGTTGGAGCGGAGTCTTTAGCACCACCACCCTGACATTTTCTGTAGCTGGGGCCATTTCAAGGAGCAGCCTTGGTCCCCATTCTTATGTGGCTATCATGAGCCAAGATTTTCAGAAAAATTCCGACTCATACCTGGGAGTCTCATTAAATTCTAGAATTATTTGGTCCAGTAGTTTTCAACATTTTTGTTTTAACAGCAGAGCCTTCCTTCAAAGGAAATCTCAAGTAGGAGCCAGTTCTACAAAATAGAGACAAGTAGAGCTTCTCTGATGGAAATGGGCATGGGGAGCCCCAAAGTCCATCTGCTCCATTCAGTTCCATTTCGCCGCATCCCTGCCATGGTCTCTGAGGCATGGACCCACTTGGGCTAAGGAACACAGTGGATTTGAGTCCTGGCTCCCTCAGTTTTGGGAATTGGGCAGGTGAATTAATCTCTGTGTGCCCCATTTCCCTTGTATCATTGTTGTCGGGGCTAAATTATTTAAAGCCTTACAGGAGATTAGAATAGCAGGGACTTGCTCAAGGCTGCATGAGAAGTCAGTGGCAGAATTCGGACTAGAACCTATGCTCTCCAGATCTCAGGCTCCCCCATCCACTCGGTGAACATTCGTTGGGGACCTACTCAATGCCAAGCACCGTGCTTGTCTTTAGATGAGTATAGCAGAGCATGGGCTCTGGAGCCAGATTCTAGGTTCAAATACCAACCAACTGTGTGACTTAGGTTGAGTAATACTTAAGCCCTCTGTGGCTTAGTTTCTTCATGCATGTAATTGGAGTAATAATAGCATCAACTCCATAGGGTGGCTCTGAGGATCAAATGAGTTAGTCCATGCAAAGTACTTAGAACAGTGCCTGGCACATACCAGCACTTGGTAAACTTTACGCATTTATCGTCATCATCATCAAAGGCAAACAATTAATAAGATAGAAAAGGTCCCTGCTATAAGATGAACTCAGAAAAGCGCAATAAAAAAATAGAGGGATGTGACTTTTCCAGCACTCTGAGTTTGGTGTGTTGAAGATACAGAAAGCCTTTCTGAGCATCAAATTTGAGTTGGCTTAGTATGAAAACACCTACAGATTGAATTTCAATTTCATCTTGCGGCTTTCAAGTCAGTCCAATGTCTCCTGGTTTTCCTTCCATTGCAGAAAGCGGGTTATTTTTGTTCACTTAACAAATATTTGTCAAATGTCTGAATCCTGGCTCCCTCATACTATGCTAGTTAGCCAACGCGAGGAACAAGGATATAGAATCAGAGGCTCTGTCCCAAAAAGTATGTGGTCTAGGAAGGAAGGCAAGGTAAGTCTTCACAGAAACTCAACACAGGTGGAGTCCAGGAAAGAGAGGTCCAAATTTAGTGCTGTGGGCAGCAGGGCCACACTGACTGAGAGAGTCAGAAGTGGCTTCGAGGAGAGGGTGGTATTTGAAACAGATCTTGAAGGATGGATAGGATTTCAACAAGCGGAGATGGCAACACGAAGAACATATGAGCAGAGGTAAGGAGACCGGAAGTACAGGGTGAGAAACGGTGGGAAGTCCAGATTGGTTGACTCAAAAACAGGACACCTCATCTTCCCCTGATCCCAATCTGCTCGTCCTCCCGAGCTCCTGTCTCAGTGAAGAGTGCCACCATCTACCTTCCACCATAGCCAGAAACCCAAACCGTCTCCTGCATGCCCACCTTTCTGCTGCTGTGCTCAATTACCAGGTCCTTTTGACTCCACATCCCATATCTCTCAAGTCCATCCACTTCTCTCCTTTCCCATTGCCTAGATCCTTGGTTGACCCATCATCAACTCTCATCCAACCTTCCTAATCAGTAGCCTCATAACTCCATCTTTTCACCCACTTCCAATTTATTTTTTATACTAAAGCCAGAGTCATCTTTCTGAAAAAGCAAATTAGATTCTCAAGTGTTAACTTTAAAACCCCTTTCTCAAAGACTCCTTCTCTGAGCCTTCACACCCTGATCTCAATCAGGTGACCTGGGTGTTCCCTTTCATAGCACCCCAGCCTTTCTTTCCTATCCCTTATCTGAGTTTTCAACCACATATTTAGGGATTATTTTCATGCGGGTAGAGACCATGGCTGTCTGGATCCCACTCTGTTAAGTAGCACAGGGCCTGGCACATACTAGAACTGAAGCAAATACTTGCGGAAGGAAAACTTACAGATTCCACAGATTCCAGGCTGCTTATCAGTTTCCAGGGAAGACAAATCACTGCTCCTTCACCTCCCCTCAAAAATCTGAGTTTTCCATAAACCACCTGATAAATGCTCAGTTGCCAGCTTAGCCAGCCCTGTCTCAACTCGCTTGTGAAAACCTCAGAGGCATGTTTTAATTTTTACCCCTTTTATCCCATTGCCACCCTTGACCCAACTTATGGGTACAAAATCTATGAGCAGGACCATCAGAGAGAATTGCCCTGAGAAACTCACGCAGTGACTCTGGGGACACTCAGCCAGTCTATGAGGGCTACGATCATACTGGAAAACATTGGCTGCTTTAGAGTCATCCTGATTTTCTGCCATCCCCCTCCATGGAAGCCAGAAGGCAAATTAGCCAAGGGACCAATTAGCAGAGCATTTGGACATTTCCCCTTGGAAGACATGCCTTCTTAAAACCCATCTTAGAGTCTGAATCAGTTGTCTTTTCCCAGCTGGATCAATTGGTGGGTCTCAAATGCATCCTCTAGCGCTTTTGAGAAGTCTTAGGATGGAAGCCACTGTTTAGTCTGAGCTGGCCTCACATTTTGGAAGTCTGTCTCCCAACTAAGGGCCAAATTAACCAGATAATTGCGCTGTCTGGGTCTTGCTGGACAGAGCAAATGAGTTAGTTGTGGTTGGCCTAGAGGAAGCCTCCACTCCTTCTCTCCACCCTTTCCCCCTCCAGTTCAAAAACTGCTTGCCTCAGCTCTTGCAGAGCCAGAAATCAAGACACCCTGGGGAGGCCAGTTGGGGGGACTGCATCATGTTGCATTCCATTACCCAGAATGCCCTACTGGCTCAGCGGGGCCTCACAGCAGTGTCTAGTAGGGCCTGAGAGGTTCCAGCCAGAGTGGTTGGCATGTCAAGTTCTCCTCTGTTTATATTTGAGGCAAAGGGTCTTTTTCTCCACAGGTGCAAGTCACCCCTCTGTGGGATTCTGTGAAGTTGACGAATGGATTAATATCAAGTAGACTCACAGTTCTGAGAGACTAACGGACTAGGACTTGGAACAGGCCTTGGGCTTCATTTGTTAATTAAAAAAAAAAAAAGGCTGAAATGACCAAATCTTTCCTTGGTGTTAATAGAGGTACCAAAGCATAAGGAATGACAATGCCGCATTCCAGCAGATAGAGAGAAAGGCCAGAGAAGGTGAAGACCCTGCCCTTGAATCCAATGAAGGAAGCTGGACAAGACACAGATTTCCATGTGAATGCCAGCGACTCCCTCTGAGTCCTGTCCTTGTGTGATGCTGGAGTTGGGATAGGGTTAGGTAGTTGTGTGTGGATCCCAGATTAGGCTGCTGGTTGGAGTTCTGTTCATCTTATGCCCTTTATGCTTCCTCAACTTAAATGTCTTCTAGAAGTGAAGGTAGGATTTTTCCCTCAAAATACTTTAAACAGTCAAGACCGTCACATAGACTTATCCCCGGCAGGAGCCTGTTTTTGAACCTAGGCGGTCTGACTTCAGAGCCCTCCTCTTTTCCACTACGTTTTTCTGCCAGTGTTGGAAACATCAAAAACAATGATCAAATGTGTCCAATGTATCATAGTACATTATGCATGCATTAAATCACTTTATTGTACAATCTTATTTCAGCCTCACCATAGTCCTATGAGATGGGTACTATGACTCTCCCCACAGTGGATGAAGAAACTGAGGCTCAGAAAGATTAAACGCCCTGCCTGAAATTTGTTTAGAGGAGGGATTTGAACCCAGGTTTCATATGCACATGTGCTGAACCACCACCCTAAGTTATTTCATTGGGACTAGATTTCAGGCTAATGGTACAATCTTACAAGAAGATGGGTTTTGACTTGGTATAAACAAAACTGTTAAGCTGTGCTGACTAATGATCAAAGGGCCGTGCCCCTTTGGTAGGTAGGGGGCCCCCTGTGCTGGAAATGCTTCAGCAGAAACTGGATGTTTAATTTAGGGAATATTTCATAGGAAATTTATGTAGCTAATAGGAAATAATTTTTGTTTTTTCTTTTATTTGTTTTTACATAGTCAAAAATTGAAAAGGTGAGAAACGGTATCTGGTGAAAAGTCTACCTCCAACTGTGTCCCCACTAATCTAATTACTAGTTCATTTAACCATTATCACTATTCCTTAGATAACTTTCAGAGAGATTTTAAATGAAATGATCAAATACACATATATGTTTATTTTTCCTTGTTTTTCATAAACGGTACTTGGTCAGAAAAAAACATAAGTCACCATAGGTATTTCAAAGGAGGCTTTAATAAGACGAGTTGATCTCAAATGGATCAAAAGGGGACATCATATTACCCACAGTCACAACAATCCTAATTCATTGCTGTCACTGCCACTGCTGCTGTGGGAACTGCCACCATTGCCGGTGGAGATCCATGAGCCTGCATTCCCACTGATGCTGCAGGAACTGCCACCAACCTGCTGAATCTGTTGTTGCTGTTGGTGAAATTTCTGTAGCTACCACCAGAAGCAGAATGGTTGCTAACATCTTCCTAACTTCAACTCCCATTGGTAGAAATCAACCTGGAACCACGTGGCAAAAGAATCAGGGGCCTGAGAGGTTCCAGCCAGAGTGGTTGGCATGTCAAGTTCTCCTCTGTTTATATTTGAGGCAAAGGGTCTTTTTCTCCACAGGTGCAAGTCACCCCTCTGTGGGATTCTGTGAAGTTGACGAATGGATTAATATCAAGTAGACTCACAGTTCTGAGAGACTAACGGACTAGGACTTGGAACAGGCCTTGGGCTTCATTTGTTAATTAAAAAAAAAAAAGGCTGAAATGACCAAATCTTTCCTTGGTGTTAATAGAGGTACCAAAACATAAGGAATGACAATGCCGCATTCCAGCAGATAGAGAGAAAGGCCAGAGAAGGTGAAGACCCTGCCCTTGAATCCAATGAAGGAAGCTGGACAAGACACAGATTTCCATGTGAATGCCAGCGACTCCCTCTGAGTCCTGTCCTTGTGTGATGCTGGAGTTGGGATAGGGTTAGGTAGTTGTGTGTGGATCCCAGATTAGGCTGCTGGTTGGAGTTCTGTTCATCTTATGCCCTTTATGCTTCCTCAACTTAAATGTCTTCTAGAAGTGAAGGTAGGATTTTTCCCTCAAAATACTTTAAACAGTCAAGACCGTCACATAGACTTATCACCGGCAGGAGCCTGTTTTTGAACCTAGGCGGTCTGACTTCAGAGCCCTCCTCTTTTCCACTACGTTTTTCTGCCAGTGTTGGAAACATCAAAAACAATGATCAAATGTGTCCAATGTATCATAGTACATTATGCATGCATTAAATCACTTTATTGTACAATCTTATTTCAGCCTCACCATATTCCTATGAGATGGGTACTATGACTCTCCCCACAGTGGATGAAGAAACTGAGGCTCAGAAAGATTAAACGCCCTGCCTGAAATTTGTTTAGAGGAGGGATTTGAACCCAGGTTTCATATGCACATGTGCTGAACCACCACCCTAAGTTATTTCATTGGGACTAGATTTCAGGCTAATGGTACAATCTTACAAGAAGATGGGTTTTGACTTGGTATAAACAAAACTGTTAAGCTGTGCTGACTAATGACCAAAGGGCCGTGCCCCTTTGGTAGGTAGGGGGCCCCCTGTGCTGGAAATGCTTCAGCAGAAACTGGATGTTTAATTTAGGGAATATTTCATAGGAAATTTATGTAGCTAATAGGAAATAATTTTTGTTTTTTCTTTTACTTGTTTTTACATAGTCAAAAATTGAAAAGGTGAAAAACGGTGTCTGGTGAAAAGTCTACCTCCAACTGTGTCCCCACTAATCTAATTACTAGTTCATTTAACCATTATCACTATTCTTTAGATAACTTTCAGAGAGATTTTAAATGAAGTGATCAAATACACATATATGTTTATTTTTCCTTGCTTTTCATAAATGGTACTTGGTCAGAAAAAAACATAAGTCACCATAGGTATTTCAAAGGAGACTTTAATAAGATGAGTTGATCTCAAATGCGTCAAAGGGGACATCATATTACCCACAGTCACAACAATCCTAATTCATTGCTGTCACTGCCACTGCTGCTGTGGGAACTGCCACCATTGCCGGTGGAGATCCATGAGCCTGCATTCCCACTGATGCTGCAGGAACTGCCACCAACCTGCTGAATCTGTTGTTGCTGTTGGTGAAATTTCTGTAGCTACCACCAGAAGCAGAATGGTTGCTAACATCTTCCTAACTTCAACTCCCATTGGTAGAAATCAACCTGGAACCACGTGGCAAAAGAATCAGGGAAGTGCAGAGTTAGGCTTTCAGCCTCCATGGTGCCAGAGAGAATACAGAAGGATGGGTGTGGGGCTGAGGGGCAAGTTCATCCTTCAGCTGCTCCACATCCACACGTACTCGTCTTCTTAGCCATACAACTCTGCTCCTGACTTTTCACTCGATATATCCGGGAGTTTATTCCATGAGGCTATGAGGCTATGTGCAGAGCTGCCTTGTTCTTGTTAATGATTGCCTAGGGTGCTGTCATATGGATATATCATAATTTATTTTCCATAATTTTACTATTACGAATAATGCTAAACCTATGTCATTTCGAACGTTTGTAGTATATCCATAGGATTGCTTCCTGGGCATATAACTGGTGCCAAAGGTATTACAGGCCATGAGAGCTGTAATGCACCTTGAGGAACGAAGGACTTTTCCCCCAGCTGCAGGAATTGCTGCCGGCAGACACCTTCAGTTGTCAGCCCTCTTTAGGAAGTGCCTCCCTCAGGTGAGGAGAGCTGCCTGGTCCAAGGTGACATCCCTTTCCTGGGGGCAGCTGTATTCAATGACTGCTTAGCACAGGGTATAAAGACTTAGCCCCCTGGCTTCAATTTGGGACAATGCTGAAGGCCATCCCAGCTTCGGAGTTCTTTGTGCAGTCAGCAAAGCCCTCCACTGAGATGGCAGGGCAGCTCAGCTTTTCCCCTGCCCGGTCCTCCTTCCTTCCCTTTTCTTCCCCCTCCAGTGCTAGTGATGCCCAGAGCACTCCCTAATGAAACTCTCACAGGCTCCTGTCCATCTCAGAGTCTGCCTCCCAGGACATTTATAATTCTGATAGCTTTTGACAGATTACCGTCCGTAGAGGTTGTGTAGATGATCTACAAGCACCTTCTGGTTTGGATTTCTAGGACTCCACATGACCCATGGTTCTGGAGTCCATCTTGCACAGAATGCTCTCCTGGTAACAGCCCAAGCGTTGATGCTGAACTCTGAAATGCTCCATAATTTGATCTTCCTATGTGACCTCATTGTGTTTGAAATTCACCAGAGCTTGGTGTTTCTCTGCAGGGCTGAGTCCGACAGAATTCTACCCGCTCTGATCCACTAAGCCTTGTTTTGTTAACACAATCCTGCAAGATTTATTTGTTTGGCTTGGCTTACCCTGACCTCAGACGTTCTGTTTTGTATTATTTTTAAGAGCGTGGAGGTCTCCATGGAAGCCTTTTATTCACCAGCTGGGCGAATAAAAAAGCAGGTGGAACACTAGGGCAGATTAGCTGAAACATAACTCATTAGAGGAGCAAGTGTTTCAACCACGGCATTGATTAATGTGAGTTTATCACCTTCCTAGATCTATTTTTAGGCTCACCAATTTAAGAAGACAATAGAGAGGTGGAGAAACGATGGCGATGGTAGTAAACTTTATTGAACATTTACTGTATGCTAGTGATTCCCATGCATTAATTCACTTAACGTACATGATATGCCTGTTGCTGAAGAAACTGAGGCTCAGGGAGCTTAAATAAATTGCCCAGGCAGGGTCATACAGCTAGTAAAAATGTGGGGAAGCTGGAATTTGAACTCAGGTTCAGCTGACTCCAGGGGTCCTGGTTCTTAACCCAGTAGATCTGTCAGAGTGTATGTTGGGGCTTGAATTTGTCCTCATCATGCTTTTGCCTTTCCCTCTTCCTCGGGTTCCTTGAGCACAGAATCCTACCATCCCTTCCTGTTTCACCCTGCCTTTTTGATCTACTGGGTAAATTACAAATTCTTATGAGATATTCTTCCAGCAAAAGACTCCTTTATTCCTGACTAACCCTAACGGCCCTTACTCATCGTTTGATGTTTCTGGCTTGTTGCTGCCTACTTCCCCTGTTAACATTCTGTTTTGTTCTTTGTTTTCCCCTAAGAGTTAATGTTCACTATCTGCCTTCAAGTGTAATTCTATGTCTTCAGACTACATGAATTGTATAGTAGTTCAGACTCTGGAGCCAGGCCACCCGGGTTTGAATCTTGGCTCTGCCACTTCCTGAGTGATCTAAAGCAAGTCATTTGATTTCTCTGTGCTTCAGTTTCCTCATTTGTATAATAATAATAACAACAACAACAATAATAATAACATACCTAGAGTTGTGAGAGTGTAATAAAATACTACATGCGAAGTATTCAAAGCAGATCCTAGCATATAGAAAATGCTTAGTAAGTATCGTTGCTATTTTTACAATCGCATCGTTGAACACTCGTTGCCTGAAGTAGTTTCTAGGTGTCAGCCTCTGGGATTATTCAGGAATGGGAAAGATATAATCCATGTTCTAAAGCAATCTGCTGTATAGTTGGAGGGATAAGAAATATAAAAGGTTAATGTTTATGTGTATTTTTAAATTTATATAATATCCAGTCATACTTCCCATTGGCATATGGCACTCACTGGCACCTGCTGCAAACGTCTAACTTTTCCTTGAGAGCAGACAGCACAGGTCCGAGTCAGTTTTTGAGTGAATGTGTGAGCGATTGGATGACGTGGTACAATCATAGAAGGGTGGAGCCACATAGGGACCTTGAAGATCATCTGATCCAACCTCCTAGTTTAACAGCTGAGAGGTCGAGAGAGGAGAAGTGACTAGACCTAGCACGCACACCAGATCACTGTTGGAATCCAGAGCGTGGAGAAGCCAGGCTCCCGTCTCCCATGCCATTGTTTTTTCCCCACTACATTTCCCCACCTGCCAATGTTATCTTTTGTCTTCCCCTTTTAAGAAGCCATTAGTCCCTCCTGCAGGTCTTAATAGCAAATGAATTAATCTAATGCTCTAGTCATTTTCCTCACTTACCTGCAAGAGGATT
>NW_006437736.1:2767018-2787620 GCF_000325575.1 Pteropus alecto
TCTGGACATAAGGGCAGGGGGGATATTGAGACTGTGGTTGGACGAGCCCCACTGATTCTGAATGCAACGAGGACTGTTTTACTGGTTGGATGACCCTTTGGGGCCCTCCTCGCTGGTTTGGCGGTACCACCCACTAGCACCTTAACTAGCAATGAGAAGAAAGCAGCAATGGGAATGAAGGGAATGAAAGCAAGTTCTTCTTCTGACACTGGAAAGTCTAGCTCGTAGTTCCTTAACCCCTACCTGTTAATATTTGCTAATTTACTCTTCCTGACAGCAAACCCACTCCACCAACCTCTGCCCTGCCGGCTGCGAGTATCAGATAAATGAGATGCCAATGGAATTTAAGCAGAGGTTCTGAAACAGAACTCAATAAGCCCTTTAACTTCTTGTGGCGTATGTAATGAAAAAATAAACGGAACTTGTCTTATCTCACTTACTGAGCACCCGCTCTGTACTTGCCTTAGTGACAGGGCCCTCTACTCTCAAAGTGTTCTCCTGGTGGAAAGAGCCATTGGGTGGCTACTATAATAAGTTGTGGTGAGGGCTGTCACAGAGATCTGTCCAAAGCATGGTGGAGCACAGAAGAGACATTGGCAGCCTTGCCTCGGGATGTCCGCAGGAAAGGCTCCACGGGGAAGCGGATGCTCGGCAGGGGTTTGGGGGAGAGAATTAGCCGTGTCAGGCCGAGAAAGGTGCAGATGCGCACATCTCCCAGCTAAATGTTTTTAATCTCAGCTTGTCACATGTAGGGGAAATGACCGGAGTAGAGGGTACATGAGCAGGAGTGTGAGAGATGATGCTGAACAAGAAGATAGAGAACAATCTATCAGGATGAGCTTTATGTAGCAAGGTATACAGGTAGAAATTGTGTCCTAGAGGCAGTGGGGACATAATTTATGGCACTTTTTAAACCATGGAGTCATGTGATGATATTTCCATGTTAGGATGCACATGTTGATAGTGAATTTAGAAGAGACTGGGTAGAAATGGTGGCAGGAGATTGAAGGCTGGGAAACAGCTCTAGATTGGGTGAAAAGGCATCTTATCCTTGAATATTGTACTTAGGGATGAGGTTCACGGAAAGGGCTTCGTAACTATTAAGTGAATGCATATATATTCCTGCCACGTCCTTGGCCCTTTAAGCTTCATTCTCATACATGTAACTTGTGTTTAAAAATAGAAGAGAAAAGATGACCTATTTTCCTTAAAACACAGAGGATGGAACCAGGCCCACATGATGTGTTTGAGCTGGCATCACGTAAAAGCAAGCCATCATCAACTGCATTTTATTCATCACATATTACAATGGCAAGAGTCCCAGCCACTTGCCCTGACCCATTTCATATCCCACATTCAAACTCCCAACCTATCTGCTCTCCGGCCTTGTGATTCCTCTAACTGCTTGTGATCTCCCTCCTTTTCCCCTTCTGCCCTCCTCATACCTCTTCTTCAGCCTTGACCTTCAGCCTTTGCTTGGCCACTCTTCACATTTGCTGTCAGCTCTGCTATCATCTCCACCATTTGGGGTTTGGCTTGTTCCGTGATGAGAGGAGCCCCCCTGGGTTCTCCCAGCCCTGCCAGCAGCCTCTGCCCAAATGTGCTTACACACAGATTTCAGCCTTTGCATTTCAGTAGGAATCAAGGGTTATTAATTAACCCAGGGTGGAACCTATTATGAAACAACCCAGAGAGCTGGAACAAACCAAAGGGACTTCTGAACTCACAGCAGGGAAAAATGCCTTTTAATTGGCTTGGATGACTTCACCGCAAAAATCTGTCTGGCTGTTATGCTAAACTGGAAACTAATCTATTAGATTGTCTCAGGAATCTCCCAGCCCACCCTGACCAGAATCTCCTGAGTAGGGGAGTGGGGCCGACACAGAAACAGGACTATGCTTTGAAATGGCTTCTTTTGGAACAGACCCAGTCTGGCTGCGTTTCCCTGGGAAAAGAAGGGAAGGCTGATATCTGAGAATGAGTGTGTATGTCCTGCAGTATCTGTCTTTACGTGAGCTTTTCCAAGGTACTACTCACTTTAGAAGAGAAGTCAGCCTAAGCTGAGCCTGCCTTGAACCACTTCTCTCAGGGAGTTTAGAAGGTGACAGGAGAGAATGTTCATGGATAGTGTTGTCATATAGATGACAGCTGTGCAGCCTGGACTCAGAAGGGATTAATGATAATAGCCAGTCTCTAATCACACACTTACTAAGTGCCAGACACATGCCAAGTACTTCGTATAGATTAGTTTTGGTAACCCTCATCACTGCTCTAACCCCCATGCCCCAGATGACGAAACTAAGGCTAGAGACGTCGTATGGCTTACCCAAGGCCATGCAGCATGTAAGTGGCAGAGCTGGAATTCACAGGCTAACTCTAGATGCTGTTTTTCCTGGGAAGGTGTATTCTACAGAAATAAAAAATGGAGAAGACTCGGTGATTTCCTTCTTATATGTAAAATGTTGACTTGTTGCATGGAACTTAAGCTTGGCCTACAAGGTCCTCAGTGAGCTAGCTTCCACTTACCTTTCCTACCTCATCCCCTCCATTGTCTACCTTAGGTTATAGTCTTAGCAAACTGCTGTGGTTCCCGTCTATCCTAAAACTGTCTGTATCCACACCTCCATGCCTTTGCTTATGTGAGTCTCTTCTTTCTCAAAATTTGTCATAAATTCTTCAAGGTTTAGTTTAGGCATAATTTCTATTCTGTTTCCTCTGACCACTAGATTTATCCAGGCAGAGCAAGGAGCCTCTTATCTCTACACCTCATGCATATTTCTACCATTACGCTTACCAGATTACCTTGAGATTACTAGTTTACCTGCCTGTCACTCCTTGTAGACTCTGGAATAACAGGGAACATGACAGTATCTAGATTCATCCTACAAATATTTATTGAGTACCTACTGTGTACTAGGTGCTAGGGCTACAGTGGTGATTAAAACCAGATGTCTTGACCAGATGGAACTTAGTCTAATGGGAGAGACAGATATTAATCACATAGTGTCTCTCCCCTGCCACACACACACACACCATATTACAGACTGTATTAGGATCTGTGAAAGACAGTGTTATAGTAGCATATGGTAGATAGGCTAGCACTAGGTACTTATTCAAGTACATAGTAGATGCTCCAAGTACCCAGATACATAATCTGTGCTCAGTAAATACTTATCAAAGTTATCAGAAGTAGGGCAAAATGAATACACTACAGAGAAAATATTGGATCTACTATAAGAAATTCCCAAGAATCAGACCTGCTCAGATATTCTTTTTCATGGTAAATACCACAGGTAAAGCACTGGTCTGACACCAAGGACACAGGTAAAGCAATGCTTGACATTAACATTTAGTGAACACAAATAGCCAACCACTGAGTTTAATATGTAAAAATTCATTGAATCCTCACTACAACCCCACCAAGTGAATACTGTTGGAACTGAGACTCAGACTGGTTAAGTGTCCCGTCCAGGGCCACACAGCTGGCAGATGGCAGAAGGCATAACTGAGACGTGAATGCTTCTCACTTTTCTGTAGAATTGGGGTTCATCACAGTGCACTTCCTTGCCCAAGGTTGTGTGCTGGTTATGGTAGAGCCAGACTACCTCCCACCCTTGTCTCTTCCTTCCAAAGTCTCAATTTGGGAATTCTCAGAGGAAGAACTTGGCAATGGCAAGAGGGCAGCGCTGGACAGGAAGCAGAACTGAATCCCATCAAGGTTGCATTTGGGGAGGTCTGAGTGCTCGTTAAAGGAAAGAAGGAAAAGCATTGAAAATCAGCTATGTGCCCTTCTTTGCTCTAAAGTTTCTCACATATTGCTACAGTTAGTCCTTCCACAACGGCTGAGGTGTAAGTCTCATTATCATTTAGATGAGGAAATCGAGGCCAGGTATGTAATTTGCACAGTTAGTGACAGAATTGTGATTGGACCTGTCTCATCCTGGTTCCAAAGCTCGTAGTTTTCCCTTTGACTCACCTTTTCCCCAGCCAGACCTGGAAAAAGGGTTTGCTTCCTCTGGCCTAAAGCAAGTTTTCAGATTGATTTTCTCGAAGGCCACAGACAGCCCATTCTGGGTTTTCTGACCTCCTTTTATCTGTGCTGCTGCAACCTTTCTTTGCTCCCTGAGCAATGACCCTAGGCTCCCCTCAGAGCTCACGAGTGAGTGCTCAGTCTGTTTAAGATGGAACTGAACCAGGGGAACCTCCCGCCCACCCTACCTCGGGGCCTACATTCTCTCCAGACAGGGAGGAGACAAGCAACCTCCAGCTATCAGGAAAAGCAAGGGAAACAAAGGGGTTGAACCTCCCAGGCTGGGCCAGCCAAGTGCCAGGAACCCCAATTTTGCATTCATTGGACAGAACCAGGTTTCGATCACTCATCTTATTTTCCTCGTACATCTGCTTTGGTCTCTTTCTGGCTCCCTTTGCTCTCCATGTCCAGGCTCCTCGATGTCTATGGGATGAAGGCCAATGTCATTAGGCAGCACCAGGCTGTTCGCATCCAGGCACCGCGTGGCTTTCTCACCACCTCTCTTTTATTCTCCCTGCTCAGTGGTCCTCCAAATGTCTTTGGAGGAGCCAAATAATTAACTTAGATGGTCTCTACAGTGGCTTTCTCTCTGGGTCTGTATCTCAGTTTCCAAAAATGTTATCTCTATGAATATCTAGCCCTCTGTCCCTCCTTCCTTCCTTCCTTCCTTCCTTCCTTCCTTCCTTCCTTCCTTCCTTCCTTCCTTCCTTCCTCTTCCTCCCTCCCTCCCTCCCTCCCTCCCTCCCTTCCATCCATCCATCCATACATCCATCCATCCATCTACCTGTTTATGCATTCACTCGTCTCCATAAAACCTAATTCTCTCCATACTCCTTTTTTTTTGGTTTGGTCTCTAATCAGTTCAGAATTAGGCTTCTTTCCCCTAAACACTTTCATGAAATTTAGTATTTCCTAATAGTAACAATAATAATGACCTTAAGTACTTGCTATATAAATACACACGTACACACACACACACACTCCACATATGCCTGATACTCTGCCAAAATTTTACTATATATAACTTCGCTTTATCCTCACAGTGGTCCTGTGAGTTATCTATTACTATTACAAGTGAAGAAATTAAGGCTCTGAGAGGTCTAGCAATGTAGCGTATAATTGGCAGAGCCAGGATTTGAACTCCTGGCTCCCAAGCAGCCCATATTCTATAAAACACCCCTGGAATACACATCTGCTATCGCTACCACCTTTTTCTGTGTGGCTTCTGGTTGCTTCTAATCCTTGCTTTAGCTGCCCTTTGCATACATTTTTTGGAAAATGACATTAAGATTCTGAAAGTAAACAAGCTTCTCACTAATTCTTATAACAGCTCTATAGTATTATATTTGTGTGAAGGAAAATTTTTGGTTACCTCAGAAGAAAGAAGAGAGATTTTAGGACAGTTCAGTGTGATGGACAGAGCTGTGCTTTGGGTCAGAAGAGCATGGGATCAAATCCTGGCTTTGTCCTTCATTACCTGTGGGACTGTGGGCGGGTGACTCAATGTTCTAAGCTTCAGTTTCTTTATTTGCAAAATGGAGATAGTAATAACCCCACTACTATGTTCATCATATTGGAAGAATTTGGTCCATTTTAGTTAAATCAGAGAGGATGCTAGATCTAGGCCGACTCATTTGTAAAAGGAGGAACTGGCAAACTCAGGGAGCATTTTCCACCAGCTAGCTCTCCCCTAGGCATGAGAGACACCACTGCTCAGTGAAACCCACTTTCCAGCCGAGCTTAGGTCAGCCTCACTATTCTGTACACAGCAACCAGAGCTGGCAGCAAGGTGAAGCCCACTGGGTGACCCCAAAGGAACTTTCAGTTTTCACATTCTATGGGTTTGATACGTGCCTACTTAAAAAGGGTGGTAAATTATGGATAAGGTGATTGGATTCTGGACAAATGAGCTCATTTGGTAAATGTATGATGGGAATGGAACCAAGACCCACCTACAGCAGGACTCTGAATTCTATTTCGGCATCTGTAACCTGAAGTTGTCTACTAGAGCAACTGGTTTCCAATCATGCTTCTTAGAGCTCTGCTGTTGCGCCAGGCTACCTGGGGTTGCAAACTGTTGAGCATCTTTGAAAAGAGAGAGTGAAGGAGAGGGAGAGGGAGGAGAGATCCTAACTCATCCCTTCTCTGTATCAGTAATTTCCAGCTGGGGCAGTTTTGCGTCTCAAGGGACATTTAGCAATGCCTGGAAACATTTTCAGTTGTTACAAGAGGGGAACGCTACTGACTCTAGGGGTAGAGGCCAGGGAAGCTAGTAGACATCCTACAATATGCAAGACGGCCTCCCAGAACAAAGAATCATCCAGCTCAAAATGTCAATGTGCCCAGTTTGAGAAGTGCTGTTCTAGACTGAAACAACTCGAAGACCTTTAGAGTGGGGATCCCCGTGGTACCCTAAAGATAGATGGTCATCTGGTTTATGATGATGTGGGTTCACAGACCACTCCAAAGAAACTTCACCTTCACTCTCCTTTAGTCATCACAGTGGCCTTGGGACAGGGACAGGGCAGGGGCCTTCAACTTCATTCCTACAGGCAAAGACACTGAGGCAGAAGTTTTTTGTCACTTCCCCAATAACCCACAGCTAGGAAGTTTCAAGAATGGAATTGAAACCTGGGT
Source organism: Pteropus alecto (assembly GCF_000325575.1). Lineage (NCBI taxonomy): Eukaryota > Metazoa > Chordata > Mammalia > Chiroptera > Pteropodidae > Pteropus > Pteropus alecto. Next base: position 2,773,686 of record NW_006437736.1, read on the forward strand.
CAACCTTACCCCATGCTCAGGGATCTTCCCCACATACCCCACACCAGCAAGCATGTCCCCTGGCTCTGTACCCAATAGCCCATAGAGGCCCAGAGCCAGTTGAAATCCTGAAGGGCTGCACCAAGCCTGTTTTGGTACAGGTACCTGAGATTTTTTTAGTTGAGTATGGTAAGACACGCAGGCATGGAAAAAACTGTCATGAATGAAGGTCATTGTATTCACAGTCCCCTAAAAGCAGGAAGCATGGCATGCCATGTTTTGGAGGCCACATGGGGAAGCACCGTGGCCAGTCATGAGGTAGAGGGAACGAGAAGTGTGGCCTTTACTGTGATTTCTGGGGAAGGAGAGGGCAAGGCAGAGTAAGCAGGCTTAGGATCAGCTGATTCGAATAATTTCAGCAGGCTCTGGGGTAGAGGGGTCCTAGCTGTTCCTGATTGTCTGGTGTCTGGCCCTGGGGTGATTAGGGCAGGGGGATAGTGGCCTGGAGTGTGAGAGCCCAATAAGGGAGGTAGGTGGGAGTATGAATTCTGGATTGATTGACATACATTTGGCTAACTCTCTGAAAGGCAGTCACTCCATGATCAGCAAGGCCCCCAGATGTCAAAACATTAGAAATTAGAAAGCAAGACTTGGTAATAACCTGTCTAACTCCAAAGCTGCACTACACTGATGCTTTTTTATGGTTTTACAAAACAGGAAATTTGTTTCCAACTAAATCTTACATAAAACTCAACATTTAAAAAATAAAAATTACTGCTTTGTTTGATGCATAGCTGGAAGACCCGGAATCCTTTCTACCTCAAAAAAATAAAAATAAAAAAAAAAGTCCAAGGCCCCCGCTTAGACTTCCTCTTCAGAAGTAATTCTCCGCTGTAATTCTAGCACGACCTTCGGCCCTGCTGCTCCCCCTGCCTTGAGCTCTGCCACAGTTGGAAGGAGCCTAGTGGAGTAGTTAAGAGCGAAGACCCTGGAGCCCGGCTGCTTGTGTTTGCGTTCTTGGTCTATTACCTCCCAGCTATGTGACCTTGGGAAATATATTTAATCTCATCACACTCTAGTGCTCCCAGCTATAAAGTGGACATAATAATCATAGGATCTACCTTATGGGGTTACTGTCAGAATTCATTGAGTTAACACATGCACAGCCCTTAGAACAGTGCCTGGCTTCAAAAAACTATTAGAAGTTATAACTCATATAAATATAATTTATGTCATTAAATTATAACTATGCTGTACTATGATTATTATGTTGCCACTGGAACTATCGGTGGTATTCATACAGCTACCACATCTAAACCTTTATGACCAGTCTTGCTGTTAATATCATCACTACTTTTGTTTCTGCTTCTCCAAAGATTACAACCACGGCTTCTCCTACTGTTGTTTCTACTGGGATAACTTTTGCCACCACCACCACCGGGCATTGCTAGCACCAGGTGAAAATAGTGTCAGTTGGGTCCTTAGAGTCCAAGCACGTGTGAAGGTGCAGAAAAAGACAAAAGTCGTCACCGCTGGGCCACCGCTGACATGTTTGTCTTTTTTCTCTTGTTTCCTCTTTGCGCTTTCCTTGTTCCGGGTTTAGGAGAGGTTATCCACGAAGTCCCCAGGCATGTGGGGCCAGTATTGATGAGGTTGTGCGTGTGACTCCACATTTATGAGGTGTTTTCTCTGAGCCTGCAAGGTCAGAAATGACTCATTCCAGCTCTCTGGATGTGCAAGTGCCATTGTGAGTGAAGAATGTCATTGGCTCAGGAGCTCAGAGGGCCTGCCTGCTCCCCAGCATGGGCACGGAGGAACTGCCTTCCCTTTGCTCCTTGACACGTGAATGCATGATTGCAGGGGGGTCTTCTTCCCTTAACACTGACCCTATGGTCCCTATTTATTAGGTTCAGTCTGGCTCTGAGCCCTATCATGCTGTCTTAGAATTACTGTGGCCCATTGGGAAGAGAACGTCTAAGAAGAGAAATTCGGCTTTGGGAAACACGAGAGAAAAAGGAATCAGGGAAACAGCCCATTTGCAATGAGAAAAGTTTTGGGGCTTCACCTTTCCTGAGCCTAGCCTTAATTTAGAGGTATTTCACAGTGGACTTTTGAAGGGGTGACCGGTTCATACCAAGCTACCTTAAATGCTTAGAGCAAAACCCTACGGGGACTTGTAAATCAACCCCGGGAAGAGAAATTAGCTGTCTTGTCTCAGAGCTCCCAAACCCTGCTCCAAAATAAACACATAAGCTATGCTGGAGAGAAAGCACGGGCCTTTTTACTTCTTCATTTTGGGAACTCCATGTGTGCATTATTTTAAATAGGCGCCAGCACACGAGGCACGTTTAACAAGATTGAAAACAGATGGGGCCTTAGGGCGTTCAGTAGCTCTCAGAAACTAACATGGGAAGTGCTAAGCCATCCTGTGTCCAGGCAACGTTCATTTTCTTCTTGAAGCACAAGTCTGGCCAGGCCTTTCATTCCTAGGGAGCATGAGTCTGCTTCCTGCATCAGGTGTGTCAGCCAGGGGAAGGAAACATTTCCTTTCACTGCATTTACCCATGTTTGCATTTACTTAACCCTTTGGCAGCTTCGGAGAAAGGAGGATTGTGCTAGCTGTGGAGACCTCATGCTTTTGGAGCTTCAAGTATAAGCTTCAACTACCTTATTATAAATGGGATTATGATCCTCCACAACTCACATCTCTCCAGAGGCTCCTCATCTCACCCCAAGTAATAACCAGAGTCCTTCCTATGGCCATAGGCCCTTCATGGTTAGACTTTTCTTGCCTTCTTCCTGCCCCTGTCTTTCTTGGCTACTCTGACCCAGCCACATTGGCCTTCTCGCTATTCCTTAAAATCAAGCAGCAGAAAACAAGTGTTGGCGAGGATGTAGAAAAATTGGAAACGTTATGCATTGCTAGTAGGAATGTAAAACGGTATAGCCACTGTGGAAAACAGCATGGTGATCCGTCAAAATGTTAAACAGAATTAACACGTGACCCAGCAATCCCGCTTTTGCATACATACCCTGAAGAATTGAAAGCAGGGACTCAAACAGATGTCTCTAAGTCCAAGTTCACAGCAGCATTACTCACAAGAGCCAAAAGACAGAAGTAGCCCTAGTGTCCATCAACAGATGAATGGGTAAACAAAATGCGGTATGTCCATACTATGGAATATTATTGAGCTTGGGCTGGGGTGGAGAAATGAGGAGTTAGCATTTAATCGGTACAAAGTTTTTGTGGGGAGTGACCAAAAAGTTCTGGAGGTGGATGGTGGTGATGCTTGCACAACAACGTGAATGTACTTATAAGCTACTGAACGAAACACTTTGATTAAAATACTAAATTCTATCTTGTGTGTATTTTACCATAATGAAAACAAACTTTGAAAAACTCAGGTGAGCAGTCTGTCTCATGGCCTTTGCTCTTGCTGTTCCCTTTGCCCAGAACCTTCTTCCCCAGGTATCCGCACGGTTCATGCCCTTACTGTATTCAGGTTCTTTGCGCGAATATCACCTCCTCAGGGATGCTTGGCCACCCTCTCTGAAACGGCCCCCCCTCCCATACACACCTGTCAATCACTCTCTTCCATTCTACCTGCTTCATTTTCTTAATGACGTTTAGCACCTTGAGCGCTAAAACTGAAATATCCAGCAGCACTGAGCTGGAGCTAGAACTGCAGTTACAACAGCAGGGTCTCTGTGTCTGGAGTTCAAACCTGGCCATGTTTCTGCAGGTCCCAGCAGAAGGAAGTGGCTAGGTCCTCGTCTAGAGGTGCAGAACTCTCCCCTGGATGTGCAGATTGGATTAAATGGAGGGAAGGTAGGACACAGGGAGACAGCTGGGAGGCAGTTTTAGAAAGAGAAAGTCTACGCTGTGGGTAGCAGTGAGTGGAAAAGGAAAGTTGGATGCTTTTATCATCCCGACAACCCTGAAAATGGTTTCGGACCTTTAAAATGAAAAGAATAAAAGTGTGTCAAGGTAGAATAGAGCATTTTAATTTCTCAGAGCTTTGACAGATAAGATGTTCCTGTCATGACTTTATAACTTTCAATTTTCAAATTGGAAAAGCAAATCTACAGAAATTAAATTCCATCAGCCCTGTTTAAGCTCCTTTGGCGTCTCCCCGTACCTCACTTGGCAGGCAGGGTCATGCATGCTACATCTCTAGCCTCTCCTCACCCCAAGAGCTCCTCCTCCTGGAGCAGCAGCCATGGCCACCTTCACCTTCAGTTGCTGAAAAATAGACTTTGCTCCAATTTTCTCCAAGCTCCTGAACCCAATCCCAAGCCCCCAAACCCACCTGTGGTCCATCTGGAGAAATGTGGGGAGACTTTTGCACTTGGCTCGCTTAATCCTATAAGTGCACTTTTCTGAACATTCAGCAGAATGGTATTTAAACATGTGGAGGCCAGCTCGGCAATGAGAAGTAGATGTCAAGGGGACAGTAACCGTCATTCTTTTCTGTGCAGCAAAGCTGCGATCTTAAAAATCTCTGAACATTTGCCTGATCTGTTGCAGGGAGCAAAATTCATTTCTAGGTCTCTCAACCTTATAAAAGCTCCTGAGATGAGGAGAGATGAGGCTGTTATGGTCTCACCATTCTGTCCCCCTTGAACGTTCCTCCTCCCCGTCCCCTCCTCCCCCTCCTCCTTGTTTTCTTCAGTGAACACCCTTCCTGATCTCAGGACATTATCAAAAGCCCTTCCTTGCTCGAAGTTTCCTTGGTGGAGCAAAAAGGACAGTGGACGTTTTACTTTCTCAGGTGCTGTTTTTCTTGTGGGCACAACTCTCTTGGGAACCTGAGCAGGAAGGGGCAACTGTCAGGACAGCATTAGGGCGTGCCTGTGTAACCCCACCTGAACCCCTAAAAAGTGTACATCTGTGCTTTGGAGATATTCTATTAAGATATTCCTTAAAAATCAGAATGATGCATTTACTGGTAATTTTTCAAACCTGACTGCCTGACTTCTTACATTGTGATGGTGATGAAGATGACAATTATGATGATGAATGTTTGTTATCTTCATTGACGATGATGAAAATGATGATGTTGGTGATGAGGATGGTGATGGTGCTTAACATCTTATCATCCCATGCAGAATAAAATTCTTACCATGATCCAGTCCACCTTACCTTATCTCCTTCCACTCACCCCATCCCTAGCCCCGTTCCAACCCCACTGGCTTCCTCACTGTTCCCGGAACGCTGCACATATGCTCCAGCCTCAGGTCCTTTGTACTTTGTACTTGCTGAGTCTCTCTGCCTGGAAAGCACCGTTCCGCCCCACTTATTTGTATGGTTTGCCCCCTCCCTTTGTTCATATCACTGATCAAGTGCCATCTTTCTCTGACCCCCTAATTTGACATAACACTCACAGGCACTCTGTCTTCTTAAGGATGTTTTTCCTCTCCTGACATATTATTTATGGTGAATGATCCATCTCCCTCACTAGATACAGGTCCCATGAGAATGGGATTTTTGTCTATTACTGCTTGTGTCATCAGTTCCTATCCTTGGCATAGTAGCTGCTCAATAACAATTTGTTAAATGAATGAATTAATGCGTGGATACAGAGTCACACAGACGTGAGTTTAAGTTCTAGCTCTCTTGCTTAGTAGCTCTGTGATCTTGGCCAAGTCATTTGTTTTCTCTGCTCTTCAGTTTTTCTCATCAGCTAATGAGGATGCTAAAACCTACCTTTATATCAAGAGGTTATTGCAATGATCAAATTAAATAACATAACCATGATAGCTAACATTGATTACACATTTATTTTCACGTTAGCACCTTGCTAAGGGCTTTAAATGGATTGGTTCATTTAATGCTCACAGTTACCCTAGGAAGGCACGGTTCTTAGCTTCATTTTACAGATGAGGACTGAAACATAGGAAAGCTAATCAGCTTGCTCAAGTTGTGCAGCAAGTAAGGGGTAGAACTCCGATTCAGACTCATGTGGTCTGATTCTAAAAACCACTGTGTTATATCAAACACTTTGTAGACTGCAGATCACTATTGGTGATCTTTTTTTAATCATGTGATAACCTCTACCGAATTTTGGATATTCCGTTTCTTGAACATTTAGGACTGTAGGTTTTATTGTTTTATTTTTCCCATATTGTTATATTTATATCTGACATGTTTTATGTATTTATCCCTCTCTGCCTGCTACACACACACACACACACACACACACACACACACACACACACACACACACACACACACACACACACACACACACACACACACACACACACACATAGAGGAATATTGTGATTTTCTGATGATCAGAAGGTGCCTGTGCATCTGCCCTTGGTCACTGGTGCTGGGCATGGCAGCAGGTGGGTGGTTCTCCTGGGCAGCCCACCCTGACACAGTGGCCCGGGCCTTCACCGAGACACCAGGCGCTGCTCCTGAGCATCATTTCCTTGTCTGGAATGGGCCACTGAGTCTGCAGACTTTCAAAGCCTCTTTTGTCTGCAAGGTGAGTCTGAACTGGTGGAATAGATCTCAGCCCTGAGATGCCAGCCGAGGAAGTCACTGAGCCCACTGGGCCCTCAAAGCTAAAAACACGACCTGTGCCGGGAAATCTACGGGAAGCAGGTCTTGCTGACAGCAGGCCTTGGGCTACCTGCCAAGTATTTGCTAGCAGAGGGGCAGCTGGAAGGAGCTGAGTGGGGAAGGAGGGAAGGGCCTGCGGGCTGCACTGACAGACGCTGCAAACTGACATGGAGAGGACATGGGAAGATGTGAAAATGAGAGCGGCCACAGGCACAGGTGAAATCAGAGGCTTGGCTACGCAGCCCCGCAGCTGACCCATCTCTGAGCATTAGAACACGAGTCACCTCAAATAAGCTACTTGTTGCAGTGTGATGGGTACCAGCCTGGGTTCGGCTCCAAGCCGTCCAGGGTGTAATTTTGGGCAAGGTCACTCTGCCTCCCTGGGCCTCACCTTTGACATCTACAAAGTAGGCATTCGTTCATTCAGTGATATTACTGACCACCTGTGCTATATGCCAGGCACTAGTTTTGGTGCTGGAATAGAGAGCCGGGAGCAAAACAGACAAAATACCTGCCCCCACCCCCGGCCCTTCCATTCTAGGGAGAGAGACGGACAATTAAGCATTTAATTGGGAAGGATGTAAATATATATGTCAGATGGGGATGAGGGCTATGGGGGGAGATTAAACAAGGAAATGGGGCATTGAGTACAGTAGGTGCTTTGCAGGGAGGCGCCTCTGGGGGCGCCATGGAGCAGAGGCGTGAGTGGCCTGAGGAAGCAGGTCATGCTGCCAGCTCTGGGAAGCCCTTAGAGGCTGGGGGACTGGAGGCTGGAGCTTGTTCAGTGTGTTTGACAATGGAAAGGAAGCAGTGTGATGAGGGTGGAGTGAGTCGGAACTGGGGTGATGGGATGGTGGGAGGCGATGTCAAGGAGGTCATCAGACTCTAAATCACATGAGACATTATGGACCATGTAGGGCTTAGGTTTTCTATATTTAGTACTATATTTTAAATCATTGCTGCTGCTGTTTATCATTTTGATGAATCTCTTCGACAATATGAGACTCTGTGAAAGAACTTAAGACATGAGAAGATCATAGTACATGCAGAATGTTTATTTTTTAAAAGAAATTTGTCGATGACACAGTTTCATTCACAGGAGCAAACCTAACAGTCTGTTAGGGATTAGGGTGGAATTTTGATGATAACTTGCTAAAGGGCTCAGGAAGGCCCTAATCCTACCTTGACAATCACTACCACCACCCCTATTCCAGATTCCTAAAGTAGCTGAAAACACAAGGAGGAATCACAAATAAGAGTCTAAATACCATGAAATGTTAGCAGGTCTAGGTCCGCCACTCCCAGTGAAGGGTTCTCGGCTAAAGCTGCCCTGAATCCCTCCACTTAGGCCCCAGACCAAAGCAGTGCCATCTTCTACCCTCATTTTAAGTCAAAATCTCATTTGTGGATGTTACTTACTAAATATGTGACTCTTAAAGAGTCCCAACATACAGCAAACAATTATGAAAAGAGAGAGCAGGACATCTGGGCCTTCTGGGAATCAGAGTTTTTGCTGCCAACTCCTGGAAGAGAATGGCGGAGAGAAAGATGGATGCTGGAGTTAGCTTCTTCGAGGAGCTGCAAGGCAGGAAGGAGGAAGTTAATAGGATGACCATCCAGATCAGCAGACACTCAGCTACAGAGAAGCAGAACACAGAAGCCAGAATCACATGTGGTTGCCTAGCTTTTCAACCCAGCAATGCCTCTGCCTGCTGTTAAATGTAGCACTGTGATGTCCTGATCTTTGGCTAACAATTCCTATTTATAAGGTGTAGTAATGAAGGTTATAGAGTAAGGCAGAGGGTCATAATTTGTCCTAGCATTAGAAACTGGGCTGAGAGTGTGAGAGGCTGCCTACCTTCTGTCAACTCAGTGTCTGTCTGTCTGTCTGTCTGTCTTTCTCCTCCTACAAAATATATGGCATGCCTAAGGCCTTGGAAAGGGGCACACTCAAAGGGTTTAAGGGTACAGTTTGAACCTGATAGGTCTTTGGTAACTGACAGGAATGTCCAGTATTTTATCAGCCACCCTTGGATTCCAGAATAGTCTGTCTGCCAGCATCTTGCCTTTCTCAGGAATTCTGGGCAATGTCTCTTTGTGCTGAAATTCTCCTTTAGTCGGGCTTCATGGTCAAGGCTGATAGCTGCTACCTTCACATTCCCACACGTTTTTGGTTTCTTGAGTACATTCCATTCAGTCATCCAATTCCAAGTCTCAATTTCCTTTTCTTTCCCATTGATCTCTTGGTCTAATAGCATCCTTCAGCTTATTATAATAATGATGATTGCAATCACCATTTTCCATTCTGTCATCAACATCATTATCATCATAAATGTAGTTATTAGTAATGAAACATGAATCTCTCTATGCTTTAGTAATATTATCTGCTTAGCCTCGCATACTTGCCAGGTGCCAGTTCCAGTGAGAATGCACTGAAGGGCCCTGCAGGAAACTGAATGCATTCCATCTTGTCCGTGTATATGTGTGTGTGTGTGTGTGCACGTGTGTGTATACATGTGCATGCATGTGTGTTTTCTTTGAACTGGACATGTGTTTAATTATAAACAGGTGTTTATGTCTTCTTCTGACCTAGGAGGCTATAGAAGAGATTTTGTTAGTGGATGTGATTCCAACCATATCTAGCACTGATAACAGAGCCTGGAACTTAGAAAATGCTGCATAAATATTTGTGGTTAAATAATTACTGCTTTCCTCTGCAGCCTTTCGTATTTCCCAATGGCTTCCCTAAGATATCTATACCCTAATCCCTGGAACCTATGAAAATGATACTCAAAAGGGATTTGCAGATATGATTATGATTGTGGCCATTTTTAAAAAAAATATTTCTTTATATTCCTTTCTCTTCTTCTCCTGGGACTTCAATTCCACATATATCAGACTGCTTAATATTGTCCCATAGCTCACCGAGGTGTGTGTGTAGTGAGGGGGTTAAAAATTTTGTTCTTGGGCTTTGTTTTGTATAGTTTGTATTGCATTCTCTTCAAGTTCATTACTATTCTCTACTGCAATGTCTAATCGGTTAATTCCAAACAGTGCATTTTCAATTTAAGATATTATATTTTTATCTCTAGAACTTTTATTTTTCCATGTTAAAAATTTCCCATTTCTCTCATTATGTTAGTGCTTTTTCCTCTACATTCTTGAGAATGCAGAACCTATTTATAATAGTTGTTTTAACTTCCATTTTTGCTCTTCCCATCATGTCTCATATTTCTGGATCTGTTCTTATTGATTGATTTCTCTTGATTATGGGTCATATTTTTGTGCTTCCTCGAAAGCCTGGTAATTATGATCAAATGCCACAAATTTTACTTTGTAAATTTTATATGTCAGGTGCTGGATTTTGTTGTATTTCTTTAAATAGTGTTGTACTTTGTTCTGGGACGCAGTTAAGTTGCTTAGAATAAGCTTGATACCTTGAGGGCATACTTTTAAGCTTCTCTTAGGACAGAACTAGATAGAGTGATTAATCATCCCAGTATGCCTGGGACTAAGGAGGTTCCCAGGACATAAGACCTTCATTTAAATACTGGGGCTGTGTGGGTTCTGGAGGGTTTTGAGTCTACTGTTTTTCGATGGTGCTTTCTCTGGCTTTGAGAAGTTTTCTTTCATGCATGCTCAGATCAGTACTCAGCCAAAGACTTGCAGATCTCCCTGGAGGCCTTTTTCTGTGCAGTCCCCTCTTTTCCTGTGTTCTGTCCTGCAAATTCTAGCTGCCTTGACCTCTCTGAGCTCTAGACTCTGAGTCTTCAGCTCAGTGAGACTGCTGAGCTCTGTTGGCATTCTCCCCTGTTGCTCCGCTGCCTGGAAATTGCATCCAGGCAGTCAGCGAGGGCAATTATAGGGATAGTTTCATTTATTTCCTTTTTGCCAGGATCATAGTCCTGCCATAGTCCTGCCTGTTGTCCACTGTCTGAAAACTGTTACTTAATATGTTTTGTCTGGTTTTCTAGTTGTTTAAGATGGGAGTGTAAATATGGCCCCTGTTACTTCATTGTAGCCATAAGCAGATATAAGCAGATATAATTTATATATAATTTATATATATAATTTATACTTCTATATATTTTTTAAATTTATGTTACAAATATTTGAAGAGGTTGCTCTTTTTTCATTACACCATTTTTTTTGTACATTCAGTTTACCCTTATGAAGACAATGAAATATTTGAAAATGATAATGGCAACTATTTAGAGATAGTCCTTCTTGTCTCAGCCCCGTGCTAGGTGTTTCATATACATTTTCCTGAATCTTTAAAAAACTTTTAAAGGTAGATATTATTGATATTATTATCTTTATTTTAGAGATGGCAAAACAGATTCAAAGCAGTTAATAACTTGACCAAATTCATTAGCTAGTATCTTGCCCAGCTTATATCTGAATGCAGTCTGTCTGAATACTCATTTATCCACACCACAAGGCTTAATGTATAGTATTAATAAAGACAACACATAAGAAAAATGTTTGGGCTAAAAGGTTTTTGGGTTCAAAAGGTTAATTTATGCAGAAAACTTAAGTGACTTATGATAATGTTTTACGATACAGGTGAATGGCCAATGTGTGTGTGTGTGTGTGTGTGTGTGTGTGTGAGCACACACTAGAGAGAATGTGTGTTTGTGTATATATACATATATATATTTGCATATATTAGGCATATATATGTGTGTTAGGTGGAGTGAGTAAAGGAGCTTACCTAACCATATTGACTTTCTTTGAACCCTGACTCCTTTGCCTACAATACCAAAATTGCATTTCATTTCCTAATTTATTGTATTAGTTTCTGAGGACTGTTGTAACAAATTACTACAAACTTGGTGGCTTAAAATGACATGAATTTATTCTCTCCCAGTTCTGGCGGCTGGACATCTGAATCAAGGTGCCGGCAGGTCTGCACCCTCTCTAAAGGCTCTAGGGGAGGGTCCTTCCTTGCCTCTTCCAGCTCCTAGTGAGTCCTGGAGTCCTCAGCTTTTGGAAGTGTAACTCTAGTCTCTGCCTCTGTCTTCACATGGCCTTCTTTCCTGGGTCTCTCTCTCCCCTTTTCTTCTTCATAGGGACTTCTTGCTGGATCTAGGGCCCACCTTAGTCCAGGATGATCTCATCTCGAGATCCTTAATTACATCTGCAAAGACTCTATTTCCAAAAATAGTCACATGTTCAAGAATCACCAGTTAGGATGTGGACTGTTTTTTTTTTAAGAAGATACAGTTCAACCCACTACAGTTTCTGTGAGAGCTCTGAAAATTGACTGCTCTTGAAGATTCTACCAGGAAGGCCATCATGCTGTCTTGATGGAGAAGTGGCTGAGATCCCTGTGTTCATTTCCATGATGGTTGAGGTTTCTAGAATGTTAAATATAGAAGAGGACTCTTCTTTTGCTCTACCCAGCAGAGACTTGCTACCCTACAACCCAGGCATTGACCTCCTGTGATTACCCATAAACCATAACTGGGAAATAAATCTAGATACCCCGATCTGACCTGGAAGAACTTGTAACTTGGATATCTAAGCCTCAGTGTGCCTTTTATCCAGGTAACTTTCTTTCCATTTGGGCAGTACGACAGCCCCTGGGCCTTTGCCATGTCTTGGGCAAAAATTCTATCATGCAAGATTCACCTCCTTTCTTTATATATTTGTTGCCCAACTATCCTGTGTTGCAACTTTCTGCTAACTTCTTTTTCTCCATAAACATAAGCAACAACTTACTTTTCTTGCTAATGCTTCTTTGTAATCTTGCCAGTGCAGTATCTTAAACATGATGGGACTGCATTTTTAAGGCATTAGACTTAATAATTAGGTCATTACCACTATTTACTAACCTACACTCATTAACAGGGCTCTTTGCTTTTCACCTTATTAAAGCATAATGAGGTTATTAATTAAAGCAAGAGACATAAGCACTCTGGGTTTACTTTAAGGCCATCTGGGGAGATGGTTAGGTCTTTGGTCGTAATTTCTGTTAAATGTTTCCAAGGGGATACATTTAAGTCACCATGAAATGATATTTCCCTTCAATGTAAACTTGTTTTTCTGTTTAAATGGGTTATTTTTAGGTTCCCCAAATTCCCAGTTGTAATCCACCTAATGCCTTAATTCAGCTAAACAGTGGGAGCAGTGGGGGGCAGCAATTAAAAGTACAGGCTGGAGCCAGACTGCCTGGGTTTAAATCCTGGCCCTGCTTCTTACTATGTGACATTGTGCAAGTTATTCCATCTCCCAATCTGCCTTGTTTCTTTATTTTTTTTAATCTGGTCAAGTGTTAATTAAAAGAATTGCATACATGAAAACTGCTTAGGACAGTATCTGGCACACAGTGAGTATTTTATATATGTGAGCAGTTCTTTATTAAATCCAAAGAAATAGCTTTCGGTGTCTACTGTGTATTAGGCACAGTTTGGTACTCTGCACTTTCTAGGATGGAGTTACACGTTGAATTGTGTCTCCCCAAAATTCATATATTGGAGTTCTAACCCCTAGTACCTCAGAATGAAGTGATCTTATTTAGAGATACATTTTTTTTCAGAGATAATCAAGTTAAAATGAGGTCATGGGGTGGGCCCTAATCCAGTATGACCAATGTCCTGATAAAAAAGAGGAACTTGGATAGAGACACACATAGAGGGAAGACAACGTGATAAAACATGGGGAGAAGGTGTCTGTCTACAAGCCAAGGAAAGAGGCCTGGAACAGATCCTCCCCCTCAGCTCTCAGAAGGAACTAACTCTACCAACACCTTGCTTTTGACTTCTAACTTCCAGAACTGTGAGAAAAGAAATTTCTACTGTTTCAGCCACCTAGTGGTGGTAATTTGTTACAGCATCCCTTAGAAACTCATACGGATGGATGGTTCTAACATCAAATTATTATTGTCAGAGGGAGTATATAATTTGGCAGGGGGGATGTATTCCATAGGATTCTGGTCATAAGCAACAAAAATTCGCTAAATCTCATTTAAACAAATAATAAAACAAAGATGAACTTATAAGGATACAGAGGCATTTCATAAAATCTAAGGGCAGGATTGCAGCTGGCACATAAACATCAAAAGTACTCTCATCTCTTGCTTCTGCTCCTCTGTGGTGACTCTTGCCCCACCCGCACTTTCTTTTTCTCTCTCTCTCCACCCTGGTTTTCTGTGCTTGCTTCCCCAATCCAGATGAACACATGGTCCCCAGTTGCACCCAGGTTTGTGTATAAAAGAAACAGCTCCCTAGAAAGAAGCTGCATTAATTGCTCAGCAGATTCTAATTCTAATGGAAGGGCATCTTATTCCTCTACCCTGGGCCAGTTGCCAACCCCAGCTTTGAGCAGGGGAACAGCATTTTACTGCACAGACATAGTGCTTCTGCTGCAACCATGTGGAAAGA
>NW_006437736.1:2787681-2819958 GCF_000325575.1 Pteropus alecto
AAGAGCTATGCAAAAAGGGGGATAGATGACAGATAACCTGAGGAGGTTTCCATTAACAGTGACAAATGATCACATAGCTGTGATGCCACACCACGGCACAGTATGAAGCTTAAGAAGTCAAGAGAAAATGTCATATTAAACAGCGTTTGGTCTCTTGTAGTCCTGGAGCTAGAGTTGGTTCTTCCACCTTCAAGGAGATAGAAATCAGTACTAGTTTAAAGCATGGGTCCTAGACTCAGAGACACACGAATTTCAGTCCAACTTTGCCTTTTATTATGTATCTTGGACATGTCACTGTGCCTCTCTGCACCTCAGCTTTCTCATCTTTCAACAAGGGAAGTAAATAATATTACCAATTTCCTAATTTCAGATCAGGTATAAATGTGTATTTGGCACATATAAGTACCCAGCAAATGTTAGCAGTTATTAGCATCATTAGGATCTGATGAATCTTTTTTGTTTCGCTTTCTCTTTCAGGCTGAATTCTCGGAACTGAACCTGGCTGCCTATGTTACTGGGGGCTGTATGGTGGACATGCAAGTCATGAGAAACGGGACCAAGGTTGTCAGGTAAGGAGGACTGAGATACAGAAAGCCTTCATTTGAGACGTGTGTATGAGGTACCACACATAACCAACCCCTCTATCTAGTGTCTCTGACTTAACTCCTGCACTACTTGAACTTTCCCTTCCAGAATGTCTGCATCTAAAGACTTCTAAGTGTTCTTGCAATAAAAATGACTAGAGGCACAAATAATATGGAAAAGCAACTGGGGTGCCCTGGAATGAACCATGGGCTTGGAGAGAAAAGATGTGGGCTCCGTTTCCGGCTTTGTGGATCTGTTTGTGCATATTATTTAGTCTCTTGCCCTCTGACTCTCTTTGGCAGCGTGTTGATAGCAACACTGAAATAGAAATCATAAATGTGAGAGCACTCTATTAATTCTAAAGTGTGGCACAAATATAAGTATTTATTAGAATGAGCTGCATCCTGCTTTCAGCAGTATGGCAGGCTGAATGTTTGGAAAACCCCCTCCCAGGACATCAAACCTAAAAGTACTGGATATGATATTTTCCGAGAAATCTGTTTATAATACATGCTCAGCTGGAGGGGAAGTGAGAGAACTCTTCAAAAGCCCAGAAATGTCAAGAGAGTAGAAATTCATAAAAGAGGTAAATAGTCATAATAATATATTCCTGTCTAGTTAAGTACCCAGCGGATGATACAAACTAAGTCTAGTGAAGGTTTAGATGGGGAAGAAATAGGATTCAAATTTGGAGAAGTAGAGAAAACAGAAAGAACTACGAAGAAAAGGTGGCATTTTTTCCGAGCCTTGTCAATTGATGGAATATGGGCATTCTATGCATTCTAAGAGTAGGAAACAGTCTCTTCGTAAATACAGATAGGCCAAAAAGAAAAAGAAAAAGAGAAAGAGAGAGAGTATGTCTGAGAAATTATGATCATTCAACTAGTTCAGCCATTATTACTGAGTGCCAATCTTGTGTCAAGAAAGACATTTCATAACTTCCTATTTCCAATAATGGTGGACTAGATATTTGGACTAACTCTTCCACTTAAAACAACTTAAAAACTGGTTTCAAATAATCATCAAAGCCTTCAAAGAGTTGGAATGACAAAGTATAACCAGGAAGAGAATGATGGAGAAATGGAAACTCAAAGAGATAAATGAATATAAAAGCTACCTTTTCCTGAGTGTATTTGCTAAGTCTGGCAAATTTGAAAATTGGTTTTGCTAGCCCATCACAGGCAAGGGAGACAGAACTCAACACCCAGGGCCACTCCAGGTGGGGAATGTAATGGTAGACCCTTTCTACAATAAGCTGAGACCAAAAAGACTACACCTTAAAAGTGAATGTGAATTATAAGCAGATGAACCCTCACAAGTAATCGCAGAGTGAACTGCAATTGTATTGGTCTTCCAGAGAACGTTAAGCATTAAACTTAGTTTATAGTGGCCCTAGACATGTCAAAAATAAAAGCAAATCTTATGTAGAGGAAGACACTTTCATCCTAGCCTTCAAATAATTATTCAAATAATTGTTTTACAATAGCTAGCACATAGTCAAAGATAACCAGGCACAGACACCATTAATGAGAAGAAACAAGAATAAACAGAAAGAGACCCTCATATCTCAGATATTGGATCATCAGACTGAGATTCTTAAAAGAAAAAAAATCACACATATTAAGCTGAAAAAAAATCAGATTTGAAGATATCTGTAAGGAATAGTAAACTATAAAAAGTGACACGACCAATTAAAAAAATAAATAGAACTTCTAGAAATGAAAATATTAATAACTAAAATCATTAGTTGTATTGTATTTAACAGCATATTAGATACAACTGAAAAAGTGTTAATAAAGTGAAATGTAGAGCTGAAGAAATTATCCCAAATGAAGTACAGAGAGAAAAAAATTGGAAAAGCAGAAGAGATGGTTAGATCTCATGAGAAGGTCTAATATTGATTTAATCAGATTCTCAAAAAAGGAAAAGAAAAGAAAATGGAACAGAGGCCGTATTTTAAGAAATGATGGCTTGGTATCAGAAAGATACCAAACCACAAAAACAGAAGCTCAACAGATTTAAAGCAGGATAAATGAAAAGAATTCCACACCGATCCACAACAATGTAAGTGCAGACAGATGAAGAAAAATAAAAAACAGCCAGAGAAAAAAAGGCAGATTGCTTTGACTAGACTAACAGACTGACTGCTGGTTCCCAGGCAGCAGGGCTGGTGGCATGATATATTTAGGGGCCAAAAGAAAATAATTGCCAACCTATAATTCCATCCTCAGGGAA
Organism: Pteropus alecto; assembly: GCF_000325575.1. NCBI lineage: Eukaryota > Metazoa > Chordata > Mammalia > Chiroptera > Pteropodidae > Pteropus > Pteropus alecto. The sequence goes on from NW_006437736.1 coordinate 2,790,502, forward strand.
ACATCTTTTATGAATGAAGGCAAAATAAAAATATTTACAGAGAGAAGACTCTCAATAAGGGAAATTGTAAAATATGTGCTTTAGGCAAAAAATAAATAAATGAAATAAAATAAAATAAAAATCCCAGAATAACATAGAGCAGCAAGAAAAATGAAGGGCAAAGTATGTGGTAAGTGTTAATAAACGTTGTCTTTAAATATAATGATAATAATAATTAATAAATGCCTTATGAAGGATTAAAATATATGAGGGGTAGGGATTAAAATACACAACCGTAAGTTGGTAGGGGCTGGGGGTCAATTAAGGTGTTCTGAGACCACTGTGTGGTCAGGGAGGAAAGTCAATGTATTGATTAACAACAGTCAAAGACAAATGATGTAATTCCTTGGTAATTGCTAAAAAAAAAAAAAAAAAAACAGAATGTGATACTTAAAAAGTACAAAAGAGGACAAAAAGAAATAGTAAAAGAAGAAAGGAAATACCAACATAGAACAGATGTTATAAATAAAATAAGGTGTAGACTTAAATATATCAGCAGGCTGATATCACTGTAAATGACTTGTACTAGCAGTACTGGTTATTAAAATATTGAATTATTTTTATACAAGTTGATAAACAGCTTCTGCCCTGAGCCCTCTGAATGCCTTCAGCCCCCTCACCCCATGGATGGGCATGACCATTGGCTGCTCTTTTGTCCTCCAGTTCGCCACACTCCTGATCCCCAGTCCATATCCTGTTCTTCCTATGGTCAGAGGATGCCTGAAATTGTAGGAGAGACACAACTTTGGAAGCGGTGGTGGAACCCCAGAGAGTAAATGCTTTGTTCCCTCTGTCCCTTCAAGGCTATAAATGCCTGAGTCCCCTGGAGTTGCCCTCTCATGGTCACTTGTGAGAATTGCAACCTCTACAAAGTGTGCCCTACTGGTAGTTAAATATTTATTAAACCACCAATCTATATCAGTACTTACATTAAATGTAAGTGGACTAAATGCTCTAATTTACAGAGCATCTACACAAGATTGTCAGAATAGATTCTTTAAAATCCAACTATATTCCATTCAAGAGATTTATCTAAAATGTAAGAATATAGGAAATTTGAAAGTTAAAGGACCGAAAAATATACATAACCATGGAACTACTGGGCAAAAGAAAGCTAGTCAATGTAGCTATATTAATATCAGGGGAAAAATAGACTTCCAGATGAAAAGCATTACCAGGGAAAAGAAAGAAATCCATTATGATAAAGGGTTCATTTACCCAGAAAAGATCATTTTAAATTTATAAGCACCAAATAAAACGGCCTCAAAATATACTTCAAAAATTGGCAAAACTACAATGAGAAATTAACAGTCCATCATCATGGGAGAGTTTGAGAATGGTGCTAGAAATACATATTCATTTACTTCTCACAGAAGCCTCGTTGTAGATGAGCCATCTTCTTCCTGAATTAACAAAATTGTTTACAAAAATAAATTTAAAAAATGTTTCAGGTGTTTTCTAATCAGCTATTCTCCCAGTATTTAGGGATGGCAGGCTGTAAAGATAGTTGTTACGAGCTGAATTGTGCCCCTCTCCCCACCCCGCCAAAAAAACAAAAAAGATATGTTAAAGTCCTAACCCCTAGAACCTCAAAATGTGATCTTATTTGGGAATAAGGTTATTGCAGATGTAATTAGTTAAGATGAGGTCATACTGGAGTAGTGTGGGCCCTTAATTCAACATAGCTGGAGTCTTTATGAGAAAAGGAAAATTTGGACACAGAGACATAGGGAAAATGCCATGTGATGATGGAGGCAGAGACTGGAATGATGCATCTACTAGCCAAGGAACACCATGGACTGCTTTCCATTACCAGAAGCTGACAGACAGACATGGAACAAATTCTCTCTCGGCCCTCAGAAGAAACCCACCCTCCCAGCACCTTGATTTCCAGCTTGATAACCTCTAGAACTGTGAGAGAATAAATTTCTGTTGCATAAGCCATCAGTTTGTGGTATTTGTTAAGGCAGCTCTAGAAAACTAACACAGTAGTGCTTCTCAAGTGCAGACAAACCTGGAAATATTGCTAAAATGCAGATTCTAATCCATTAGGTATTCAGGTAGGACCTGAGATTCTGAAATTTCCTATGAGTTCCTAGACGAAGACTTTGCTGCTGGTCCTGCAGACTTCAGTTCGAGCAGCAAGGGTGTGGACAAGCTCCCCCATGCCGTTACTGTTGGTAGAAGACCATGCCTTGGGTAGCCAGGGCTGTAAGGGAAGTGCCAATGCAGCCAAAGCCCTCAGCTTAAGGATCTGTGGGGGCCACAGAGATTTATTCTGTTCATGCCCAGGTTGGCGCTTACAGTCTCAGTCAAGCAGCTTGTTTTGGCAAGCCACAGGTGGCAGACCTGTGAGAACATGCACACAAACTAGGTACTCTCTGCCTGACTCACAATGTGTCTTGTAGGTAGAGAGTCAGTAAATTCTTCAGGTACATGGTCTTACAAAGTAAGAATTTTGAGCCGTGCTTTTGACTTGCAGTATATTCTTTCAAAGAGACTTGGGCGTCGAATTGAAAATGTTCCCTAAGCACTTCCAAGTGTGCAAAATGAGCAAGCCTAGACCTTCCAAAGGCTTCCTCCTGGGGCACGACTTCAGAGAAGTAACCAGGACCAGTGGTAGAGCAGACCACTGCTGGTTTTCTTCAGCATCTATTCTTTCTTCTTTGGGGAATAGCACCTAGGTCTTCTATTGGGGTAACCCCTCCCCAACGTGTAGTCTATGTGGTTTCTGGTACGTAAGCAGCCCTAGAATCAGATTATCACACTGGGACCCAAACCAGGCCAGTGAGAATCCATTGTGAGACTTTTGCTGAAACTTTTAGATGAGAGACACATACATTCTGTTGTGGCTGCTGAGCTGGTGGGATGGATGCCTGGAACAGATGATGGCCATCCCTCTTTCTCCTTGAGGGTACAGTGTACAGTGTACAGAGGGTACAGATCGAAGCCAAGGCAAAGGAAAACACAGCCCGATGTGTGTGTGTGTGGATGTGGGTGTGTGGGTGTGTGGGTGTGAGAGAGAGAGAGAGACAGAGACAGAGAGACAGAGAGACAAAGGAGAGAAAAGAGAGAGGAGAGAGAGGAGAGAGAGAGAGTCAATGACTGGTGATGTTATTCAAAGTCCCAGATCCAGACTTATCTCCAAACCCTATCCCCACCCCCTACCCGCAAAAATCTCTTTTTGATTAAGCCAGTTGGAATTATACATACACAATTTATGAATTTTTATTTAACAAACACTTTATAGCAATTCTTACGTGCTAGGCACTATTCCAAGCACTTAACATATATTGACTCATTTCATCCTTTCAACAACCCTATAAGGTGTATACTATTATAATCCACATTTTCTAGATAAGGAGGCTGAAGCACCAATAAGTTGAGCAATAGAATCAAGATCTCCAGCCCCTAAGTGACAAAGCTAGGATTCAAGCCTAGAAGTCTGGCCTCATAGCCTGTGTGGGACACTACTACACTAGATTACCTCTTTAACAAGGGGGAGACTATTTAATAATCAGAGATGCTTAACAAGGCGGTAAGTTCCTCATTATGAGTGGTATGCAAAGGTACGGCAACCATTCCGCAGAAAAATATTAAAGGGATCCAAGCATTTGACTTTTAGATGGTGGGAATTCAGTGAAATGAAAGGACACTAATTAATAAGATAAAAACATACGAACATATAAAACGCATTGATATAGTTATTTGGTCAGATTAAGAATACTCTAATACTATAACGATGGTGTATAATCACTTTTAACTCTAGTATAAAGGTTAAAAGACAAAAATACTTAAAATAACTAGCTACAATGATTTGTTAATGAATATACAATATAAAAAGATGTGAACTGTGACATCAGAAGCATAGAATGTATGGAGGGGGAAGTAAAGAGTAGAGTGTTCGTATGTGATCCGAGTTAAGCTTAAAATAGACCGTTATAACTATAAGATATTTTATGTAAGACTCATGGTAACCATAAAACCAAAACCTATAGTAGATGCAGAAAACAAAAACAGAAAGGATTCAAAGCATACTGCTACAGAAAACCATCAAATCACAAAGAAACACAGCAATAGAGGAAGAAAGAAACTACAAACCAGCAAGAAAACAACAAAATGACAATAGTAATCCTTACCTATCAATAACTACTTTAAATGTTAATGGATTAAGTTCTCCAATCAAAAGACACGGCATGGCTGAATCAATTTTAAAAAATGATCCAACAATATTCTGCCTACAAGACAATCAACTTTAGCTTTAAAGGCACACATATGCTGAAAGTAGAGGGATGAAAAAGGATATCCCAAGCAAATAGAAAACAAAATAGAGCAGGGGTAGCTATATTTATATCAGATAAAATAGACTTTAAGTCAAAAACTGTAACGAGACCGAGGACAGTGCATAATGATAAAGGCGTTAATTCATCAAGAGGATATAATAAGTGTGTGTATATATATGTAATATAATAATAATTGTAAATATATATGCACCCAACATAAGAGCACATAAATATATAAAGCAAATATTAACAAATGTGAAAGGAGAAATAGCAATACAATAATAGTAGGGAATTTCGATAACCCACTTTCAACAATGGGTATATCATACAGACAAAAAATCAATAAGAAAACTTGAACTATACTTTATACCAATAGACCAAACAGACATATAGGGAACATTCTTTCTATCCAACAGCAGCAGAATACACATTCTCAAGTGCACACAGAACATTCTCCAGAATAGATCATATGTTAGGGCACAAAACAAATCTTAACAAATTTAAGAAGATTGAAATCATATCAAGTATCTTTTCAGATCACAGTTGTATGAAACTAGATAATAGGAGGAAAACTGAACTAAAAAATAGTGGTTAACTATGGGGAGCGATGGATATGTAATTAACTTGATCATGGTAATCGCTGCAGAATGTATACATATATCATGAAACCTGAGAGGGAAAAAAGAAAGTGGCAGCACTTAGATTTGAACCCAAGAGTCTGATTCTATGTCAAGGGAATGTCCAAATATCTTTAAATCCTGAGATTTTGTTATTCTCTTCCTTGCATTACCCCTGTCCACTCAGTGGCATCTGGTCCTGTTGAGCTCACCCCATGCTGGCATGAGTGAATTCTGAGATTGTACAGAAAATAGCAGGAAGTAGAGATTTCTCCAAGGTGCTGAGCGTGGCTCAAGTTTACCCAAAGTAGAGGATGTCAATGTTGCTCTGTCTTAGAAATATATTGCTTAGACCTGAGACTCGACCTCTGTGAGCCTCAAGTTTGTTTTTTTTTTTTCCTGTAAAAGGCACTTGTATTATTTTATATAGTTTTTGTAAGAATTAAATGAGATAATATATGTGAGAAGTTTGTTCATTCATTCCACAAATATTGATTAATGGCCTACTATATTCCAAGCTCCATTTTAGATATTGGGATCTGTATTGGACAGGGGCTAGGCAAAAAAACAGAATTTACCCCCAAATGGTTTAAATAAAGAGATTTTAATGAACGAACCACTTACAGAGGAGTGTGTGGGGCTTAGGGAACATGAGACATCCAGTATCTAACAACAGCAAAGAGCAGAAAGCCATTATCATCCCTAGAGGTGAAGGGACAGGAGTGGAAATAGAATTGCTGGACTTAAATCTAGTAGGTTTCATCTAGACTTGAGCAGGAAGTCTGCTCAGTTGAAATTGTAGTTCTGGAGGAAGTTGGCTACCTTCAAAGTCATGGCACTGAAGCAGGGTGGGCACTAGGAAGAAATACCACCCTTCTCTGCCCTCTATTCTGCTGGGGTCTCACGTTGGCCCAAGCCAAGCAGAGACAGTTGAGTCAGAGAGCCAGGTTGATGCTGTCCCCAGAGGTCAGCCTCCTGAGGCCCAGAGCAGGATAGAGATGAGTGGGACGGGGGCAAGAGGACACAAAAAGAGAATAACTCTCTTAGAAAATCATCAGTGAACAGAACAAATTAAGTCTCTTTTCAAGTTCAGATTCTAGTGTGCTTTGTTAATGGCAACGAACACGAGCTGGTTACATCATCAGTAATTGCAGTAATTAAATCAATAGCATACCCCCTAACTCTGATTTCTGTCAAACACCCAAACTAAGGGCAGCCCGTTTGAGGTGCTTAACAGCAACCCAGACATCCAGGTTCTCAGCAAAGTTGCAAAATTTTATTTAGGAAGCAGAGCAGGGGCCATTCCAGGGCACGTTAAGATTCATGCTTTGTGGATGGCCGTGGCCTTTCTGGGCCCAAATTCAAGCCTGGCTTCACAATGGAGCAATAAAAAAGAGAGAGAGAGAGAGTCAGTTGTGTCTATACAGATAGATGGGATTTGAAATACAGGACAGGAGAAACCAAGAATGAGAAACACCCAAGAGGCAGACATTAATGAGGCCTCAACCTAATTATGCAAGTCCTGCTCTCGGTTTCTAGCGTTAGGCAACTCTAAATTACAGGCACCTGTTCAAACCACAGTGGCTGATAATATGCATCTGCTCATTAGAAGGTCAGACCTTAGGGTTGAAGAGAGGGAGCCAAGAATCAGAAGTAACACAAGACCCTGAGGAAAGGCATCGCAGACTCCAGTATCCCCTTCACCCCCAGGACCTACCCCAGACTTACTGTTTCCAGGGAGGATATTTGGAACAAGATGGAGATACATGGGCCTTTCCCAGAGAAGAGGATATTTTATAAAATTTTAGAGGTCCAGAGTTAGGAGAGTCCCTTCGAATTTTCTGTGTGTCCCCATTTTATAGATGGGCAAACTATGGTCTGGGGGGCAGAGAGGAGGTCAAATGTCCAAGTCCTCTTAGCACATGAGTTCCTGAGCCAGAGTCAGCTCTCAACTTTCCTGATCTCTATCCTGGGAACTCTCAAACATGCCATCAAAGAACATTATAAAATGGTGTGCCTTTACTCTTTATTGCCCAGTCTTTTGAGCATCCTGAACCTGGATTTTCAAATTCCAGATATCCATTCATTCAGCAAATATCTACTGAGCACATTCAGAGTGCCAGGCACAGTCCGGCAAATATTACAAAGAGCGCAGTTTCTGCCCTGACTTCTCGGTCTGTGTCTTTTTGGAAAAGTGCTCCCTTTGACTCTCCTAAATGGTTACACACCCACTGAGCTTTTCCTACTTTCCTTTCTTTCATTCATTAAAGATGTGCCAGGCACAGAGGATACAGCAGTGAACAAAATAGACAATAGTCCTTGTGGAGCTAGACTTACTTTGCAGAAAGCGGACAACAAAGTAAGCAAATATGCATTTTAATGGCAGGTCGTGAGAACTGATTGAAAGAAAGAAGAGATAGAGGGTGACTGGTATTTGAGGAAAGGCGAGCAGCAAGGCTTCTCTGAATAGAAACCTACAGAAAGTGAGCAGAGCAAGCCCTATGGATTTGGGAAGGAGCTTTTCCCTCTGTCTCTTGACTTTGAGTGGATGTGCACACTAGAAAGAGGCAGCTCTGGGGCCAGAAGAGGCAAAGAAGAAAGGCAGAGACCTTCGTCGGCTTGGCGTACTCATGCCCAGGGTCACGTTTCCACATCCCGTCTCTGCCTTCTTTTCTGAAGTTGGATTCAGCCTTCCTCTTCTGTGCTCACAGGCATCTAGGACTTGCCCAGATTGGTGGTGTGGCTTCATGGCCGAGAGCCCACATAGGGAGGCAGGGCAGACCACCCGTGGTGGGTCCCAGCTCTGCCTTCCATAAGCCATAAGGCCCTGGATAAGACTCACCACCTTCCTAGCTCTTGGGTTCCCCATCTGTAAAGTGGGAACAAGTATGTATGAATGATATGTATGGAGCAGGTAGAGTGATATTTGGTGGACAGTCTTTGCATTGTTCGTCCTTCATCTTGAAACACTTCCGCAGATGTTATCATGTCTCACCTCCTTTCAAATTTCTGATCAAATGCCATCTTTGCAGAGAGAACTTGTCAGACCATACTGTCCCCACTCTCGAGGCCCAACTATGCATTTTTTTTCTTCAAGCATTTATCACTGCCCAAAATTATAGATAGATGATAGATGATTGATAGAGAGATGAGGACGTGGTTCCATAGTGTAGCGGTTAGCACGTCTGCTTTACACGCAGAAGGCCCTGGGTTTGTGCCCCAGTGGAGCCACAGTCCGTGGTCTATGGCCATGCCACCCTGAACAAGCCCGATGTCTGATCTCGGAAGCTAAGCAGTATCGGGCCTGGTTAGTACTTGGATGGGAGATCACCTAGGAAGACCAGGGGCTGTAGGCATAAATAATAATAATAATAAAAAGATAGATGATAGATTATATATATATATTAATATAACATATCACATATTTTATAGAGATAATATATGCTATTATATAATTACATTGACTAGATACAAACATTAATATAATATAATATATAATAAATATGATATATAAAATATATGACATTTTATGTATTATATTATAGATAAGATATGCTATTATATAATTTTAGTTTGTTCCCACTGTGTTCCTAGCCCCTAGACAGTGTCTGTCACAAATCAGGTTCTCAATAACTATTTGATCAATGAATGAAGGGATGAACCAGCCCTAAGCAATGGCTAGGTGTCCTTGTTCTTATTGCTCTTCCTGCACTGTGACTGATCTAGGAGGGTAGTAATTATTATTTACTTCTCATGTCTCCCACTGGGCTGGACCTTTCTGGAGGATCAGGTTAAGGACTGTTTTTCCTGGCACAGTACTTACGTCTTTGCTGAAACCATTCAGGACCCTCTGACTCTTCAAATGAATAAGAACCCCACAACTTTGCAAAGTAAAGAGCTTGCGACTGAGAGGCCTCCAGCCTTAGCTTGCACCAGGCACAGACTTGTTGACCAGCACACCGCCCACTGCCTCCTCTCCCGAGGAGGGGACAATGAGTCATTGAGGGTCCCAGCAGAGCAGCTTTGGAGGGGGAAGGCCCCGATCTATCTCTTCACCCAGGGCCTTTGCCCTCTCCAGTGCGGGAGAAAGCTGGATCCCCAGGGACTTGCAGAGGTGGGGCGTGGGAACGGGAAGAGAGCTGCACAAGAAAGAGACAGTGAGAGTCTGTAAAGAAATGCCAGGCTCTGCTGCCCATGTGTCTCCAGCCAACAGGCCAGTGGCAGATCTGCCAATTCCCCCAGGAGAGGGAGCGGTGCTCTGATGGAAGAAAACAGTGTGGCTCCCAATTCCCAGAATGGCTCCAGGGCTGGGTCCCACTTCACTGTCCTCCCTCCCCTCACCACCTCCCACCCTGGGGACTCACTCCTGATCTGTGGGAGAAATCGCCCCGATGGCCACTTCACCCTTTTGGCTTTGGCCTTTTCTCATTCGGAAGCAATCATCCTTTACTAAAAGGCTGCTGGGTACTGGGGACTTCTCCATGGCAGGTAATTTCATCCTCTTTTGAAAGAAATGAAGGGACAATTTCTGAGAAGGGTAATGCCTAATCCAAGGTCACACAGCTAATAAGTAGGGCGTTGGGGTTCAAACCCCCATGACTTAACATCACACTACCCTTTTACCCAGTTGCCACAGCTTGATACTGAGAAATACATTTGCACTGGTGTCAGGTGATCCTGGGTTCGAATCTCAACTCCTCATTTGCTTTTTGTGTGACTGTACAAGTAACTTCACCTTCTGATTCCCGGACCTTCAATTGTAAAACTGAAATAGTGCCTATTTGAGGACTAAAAAAGGAAAAGTCTGCTAGTGCCTGAAACACAGTGGGTGCTCTCTAAATGCGCACTCTGCCCCTTCCTCACCTGCTCACCCCACGACTCGTCTTGCAAACCCTTCCTTTCCTGGCCCCCCCAGGGTGAGCCTGGTGGGGAGCGGGAGGATGAGACTGTCTAGGGCCTCCTCCCCCTCCCCTGACCCCAGGCGACATGGTGGAATGAGCTAAACTATTTTCAGAATCTCTCACTTCATTTAAGCAGGTCCATCTGCTTCCAGAGGGCTTGGTGATCCACCAGTTCAGTGATTTTTAAACTTTTTCACGAAGGCAAATAATTTAGGAACCCCACTGCCCTACTTATTAAAATGCAGATGCTTGGGCCCCATTACCAAAAAGACTGATTCCTGGGTGGGGCACAGGGATCTGCATGTTGTCAAGCTCTAGCTGTGAGGCTCCAAGACCAGGAGTCCAAGGACCCTACTTTATTTTATTTTTTTTAGGACCCCACTTTAAAAACCGTTGCACAAGCAGCCTGTGAAGAGGGGTGTCAGACAGACAACGAAAACGCAGAACAGCGTATTATTTTAATTTGTTCTGCATAGTTTTAGAATAAATGTGAAAATTTTAGTGACAGTCATATACATACAAAAAAATCAATTTGAACTTGCCTTGAGAAGTCTGAGATTCCAAGTCTGTTTCTACCAGTTACTGACTGTGGGGCTGTGGAACAGTAATTGTTTTCTTTCTGAGTCTGTTTCTTCAGTTGCGAATGAGGGTGGCAACTTCACAGGACAGTTGAATGAATCAGAAGGGGGAAATGGATGTATGGAATATACTTGATAATCTAGGAGTAGTGTGTACACATTAGATATTACATGAAGACAAACAATTTTTTTCTGGGACATTTCTTCATTTTGATAACAAATAATATTTCTGGGCTATTAAGCTTATTTTCTGGCGTTCTGCAACCTATTCTTTTACTTTCTGTGGTGTTTATTCTGATGGCAGTGAGATGTCTGAGAATGAAATCAACCCTTGGACCAGCAGCTCTTCGTTGAAAGAGGTGGCCTCAGTGCCACCATCTCCAGGGTATATGCGGTCTGCAGACCCCTGACTTTCTCCTACAGATGATATCGGTGGTGTGTATGTGTGTGTGTACGTGCGTGTGTGCGTGCGTGTGTGTGCAACATTTTTCTTATCAGCATTTTCTTATTCTCCACCACCAGTCCTACTACAGACCAAATCAACTTTCTCTCTCACCCGGATTTCTGCAGTTCCCTCTTCACTGCTCTCCTCGTTTCTGCCGTTACCCCGTTTCAATTATCAATTGCTGTGCAACAAACTACCCCAAAACTTAGTTGCTTGAAATCACAACCGTTTTACCTGCTTGCAGTCTCTGGGTCAGGAATTTGGGCAGAGTTCAGTGAGCTGGTTGTTCCGCATGTGGTGCTGGCTGGGTTGGTCACTGGGCTTTATTCAGCTGGTGGCTGGGCTGGGCCGGGCTGGGCTGGAAGGTCTCAGTAGGCTTCATGCTCATGTCGGTGCTTCAGTGCGTCTGCACGTGGTCTTGCTTTCTCCGTGCAGCTATTGAGCTTCTTCACAGCAATTTGACCTCAGGATAGTCGGACTTCTTAGATGGCAGTGTCAGAATTTAGGCTTCTTTCTGGTTTTAAAGAGGGCAAGTTACAAGAGGGTTGGAGGGTGTCGATACCTCAAGACTTAGAAGTTACGCAGCATCACTTCTGCTACATTCTAGTGGCTAAAGACAGGCAAAGGGAAAAACTAGATTTAAATGAAAGGAGCAGCCAAGAATTTGAGGATGCATTAATCCACCGCATCCCCCTTCAATCCATTCTCCCCACAGCAACCAGAGTGATTCTTCTGAAATTAAATCAGATACCAAGCCCATGTTTAAAACCATTCGAGGGCTTCTCATCCCTTGTAGAGTGAAATTCACAGTCCTGACCATAGTCTTTAAGGCCCCAGATGGAGTAGACTTACGCTATGTCTTCACCTTTCCTCCCCTCGGCCGTGCTGGTGCTCCTATTCCTTGGTGTTCTTTAAACGGGTCGGGTGTCTTCTTCCCTTCTCAGGGCCTTTGCACCTGCTATCCCTTCAGCCTAGGAAACTTTTCTTCCGGGTATGAACACAGCTCACCCCCTCACTACATTTCGGCCTTGCTCCTATGTTGCCACTTCCTTCTTTGACCGTGCTATCTAAAATAACCTCCCATGTGGATCTCTATACCCTCACCCACCTTTACCTTTTAACAGCATGCAGCACTGCTTTTATGTTTGTGAACGTGGTCCTTGCCTATCTCTGCACTAGAACATAAGCTTTTTGAGGGCAAGGGTCCTTTCTATTGTGCAAATAACCACATCTCCAGTCCCTAGAATGGTGGCTGGTACCATTTTGGTTGAACAAGTGACTGATTTCTTCCATCCTGCATTTTGTTTTACTTTCTGCATTTGCACCTACCTCCCCGCCCCAAACTGGGAGGTCTTTGAGGGCAGGGGTCATGTTGCGTTGCTCATTATAGCCAGCTAGCACCTGGTGTAGTCCTTGCTAACTGTCTATTGAGAGCTAATTTGAACTCCACCCCTTGTTTGAAGCTCCAAGCTTACTCTTAAAATTTTCTATGTTCTCCTTGCTCTGAAACATACTGAGCTCATACTATGTTCCATATAATGTGATCAGCTAGTGAACAGCATGCATTGTCTTACTACAATGTCAAAATGGTGCCACGTGGTAGGGCTTGTTACTATCTCTATATAACAAATGAGAAAACTGAGTCACAGAGTAGGTCACACAGAAAGTGGCAGAACCAGGATTCATACCCAGGCAGGCCGATGCTAAATCCATGCTCTTAATAGCTATACAGTGCTGTTTCCCACACGATTGAGTCCTTGGTCCTGACTAGTCTGTTTTGTGCCACTTCATAACTGTTCTATGCTTGTGTCACTTATTTCCCCATTTCACTCAGGTTTGTATCTCTTGATCCTCTTTTAAGCCAGCTTTATCACTTACATTGGGAAACATGATGAAACTTTCTGTGCCGCAGTTTCCCCAGATACAAAACAGATAATGATCCTACCTAATCACAGGTGTGGTTGAGAGAATGAAATGAGCTAATTCACAAAACCATTTACAACAGTACCTGCCATATAGTTAGCGCTCAATAAACCTTAGCTATTGCTATTATTATTTCTTTTCTCCAAAGTATGAAACACAGCTTTAGCCCTGGGACATACATTCTGATACTTTTGCTTCAGCCAATAAACAGTGAGCCTTTTTACCTGCTACAAAACACTGTTGCAAGATGCCCACTATCCCCACACAAAGACCTTTGTGTCCTGACACCTTTGCCATTCTTCTCATCGTGATATTCTTTCACATTCAGCCAGTGTGAACTGAATGCCTGCCTTGTGCCAGGCTTTCTGCGAGGCACTTCCTATACACTGTGTCACTTTATATTCTTGTCCCATATCACAGATGGAAGAACTGATGTCCTCAGAACTTATGTAACTCGCCCCAAGGAAATAAGAAAATAAGAAAAACATAACTGGTCCTCCAGTCTCCTCTGCCCTCCTCCAATCTATTTTCTACACAGCAGCCAGAATGAGTTTTTATTTCTCTTTTTAATTGATAGACTTAATTTGTTTAGAGAAGTTTTTGGTTCACAGCAAAATGAAGAGGAAAGTTCTGAGAGTTCCCTTATACTCCCTGTCCCCACACACGAACGGCCTCCTCCATTATCAACAACCCCCCACCAGACTGGTACATTTGTTAAAGCTGACGAACCTACATGACACAGCATCACCTGAAGTCCATAGTTTACATTAGAGTTCACCCTTGATGTTGCATGTTCTATAAGTTTTGACAAAAGTATAGGGACATGTATCTGCCATTAGACAAGCTTACAGAACAGTTTCACTGCCCTAGAAATCCCGTGTGCTTAGACTGTTCACTCCCGCACCCCCAACCCTTGCCAACTACTGATCTTTTTACTGTCTGTAGTTTTGCCTTTTCCAGATTGTCATATAGTTGAAATCATATAATATGTACTCTTTTTAGAATGAGCTTTTGAGAACTCTAATTTCATCAGTTAAAACCCTTCAATACTTTCCTTGTACTCTTAGGATGAAGACCAGAATTTTTACTGTGATTAGCACGGTCTGGCCGCTGCCCACCTTGCCAGCCTCTTTTGCTCGCTCTGCATCAGCCACATTACCTTTTTCTCAGTTTTCAGTCCTCACCTGCTATTTCCCATCACAGGTCTTCACATATTCTGTTTCCTCTGCTTAGAAAGTCTCTCCTCTCGATTTCACGTAGATTAACTCCTGCTCATGCTTCAGATCTCAGCTCAAGTGTCTCTCCCACAGAAAAGCCACTTACACCCTCTCGTATGATATCCACCATGCCTGGTACTCAGTGGACTTGCAATCCAGTCTTCATTAAATAAGTGAAGAACCTATATGAATAGCTACTGTAAGCACCTACTATGCCTCAGGCACTGTGCTGAGCACTTTGCATTTATTATTTCTAATTCTTTCCTCTTCTCTGCATGATCATTATGACAAGCTACATTTTATAGATGGGAAATTGAGACTCAGAGAAGTTCAGTATCTTATCCACAGTCCCACGGCTCATGAAGGGTGGAGTTAGTGTTTGAATCCAGCTCTGTCTGAATTTAAAGCCTGTATTCTTACAACTATGCCACACCTCCTACTTTCTCTTCATGCTGGAGCCAATGTTTGGGCCTCTGTGGGTGGCAGGGCACCGGGGCTTTCTGGGTGGGTGGGCTGGTGGCTACCCATTTCCATGGGTCAGGGGTGAGGGGAAAGGTTGTTGCCATTTAATAACCTGCAGCCGCAGCTCTGCAGTTGGGCGATTACAGCGTTTGTTCACCATATGACGGTTTGGCTCCCATTCAGCTCCCCAGAGAGAGCCATACAGCCATCTTTTATTACCACCCTCTGTGCAGAGAGAAAGAACCATAAAGAAGAAAAGTGACTGTGTGGCTGGCATTTGCTCTGAGCTATCACTCAGAGCTTCCTGGCCTCACAGCCTCCTGCTCCTTCCCCTCATCCAGGCTCCCACATGCATCAGGACAATGCTGAGACCTTTCTTTGTCTCTCATCCAGCCGAATTTTTTCTCTCCCTGCACTTCTCCCCACCAAACACTGAGGCGGGAGAAGAGTAAAGGTTGTTGTGCGAGGTTGTGCAGCGCGCACTGCTCAAGGTAACGGTGTGTCCTAGGTGGGGGCTGAAAGCCAGCCTGTTCTCTGCTCTCCTGGGCGCTCGCTTGGGGCATGCCTCTGCCCTTTGTCTAATCTACACAGAGATGTCTTATAGATCAGTAGGCAAGGCTGGAGAAGGTGGCTTGGAGAAAGGACTGTCGATTAGCCCTGGGCTCTGGCAACCAAATACCTCCTCTCCCTTTGGGATCTGCATTCACTAAGATACCCAGACTACAGACCCCGCTGACACCAGAACTCCTGTTAAGCATAAATTACTGTGACTATCATTACTACCCTTCCACCTAGGCTTGGAACTCCTTAAGTATTCTACTAGACCAAGGCCCTGACCTGACCTCTAGGGTCAAGAGCAAAGCAGTTTCAGCTGGGTGTTAAGACCTCAGACTATTCATTTGAGCAAACTTGGATTCAAGTCCTCTGACCGTCACTTACCAGCTATGTGACCTAGGGGTGCTCACTGCCCATTTCTGAGCCTCTGTTCCCTCAGCTATGAAACAGAACGATACTTATAAAGATTGATTATAATAATTTATGCAGTCATGGTAAATATTGGCTAACATCAGTTGCTTCCTATGGTCCTGCCACTGTTCTAAGCACCTTTATAGGGATTAATTCCTTTAATCCTCTCAGCAATCTGTTTTCCAGATGAAGAATCCGAGGCACAGAGAGTTTAACTTGCTTAGTGTCACAAAGCTACCAAACTGGTGAAGCCAGCATTCGAATTGGGGCCTTGTACTAACTCTCAAAGTAAAGCGTGTAGAAGTCCAGTCCAGCCCTGGCACAAAAAAATAAAAAGTGCTCAGGAAATAAAAGTCATTACTGTTATCAGAGTGGCAGCTACGGCTACCAGGATCAGAGGCTGCCAGCACCAGGGGAGACACTACAGATCCTCTACTATGACATGTGGTTCTCAAACCCTGTTCCACAGAGGTACCTCCTAGTCTCTTTCAGATTGTTGGGGGGCTGAATGGGCAAGATTCCAGCTCCCTCCTTCCCACTTCACTACCTTCACCCAGAAAATCAGTTCCATTTTCATTTATTTGTATCTTAAAATTCCAGCTAAAAACTTGTTTGAATAAGAACTCTGCTGCCAAGCAAGAGTTTAAAAACAAGGGGTCCAGCCCAACCCATTCATTTTTAAATAAATGTGCCACGGAGAAGGTGAGTTCCCTGCTCAAGAGACACAGTGAGTGAGTTGGAGACTGTGCCAGGGCAGAGCTACTTCCTGCTTCCTGGAGCACTGGCCTTTTGCTAAGCCTCTTTCAGGGTCTTGTTTTTTTCCCCTCAAGTGGAAACCAGAGAATATATTTTGCTCACGTTGTCCAATCCCCTCATTGCAGTGCACTTTCTCCTAGTCTCCAAGCACACCTCCTGTGTCTGTGCCTGACCTGGGTGCACCGCTCATGTGCATGCTGACAGGTGCCTCCAGTTCCAGGCAGACTGACCAGGTACCACCCTGCTTCACAAAGGTGAGTCCAAGAGGCTGGCCTTGAACTGCTGGCTCCATCTCTCACTGTGACCCTCAGACCAAAGCTCAGAGAGGAGGGAGGGTTGACAGGTTCATAGTGTTAATGGAATACATTTGAGAAATGCTAAACCAAACAGTCTTTGGAAATTCAGGCCAGCAGCCAGGCACAGAGCCGGCCAAATTTTGGTGGTTATTCTGAAGCAGCATTAATGTCTTTTAAAAACTGGATGAAGACATTGTTTATTTAAGACCCTGGGAGCACAAAGATAAAACATGCATAATGGATTTAGGGTCTTTCAGCAGACAGCTCTCTTAAACTGTCTCCATCATCGTGACAAAAAATTGCCGCCCTCCAGTGACGCTGGGCAGTTTTGTCTACGTCCTCTCCCTGCAGTGAACTGCATGGCACAAGTTAGGAAGTGAGATTCTGAGAGGTGAAGGAACTTGCTCAAGGTCACACAGCTGATGGGTGAGAAGGAGACAGAATTTAACCAGGTTTCTTCAACTCCCAAATTCATATTCTTTTGATTATGACTAGGTCCTAAGACTAAGACCCCAACCTCTAGGGTCAAGGGCAAAGCAGTTTAGGCTGGATATTAAAACTATGGATATAGATGGAGACCATTGAGATACTCTAACTTGGTATGGGCAGCATAGTAAATACAAAGATAGTTAAGACATTCTCAAAACACTATACCTACCAATTAATTTAGACTATTAGGGCAAGTTACCATAGAATGAGACCCCAAGAGTCTTGGCTTATAAGGGGTGCAACAGGAAGGCTGGACATTCCCAGCCTCTTCCATTCATTCATTCGGTGAACATTTATGGAGCACCTTCTGTGGTCCAGGCAGCACTCTAAACCCTAGGAAACGAGAAGGCTTTGGCACCCATGGCGGGGGAGGGGGGGCGGCGGGGGGACGGGCAAAGGGAGAGGTATATAGCCAGGCAGAGTTGAAAAGTCATGATCTTCAGAGACACACTTCGGTTCGTATCCCGTCTCTGTTTTTTTTTCTGAGATGCACTTCGGTTCATATCCCGTCTCTGTTTTTTTTTTTTCTGACTGTGGGCATAATTTCACTCTCTGAGCTTCCTTACTGATCATGGGATATTCCACAGTGCTTAAGGGCAGGGGTCAGCAAATTTTTTTCTGTAAAGGGCCAGATGGCAAATATTTTCATCTTTGCAGCCTGTAGGGTCTCTGTCAGGACTACTGTACGCTATTCTTATGTCATAAAAGTAGACGTACACACAATACATAAATAAATGAGTTGTGTGCCAATAACATTTTATTTATAAGAACAAGTTAGGGGCTGGATTTGGCCAGAATTGGCCTATGGGTGGTAGTTTACTAACCTCCAATTAAGGATATGGCCTCTGGAGTGTGGATGCCTGGGCTCAAATCCTACCTCTGCCTCTTAATTGACTGTGTTGACCTTGGACAAATTATAAAGCTCAGTGCTTTAGTTTCACCAGTTGTTAAATGGAGATGATACTGATTATAGGAAAGTTGTGAAGAATAAAATAATACTTGTAAGACATTCAAAAAATAGTGTCTGGTATGTCATCAGCCTATATGATCATTAGCTATCAATAGGGAGAGTAGCATATGTGAAAGAGTAATGATATTAATACTCACCCTTTGAGGCCATAATGATAAGAACTGGTTGATGTCATTCATGTGAGCTCCATTAGGGCATGGGTTTTGAGTATTTTGTTCTTACTTTATCCCTTCTAATAAAACCTTATTTATAAAAACAGGTGGTCAGCCATGGGCCATAACTTGCTGATTTTTTTACATTGCATTAAAATATTATTTATCTTGATTACTGAATTTCTGGGCACCTCTCTTTCAAATTTTGTGCCCAAGGCGAATGTCGTACTCACTTTACTCTAGTCTTGGCCTGGTCAAAGCTTAGAGCAGTTCCTGGCATGTAGTAGACATTCAATGAATGTTTGTTGAATGCCTGAAGTCCCTGGGGATAGGGTCTGGCACCAAGTGGGTCTTCAATAAATAGAACCTTCCATAGTGTTTGCGTGCTATAGGGGTTAAGAGCTCAAGTTTGAGAGTCAGACTGCCTGGGTCCATATTCGGGACCAGCCACTTACTACTTGACTTTTAAAAGTTTCTTAGCCTCTCTGTGCCTCAGTCTCTCAAATGTAATATGAGGCTGATGATAGTATCTATCTGATAGGGACACCGTGAGGATTTTAAATGAGTTGATCCATCTAATGTGCTTAGAAGAGAGAGTATAGGGCACATGATGAGCACTCAATGGATATTACCTCTTTATTATTTTTCTCCTGAAGTTAAGAGTCACTAGTGGGCAAATTGGCAGAAATGAATAGGGCATCTAAGGAGAGCTGCGTAGAACTATTTCAGAGAAGTGGGATATTCAGTTCTTAAGCATTGGCAAGCGTCCGAACTATCTGCTAAGTGTGCCTAACATGCAGATTCCTGTTCTCTTTCTCGGAAATTTGGATTTGTTATGTTTGTGGCCCAAGAATCCCATTTTTCAACATGCCAGGTGAGTGTGATGCAGGAAGTCCTGGGAGCACACACTGAGAAACACCAGATCTTTGGTTTCCAGGGAACAGTGTCTCTCTCTCAGGCCTGCTGCTTCCTGAGAACAAGCAGATCAGCCACTTCCTGTCTCCTTTCCTCCCTCCATCTCCCTGGAGGGGCTTCTGCTTCCAGATGGGGTCAGTTCATTTCAGCTGCACCCAGGCCTTTCCCCAGGGCCTCCAGCTGTGCAAACTTCAGGCATCTTGTCTCAGAGACTTCCCAGCTGGTATATCGAGGACGTGGCTGCTGATGCCCACCCTGCTGCACCCCTCAGCTGAATGTGGGGCCTCTCTGCCAGGGGTGCCCTGCAGGTTGAGATTTCCTGAGGAGATCTGACTCTGTGATTCTTGACTGTCAAAGGGCAGGATGGCAGCAGCCCTTCTTCCAGGGCTGGGGAAGTGAGAGTAGCAGGAAGCTTAGAACAGAGCTGTACATTAGAGGAAGGCAGAGATGATGTGGAAGGGAGGCAGGCTCTGCAGCCACACAGGCCTGCTTCAAATCCCCATGCCTCTGGTACTTTTCACTCATGCGGAGCTTTAGATAAGTGACTTAATATCCATACGCCTCATGGCTCCCTCCTTAAACATGACAATTCCGGCAGAATTAAATGAAGTATGAAGGGAAAGCACCCAACAAGTATCAGGTACATCACAAGTGCTCAGAATGTAATTGTGTATGCAGAGAATTGGGTTTGTGGTGGATTGAGGGGAGATAAGCAAATCTCTTCCCCTCTGTTCACCTCTCTTCTACCTGACCACCTAGACTCTATGGCCCTCTCTCTAGAATGTTTCTTGGTTTTGCATGTGTGGTTCTTGTCCCTCAGCTGGATTGTAGGCTCAGAGAAGTCACAAGCTAGAGTAATACTCTGTGTCACTTCGCCACTTACCTAAAGTTTATTAAATACTTACCTTGTGGAAATCAAATAATGGTAAAGAATTCCAGTTTCTCTTTATTTTTTTAAAAGTCTTATTTGCATCCTTCTTCATTTCATGACTAAATGAAATAACCTAGAAGTGTCTGACCCATCCTAGGCTCCAAAATGTTGCTTTTTAAAATGAGATTATAGAAAATGATAGCTGGTAAGAGACTTCAAGTTCACTTGATTCCACTCAGTAGTTTTATAGTTGAGAAAACAGAAACTCAGAAGATGGGGAGTGGCTTGCAATTGGGGATCCTCATCTGCATCACCGAACAGAAAATGATGTGAGTGACTGTGTTCACAGTTCTCCCAGGCATAGGATATAGCTTGTACCATTATAGAATGCCAGTATATAAGTTAACTGATTACATACAAAGGATGCCTTTGGACATTGGGGCTTAATTTTTTTCCAGAACTAGTTGAGAAGGGCTGAGCTTATAGTTACCAGAGGTGTGGCTAGCCTAGACACTTTGCCCCATCTGAAAGCTTCCCCTAGTGGGTGAAAGTGATAGCCCGGTGGTTAGTGGTGTGGAAGGAAGAGACTGTCCTATTAATTGTTCAAGCACTTTGCAAAATCCGAAGACTCTACAAGCATAAAAGGCTTTTTCTGCTTGTTTGGAAGGGGGTAGGCAAAACTACCAGATGTAGAAGCAAAATGCCTCTACAACCTATGTTCTGGTTTTACTGAGTGTATTATGACAGGCTAACTATTGTGGAAAAACAAACAAACTAGGTGGCCTAATACAAAAGGAGTTCATTTCTCACTCACTCAAATGCTCAATGTGATACAGCTTTAGCAGAGTTAGTTACTCAGGAGTCCAGCCAGGCCCCTTTCATCTTGTGGCTCCGTCACCTCTAGGTCTTCAGAATCCTCTGCAGGCTGTCTGCATCTGTTAGCTGGTGAAAAAGAGAGGGTAGAAGACTGCTTGTAAAGATTTTTATGGACCAGGCGAGCCATACATTATCACCGCATTTCATTCATTCCATTGGCCAGAACTCAATCACATGGCTGTACCCAACCATGAGGGCTGCTGGGAAATGTAGTCCAGCTGGGTACCCAGGTGAAAAAGGAAACAAGTTTGGCCAACAAGTATCTAGTCTCTGCTACACTTTGAAACTACCCATATTTCAATGCAGGAAATGAGGCCTGCTTGCATCATAGGATTGCCCCAAGGCTTAAGAGTGGTAATGGCTCTAATAGTGCTCAGAAAGAGGAAATGCAGGCGAACTGTTACTGTGATTAACTTCCCCACCTCCTGAATGCCTGGCCCAGGGCCAAGTACATAGTAGGTGCAAAACAAACCATTGTACAGTTGCTGGTCTTCCCACCAGCCTCCTGAATGCATACTTTGCCTCAGCTAGCTGGCATTTGGTTCACACACACATCTTTTTGACAACTCACCCATTGCAATCAGTCATTGCTGATTTCCTCTGCCAGCTATGAATTCGAACACAGGAAGCGTTTTATCTGAAGCCTGAAACATCCTGAAAAGATGAGCCCTCCCTTCTTGGGCCCTTGGAAGGCTGCCCATTGCACCTCACATTCTTTCCAGCCTAGAGGCCAGTGGTAACTATGAGCTCACTGAGGGGCTACTGCAGCCAGCTGTGGAAGCTGCTGCTGATGCATGAAGCTGGTGGCTTATGACCTGGAGACCTGGGTTCTATGAGCCCCACTGTTGCTCAGAAGGAGGAGGAAAGGCCATAGAGATGCTGTCAGAACTTGATCTTCAGTGGTGTGCCCAGCTCACTATACCATATTTAAGTAGGTACTATGAATGTTTAAGACAAAGATCACTGCTCAGATAGTAACAAAGAGTAACAGCTTACACTTATATAATGTTTACTATGTGCTAGGCACTTTGACTAATTTAGTCTTCAAGATAACCCTATGAGATAGTTGTAATTATTATGGCAATTTTGTAGAGGAGAAAATTTGAACACAAAACAGCTACTGCCATACCCAAGGTCAATTACTGGAGAATTCCTGTAGTTAGGGCAAGGACTCTATCTGTATAGTTCACTGAAGTCCCCACCACTCCCTAATATCCACAGACATAGGGGCTGAATGTCAGCTGCCATTTCTCTGTACCTGAGTTTGCTTCTTAAGACTGTGGACACTAAGTTCATTGTTTAATTCTTGGCTCTGCTACGTTTTAGCTGCATAAACTTGGGCATGTTATTAACTGTTCTAAACCTCATCTGTAGAGTATGTCTAAAATCACTGGCTCTTTTTGCCTCCAAGGGCTGTATTTAATCCAGGTTACAGGTTTGCAACATCGAATCTGTTCTATTTGCCAAAAGAAGTGAAAATGACTCTGCAGCAGATGCCAACGGATACAGAAACTAGAGCTCAGAAAGTAACTCTCTTGGCCAGTAAGGGAACCAGATCTCCCATTAGAACGTAGGCCTATAAATCTACCCACTAGATTCATCATCCTTTTATCTGCATGTTTTGTTAAAGCCTCTATTCCCAGAACCTAGTGTGGATACTTTGAAATGAACAGCTCTACCACTTATTAGCAGGATGACCTTAAGCAAAGTACTTCCTCGGCCTTCATTTTCTCACCTGAAAAATAGGCTAATAAAAACTATTTTCCACAAGGTTTGGGGATTGAATGAGAAAAGGTATGTCAAGTTGCTTCCTCTAGCTCCAGGCTTTGAAAGTGGTGTCCGGTCTTCACTGGAATACCTGTTTTGCCACTTCAGCCCCAGAAAATATCCATGTCATGGTCATCTCCCACCCATCTTGCCACTTCTCTCATAACACTCACTTGCTGTCTATGTTCTTCCTCAAGTCAGCCCAGCCTGGTGCTTGGGGACTGTATGGGCTACACATATCACACTGCTTTGAAATGGGCCATGTCCTCACTTGTCTTCCAACACCATCCTGGACTCGAGAACTGTGTATGTCTTGCTCAAGAATTTATCTTCAGCAACAAGCCCTATGCTCATGCAAAATAAATGTGTTGGGAGCAGCAACAACCCAAGGGTCATCATAGAATATGTCTCCATTTCCTTCCCACTGGAACAGAGTTGGAGGGCTACCAGTTCCCTCCCCATCCTCCCTATCTAAGCTGTGCAGCCTCCCAGCTCTTGTAGGGATCTTTGGGCTCCTTCTAAGAGATAGGCTGCACTGTTACATGGCTCTGTTCTCCTCACATGCTGGGAGGTAGGGGCCTGACTGTCCTTCCCTCAAGCAGCTTTAGCTCTAGCTGGCAGGGCTGGGCCAGCTCAGAGAATAATTGGTGGACATTGTAAGGTAGAAAGGCAATGTGGCCCTTGGGTTCCAAAATGCAGCATTTGGAGCTAGGATGCTTGAGTTTGAATCCCGGTAGGACCACTTCCCAGCTGTGTGTCCTCAGCAAGTTATTGAAATCTCCTTGTCCTCAGTTTCCTCATCTGTAAAATGGTAACTGACTTCAGAGGGTTGGTCTAAGGATTAAGAAATTAAAATCTGTTAAAATCTTAGAATAGAATATGATGCATGGTAAGTATAATAAAAAGCATTCGTTACGTAAATAACTAAACAGGCAAAGCAAGATACCTGGCCAATCCCTGCGAGGGAGCTAAAAGAAGGGAAGGGTGATTGTGAGCTGTGCGTTAAGGAAAAGGTTCTCTGAGACTAAAGAACTTGACCTAGGTCTGGAAGGATCAAGAGGGTCTGCTTTAGTGTCAGGAAAGAATAAGAGTTAACACGCAGCATCAACTAAAAGTCAGACACTACATATTTGACTTGCATTTGCTCATTCAGGGCTCATGTTTCCAGTGAGGAAACAGATGTTTAGGTGGGTTAAGTATTACCCAAAGGCTCTGCTAGTAAGTCTAGCAGAACTGACAGTCGAGCCCCAATCTTGCTGGCTCCAAAGCATGTTTTCCAACACTTATCTCTACCAGGAATGTGGCACTTTGTCACTCACAGCACTGCTTTATTCAATGTTCAAGTACTTGTAACTGTACTAGAAGGCCAACTCCCATTCATAAGTGCCTTCTAAGCGCATGGCATCTGTCATACTTCCATTACCTAGGAAGACTGGCTAGTACTAAAGGCTGCAACTTGCAGCATTTTTCATCTCTTGCATCTTCGTCTCCATCCCCTAACACGTATCCATTTAACAAACTCTTGTAAATGCTTACTATGCGCTACATGCATCTATTGGATGCTGTTGCTATATCAGTAAACAAGACAGATATATTCCCTGCCCTCATGTGGCTTATAGTGTAATGAGCAAGGGACAGATACTAATCAAATAATGAAATATGCCATGTTAGACTCTAGGTAGAAAATTGTTAGGTACTAACTGAGTCTTGCCCAGAAAATATACTCAATAAATGTCAGTTAGTTGTCTGGGCTGGGGCGATAATGACTATAGTATACATTCCCTGGTCTTTGTATCCTCAGGAGGAAAAAAAAGTTTATTGAGTGCAAAAGTTTATTGAATGTCTGCCAGGCATTCCACTGAGGACCTAGAGAAGTAAGGATTGTATATAGCTATTGCCTTCATACAGCTTACAGTCTAATAGGGAGGCTGACATGTCTTTAAAACATAATCATACAACTATAGAAGTCTGCACAAAGGGCTAAATAATAAGAAAAAAGCCGTCTCCATTATAATACATAGGGTGTGCATTTTGTTCACAGTATATCCTTTAGAAGGATGCCTGGAACATAGTAGATATTCAATAAACAGTTATTGAATGAACAAATGACCATGACATCTACACTGGGTTTTGAAGGATGAGTAGAATTTTGCCAGGAAATTTTCTAGAACTTGGCAGGACCAGGACGTAAGATCCCATCAGGACTAAAAGATGGAAGAGGATCTGCTCAGAGCAAGGATCTCTGAAGATGGCTCTGGGTGGCAGCTTAAGATCTGTTTTATTTTGATCTTCTCTTGACTCAAGTCCATCTTTACGAACTGGTCTCTGGGTTTTGACTGGAAAGTTCCACTGGAGAAAAAGCCAGAAGGTCACATTCTCTCAGAATATTTCAGCTAAAAAAGGCCTCAGAGGTTGCGATCTGTAACCTCCTCATTTTACCCATAAAGGGACTAAGGCCCAAGAGGGGAATTAACTTGGTCAAGGTCTCAGGCTGATCAGTGTCAGGGCCAGGACCAGAAGCCAGGTTGCTAACTTAGACCTACATTCTTTCCATCATATGAGGGGTTTTCAAGCCTTTGAAATGAATTTGGTTATTTTTATTTTAAGCAGCAGAACCCTATTTTCCAAATAAAAGCTTATGTGGATAAACTCAGAGCTGCCCTGAATACAGCCACATGGAGGGCCAGTGGTGGGCCCCTAATCTCCATCAGACCAGCTCCCTCCCTATACACACACTCTTTGATAGAGACAGTTAACATTTTCTCAATTTTATGAAAGTGCATGTAAATGGTGCCTCAATTCCCTAACCCTACTTTTGCTTACAAAGAGATCTCTTTTTTTAAGTCCCATTTCAAAACCACTGCACTGTAGACAACACAACTAAAGCTCTTAGCACAGTGCCTGTTACACAGTAAGTGCTAGATAAATGTTCATTATTATTGTTTTTGTTGTACATCTGGCTCAGTCCATAGAAATCAGAAGGTTGTGAGGAGGCGGCGGAGCCGGGGGTGGGGTGGGGTGGGGGGACTGCTGCTTGTGGGCTTCATTCTGTGAACCAGACACAGGACTAGAACTTACCATAACTTACCTTGGTTGATCTTCCTAACCAAGTAAATATCACCATCTTCATTTTACAGTTGAGGACACTGAAACTCAGAGAAGTCAGCTACTTGTCCGTGGTCACACAAGTAGTAAGGGCTAAGCTATGATACAAGCCCATGTTTCTTGACAGCCCAAATTCCGCCCTCCCAAAGACACACACAGAGACTTACATACACACACACACACACACACACACACAATTACACAGAGACTCACACACACACACACACACACACACACACTGAATTCAGCATTCTCTCTGTTAGACCAAATTGCCTATCCTTATTTCATTTAGTCCTGACAACGGTACGATTCCTTTATTCAGTGAACTTTTATTGAGCACCTACTATGTACCAGGCACTCTAATCCCTGCTGCAGGCATATGGAGCAGACATCATCTGAGCAATTACAAGTGTGACGAATATTAACTAAGGGAGAAAAGAGAGTGGACTCTGGGCATGTGTTGTTATCCCCATTATATAAATGAGGAAACTGAGGCTCAGGTAGCTTAAATCACAGGACAAATAATAAAAATAGCTGAAATTCATTATGTGCTAAATACAGGCCAGGCATTTTTTTAAAAACTCACTTAAATCCTCTTAACAACTCTGTGAAGCAAATACTGTTATTCTCTTCATTCTCTAAAAGGAATATGAGTCACAAAGCACGAGAGTCACTTGGCTGAGAACACAGGGCGAGGTAGTAGCTGAGTCAGGATTTGAACCCAGGCATGCCAGCTCCAGAGGTTGTTGGATCCAGGTCTGACTGGCTGACTGGCTCCATCGCTGCTGTTTCTACAGGAGCAAAGAGTTGGGAGCAGGTTCACAGTCCCTGCCCTTCACAGGGCATCCTGGGAAACCCCTCTCTGTATAACTGTGTAATTGTCCTTACTGAGAGCTCTGCTTTAGCAAAGCAAGGAGCCTTTTCCGGGGCAGTGACAGCCCCAAATCAGCATCCTCCAGGGCAGCCTGGCTCAGGAAGCACCCCCCTGAATAAGCAGTGCTCCCCAAGCCTGGGCCTCAGATCTCAGGGATTAGAGGCAGATTCATGCTTCAGGAATCCGAGACCTCAGCGGAGAGGAAAGAAACATCCCCACCCAACAGCACACTTTTATCTCAAAGTGGCAGGCACCAGTCCAGGTGCTCACATTCCTGAAGGGCCAGGGCGCTCAGTGGATGGGCAGGTGGCTTGGGCGGAGTGGGGCCGGAGAGTTTGGAGACCCAAGGACTGCCAGAAGGAGTTCTCAAGGGGCAATTCCCGCAGCCCAAGGCCTCCGAGAGAGAAGTATGTTAAACAGGGCCCTAGCAGGAATTGGGGCCTTTTCCAAGGGGTGAGTTGGGGGTGGGAGTACAGGTCACCAAACATCACTGGAGAATATATGATTTCTAAACAACCACATAGTGATAACCTCACACATTAAAAACGTTTTAGAAAAGTTAGAATAGTCATTTGAATTATCTCATGTGGGCCTCACAATAAGCCCACAGGCCTCTCATCTGTAAAAGGAGAAGTATGCTCATTACTGAGGTGAGGATCAAAATGAGGTCAAGGTTGGAAAGAATTTCACATAATGTTTGCCCCTTCCTCACAAAGTTGTTTGAATTCCTGAAAATGCTTTCAAAACTAAAAAAGAAAATTCTATAAAGTATTATCTTTTCCTGTCTCATATTTTTACAATTAATGTCAACTGCTGAGATTATCTCCAAAATGCTTACCTTATTTTGTTAACATATTATCGTTGTTTTGTCATCCACTGATTTATTTAAATCTTCCTTGAAAGCAGTTGTTTTTAGCCTCCTACTTCTTATAAGAATGAGTGACTGAGTTTACTTTAGAATGAAAGTAAAAGGACTCTCCCTTTTTGTAATGTCATTATGTATATCTTTAAGGTTTCAGTGTGAGATTTGTGTGTGTGTGTGTGTTTCTTGACTTCCAAGCTAAACTCTAAACTCCCACGGACTGACCCACATCTAATTAGCTGTGATTAGCATTTACTGAGCATTTTTCTATGTGCCAAGCACTATTCTAAATGTCTTACGTTAATTAATTCTCCTAACAACCTTATTAAACAGTATTGTTATGATCCCTACTTTACAAGCAAGGAAACTGACACACAGAGAGGCTAAGGACCATGTCTACCTGGGTGGTGAAGCTGGGTTTTCAAGACAAGTGATCTGGCCCCAGAGTCCCCACTGTGGACACTAACTCCGCAGCCTCCCTTAGAGCCCCTCACTCAGAACCCAGCATCTAAGTGGCACCCGGAAATGCTTGTGAATTTCATTTAAGGCTGTTCCCTTTCCAAGCCTTACTCTAGTGCGTAACTGGAGAAATGAGACTCAGAGATGTGAGATAATTGGGTGGGCCAGGAATGCTTTTACTACATGTAACAGAAAACCTGACATGTAGCACCAATGGCGATAAAGACATTTCTTTTTCTCACGTAATAAGAGTCTAAATGTAGGTGTTTCCAGATTGGGTACAGTGAGAGAATTTGCTGTAAAGGATCCAGACTCTTCTTGTCTTTCTGTCTTCCATGCCTAGCAAATTGCCTTTTCCTTCTCATGCTCAGTATCTCAGTGACTCTATTAGTCTGGATTCTCCACAGAAACGGAACCAATAGGAGATAGATAGATAGATAGATAGATAGATAGATAGATAGATAGATAGACAGACAGATAGAGATATATAGATAGAAAGATTATGTAGACTATTGTATAGACTATAAGCAATTGACTCATGTGATGATGGAGTCTGAGAAGTCTAAGGTCTTCAGTCATTAGGATGGAGACCCAGGAGAACTGAGGATGTAGTTCCAACCCAAATCCAAAGGCCTAAGAAGCGGGAAAGCCAATTGTGTAAATTTCAGTTGGAGTTTGAGTCTAAAGGCAGGAGAAGACCGATGTCCCAGCTTAAAGACATTCAGGCAGAGGGAAAGAATTCTTTCTCAGCCTTTAATTCTATTTAGGCCTCCAACAGATTGGATGAGGCCTACCCACATTGGGAAGGGCAAGCTACTTTACTAGTCCACTGATTCAAATGTTAATCTCACCCAGAAACACCCTCACAGACACATCCAGAGCAATGTTTAACGAGACATCTGGGCACCCCAAGACCCAGTCAAGCTGACACATAAAAATCACCATCACACTATGTCAACTTGGCTGCCATAATTGGAAGAATCATGTCATGTTTGGGTCAGGAAGAAAAGGGGGCACTACTAGTTCTCCTCTTATGTTTCTTCCCTTTAAGAGAAGCAAAACCCTTCCCAGGAGCCCTTGCAGATTTCCACTGTTGCCTCATAGATTCACATGGTTAGAACTAGGTACAAAGGAGGTTGGGAAATTCAGTATCCGGCTTTCCAGCCTGAACAATAGAAAGACAAAAGAGAAGGTGAGTGGTGGGCTTAGCTAACAGCGTTGATCGTAGTAACCTGTGCAAAGTCTCAGAATCGATAATAGAAAGGCCGAATTAGGACCCTAGACTGTTTTCCTCTTTCTCTAATATGTAAAAGAGAATGCTGTTTTATTCTCTAGGCTGCAGTTTGGCACCTGCAGCCCCCACCCCACGATTCTTTCAATTTCTGTGTCTCAGCAGTGTTTCTAGCCTTTAGCTCCCAGCCTATAAGTGTTTATTACAGGATACAGTCTTTCAGAGGATAAATTACAGATAAGCAGGCCAGTAACGGGCACAGGTTCTAGTCCCACTCTGGAACAAGACTCATCCAGTTGAACAAACACGTACTGAGCCCCTACTATCGACCTGTCACAATATTCGGCTGTGATAATGTTACAAGAAAGAAGGAACTTTCTGATTTCTGGGTGCGTTCGCAGCC
>NW_006437736.1:2820466-2835242 GCF_000325575.1 Pteropus alecto
AAGGGCCAGCTCCTCCAGGAAACTATTCCTGACTGATGTAGGCCACCCTTCTCTGTGCTCCTGGGTTATTGCTACCATTTCCCTTATCATTTAGCAGTGTCTGTGAATATGTAAGTGTTTCTCGTGCTCCGTGAGGGCAAAGGTTACACCTCGTTCATCTCCACAGCCCAATGCCAGCGCTGTGCCTGGTACCAGTCACTACCCAATAAGTAGCTGATGGTAGAGTACATGGGTAAGCCCTGGAGGCGGGCGGAACAGACATGATTATTCCCATATGCAGAAGCAGGAGCTGAGGTTCAGAGTGTTAGGCAGTGGTCTCATAGTGACACAGTGGGACTAGAAC
This sequence comes from Pteropus alecto, assembly GCF_000325575.1. Classification (NCBI taxonomy): domain Eukaryota; kingdom Metazoa; phylum Chordata; class Mammalia; order Chiroptera; family Pteropodidae; genus Pteropus; species Pteropus alecto. The sequence continues at coordinate 2,820,810 of NW_006437736.1, forward strand.
CTATGTCAGCTGACCTCTGATCCAGTTTCTTTCTATCTTACCATGCTGCCTCCAGAAGGAAGCAGGACCTACCTTTTTTTATTTTGTAAGAGCCAGGAATAAGTTCCAGATTATCAGAATTCCTGGCCATATCTCAGTATCCTAAGCAGCTTCGCCTTCTCCCAAGCTTTTCTCTTCAAATTCCCATTTCTCATATTCTCTAAACATCTCCTGTCCTGTTTCCTTAAACTCACTTCTCTACGCTCTTGCTACTCATTCATCTACCCCCATCCCTCACACTCCAGAAATTAGCTTCTTCCAGATAATCACGTGAAAAGCATTCCTGAAGCTTTGGATAACCCAGGGTAAAGAACCATTCATCATCTTCCTGGCCAAGACCTACATTTCCACTTTCTAAAACTTTCTAATCAGAGGGATGGAGGTGGGAGATGGAGCGGGAGATGATTCTGAGGGCTTAGGGTGGCTGTGATAAGCCAGCCTAAATATTCATTTCTCAGAAATGATTTCCTAGACCACGTCTTTCCATTTTTTTCCCAGCGGCATTGAGATAAAATTGACAAATAACATCATGTAAATTTAAGGTGCACGATGTGGTGATTTGACCCCTGTATATTATTATAAAATGATTACCACAGTAAGTCAACACATCCATCACCTCACATAGTTACCATTTTTGTGGTGAGAATATTTAAGATCTATTTTCTCAGCAACTTTCAAGTATATGATACAATATCAACTATAGTTACCAGGCTGTACATTACATCCCCAGAACTTAACCATCTTATAATGGATTGTTCTCCTACCCCTATACCACCAGCATGCATTTTTCATTTCTCACATTCCCCTATTTCCTTCACAGCACGCATCATAACTTATAATTGTAGGTGTGTGTTCACTTGGCGTTTGTCTGTCCACCCACTGCCTTATAAGAGCAGGGATTACATCTATCCTGTTCACCTCATATCCTCTGTTCACAGCATGGTGCCTGGCACATAGCAAATAGTTGTTGAATAAAAAAAATAAATTGTGCACAGTGTGGCTTTTGTTCTTAGCAAAAAAAAAAAAAAAATGAGTCTTCAAAAAATACCTGGTTTTCAAATAATACCTTTTCTACAGACCTAGAATTTACTTCCAATCATATTGCCTCCTCTGATCTTCACAATTCTGTGAGGTAAGCTGTAGGGTACCCAGTTTACATGGAAGGAAACTGAGATTTAGAGGGCTTAGTAACTTGCCCAGAGTCATGCTAATACAAGGAATGATGCCTGAGTGAATATGGAGGTAAATATTGCGCATGCGCTGCCTCTCTTAGCATAGACGGTCCTGAGAACAGTCTCGTGTATCAGATGTTGCATCCCTACGGTGTGATTTTTAGATATAAGCCAACTGAGGCACCTAGTTGACTTAGAGAGTCTAAGCAACTTGCTCAAGCAAGAACGGCTGAACCAGGATATGAACCCAAGCGGGATGACAAATGTACATTTCTACTATATAATTTGTAAAGAAATCTAAATGTAATGAATTATATAAATTCTTAGAGGATTTTTGAGACACTACAATGAACATCCTGGGCTATCTGCAGAGAGGAGAAAATTGCTTTGTGCCTAATGATGGAAAACCTGAGCAAATACAAAGAAGTGACAGGATCTACTAGCCATGAGAAATACTAAAACATTCCATTGGTGTTCAGTGCAGGCAACAGAAAGTAGTGTAGGGATTTTTAAGCAGAAAGGAACGTAATACAGGGATTTAGGAATCTAGAATGTCATTAGAAGGACTGGAGAAGTGGAATGCAGGCCGGGCCTCCAGGAAAGTTCTGGAGCACTGCAGAAGTGACCCACCAAAAGGCCAGTGTCTCAATTCAAGAGCGCTCTGCCTGCGGTCCAGAGAAAGCTGCTACCACCTCAACTGCCTCTTGGCACCCAAGAAGCTGGAGCAGGGCTCTGGAGAACCCCCACCCCCCCGCCACACACACACACACACACACACACACACACACACACACACACACACACACACACATTCATGCTTCCAGAAAATTTTCTGCCATCAGGGAACAGCCAAAGAGGGCAGGAAGAAGATCTCCACCTTATTTAAGCTCTCCAAAGTTCAGCAAGTGCTTCCAATCAGGCAAATCTGTTTTATATTCAGTATCCCAGCCACAAAGGAGTCTGGGAAAGAAGTTTCCAGCATTCCATCCTCTGCAGGACAAGAAGACCCACTAGCAGGAGGGTGGATTGCCAGTCGTGTGAGCATCCACCCCAGAAGCCACAAGAAGCTTCAGTACATCTCACATCAGTGGGACAGTAAGAGCTAGAAAAGCTAGAACGCCTCCTGGCTGTGAACGTGGATCTCTCTGTAATATTACAGACTAAGGCAAAGGATCACTATCTCTTATAAGTCAATAAAGGTGGATATCCCAGTATAAAAGTAAGCACTAGATACAAACAAGTAATTTACAAAAAAAAAAGAAATAGTCTATGAACAAACAGGTAAAAAAGATGCTAATTCTCAATAATTACCAAAGAACAAATGAAGGAAACTAGGAGACATTTTTTTTTTTTTCAGAATAAAAAAGATTAAAAAGATCAAATTCTATTACTGAAAGTACAGGAAACTGGCCTTCCAATAAATTATTGATAAAAGTGAAAATTAATACAAGTTTTCTTGTATTAGGACAATTCAAATTTAAATTTTATAGCTTTCAATACAGTAAGTTCCCTACTAAAGACTTAATAAGAAAAAATTCAGTAAAATTCAAAAAGATATAGAGACGTTTCTCCCAGGATTCTTTGTAATAATTTTTTAAAAAATCTAAATGCCCATCAAGTATAGAATTCTAAGTAGTCAATAAAAAGGTCTAGATGTTTTGATTCTGGCATACAAACAAACAGAGACTCATGGACATGGACTATAGACTAGTGGTTACCAGAGGACTGTAGAGTAGTGATTAGTAGTGCAGTGGGGGAGGAGGGGGGAGGTAGATGGAGTAAAGGGGGTCAAATGTAGGGGAGTAGGGGGAGGGTGAAGTGGGTAAAAGGAATCAAATATATGGTAGCTGAAGAAAACTGGACTTTGGGTGGTAAACATATAATAGAATATACAGATGTCAAATGATAATGTACGCCTGAAAATTATATAATTGTATTAACCAGTTACCCTAAGAAACTTAATTTAAAAAAAAATTAAAAATTAAAAAAAAACTTAAAAAAAAGGTCCCTGTGAAATGGTGCAAAAGATTACAAAATGGCATGTAGGTATAATTCCATCTCACTTAGAAATATATGCACTTATAGGTATGTTTATATATTGAAAATATGGGAGGAAGTACATTGGAATGTAAATATTGTCTCTGAATGTTGGGACTACTGCATTCTTTCACTCTCTTTATATGTCACTGTACTATTTGATTTTTTTTTCCTTTAAATAAACACATGTCACATTTATTAACAGAAAAATCTCTATACAACTATTTTCTTTTCTTTTGGCAAAAAAGTTAGACCTTGAGACGTTTGTTTGGCACAGCCGCTACCCTTATCCTCCTCCAGAATCTTTAGAAAAACAACCCTTATGAGGCCTCTGGAAGCAGGGTGTTTAGAACTGAGGAATGGAGCTTGGGGCAAAGGTGAGTAATTAGAGTTGGGGCAGGAGGAACAGTGAGGAGGGAGATGTGCTAATTTTAGTATCTCTGATAGAGAGTTGTTCCAAGATTCCTGTAATGTCCCCTCACACATGCTTAGCTCCTTCCTTCAGCCCCTGCCCCCGTGACTGCAGGGCTAACACAAACACTAATAGACATTAGATTGCAATAAAATGCTTGAAATCGCCAATGCTTTAAATAGAGGTGTTTGGCACCATTCTGGATGGCAGGTCTGGCAGAGTTGGGGCCCTCAGCACTCACCCTCGTGTAAGGCCCCACGATGAAGCCGTTTGGATGCCAGCTTTCCCTTCAGTCCTAAGGTCAAACTGCTGATCACCCCTAAATCGGACAGTACCTCCTGCCTGTGTAGTTCTCCAGTCCAAATCCTGGGCACTTTGCCTTCCCGCTCCATTTCCTCTGTCATTTAACCTCTTGTTCACTCTTCTCCTTCCTGTACTCAAGACAAGGATTTAGAATATACTATTAAACTATTCTTCTGGGCTCTTTATAGAATCGTGATACTTTATCTCTTAAGTGACCTTAAAAATAATGAAGGTGATGATAACTCTCCTTTATTTAGTGTCTGTTAAATGCGAATCATATCACATGTTTGCTTTCTTAAAACAACCCTATGAATGGCAATATCTTAAGATTTAACTGGCACTTGACAGAAAAAGATATACCAAAAAATGGCCGATAAGCATAGGAAATGATGCCAAACATACTTAGTCATCAAGAAAATGAAGGTAAAAACTATAACATTATATAAAATTAAAAAGACTGACAATGCAGATTGGTGGCCAGGATGCAGAGCGCCTGGAAATCTCATACACTGCTGGCGGGAGTGTTATGTGGTACCATCTCTTTAAAAATCAGCTTGGCAGTTTCTTATAAAGTTGAATACATACCTACCATATAACCCAACCATTCTCTTACTAGATATTTCCCCCAAAGAAATGAAACATGTCTACTAAATAACTTGTACAGGAATTTTCATAGCAATTTTATTCATAATAGCCCCAAACCAGAGACAACCTAAATGTCAATGGTGAATGGATAAACAAAATATGGTACATCCACATAAAGGAATGCTTCTCAGTGATAAAAAGGAACAGACTACTGAGAGATGTGTATTAGTTTTCTGTGCTGCGTAATAAATTACCACAAACTTATTTGCTTAAGACAACATGTACAGTAAGTCCTCATTTAACGTCATCGATAGGTTCTGTGACTTTAAGTGAAAGGACATATATGAAACCAATTTTACCATAGGTTAACTGATGTGAACAAGAGTTAAGTTCGTACCTTCCTACCCTATCTCATCAATGTTATGGCAAAACAACGCTGAATGAAATCGAGGTCATGTTGTGTGCATTATCTCACGGTTTCTGTGCATCAGGAGTTGGGCACAGCATTGCCAGATCTTCTGCAAGACAGCAGTCAGGGTGTCATCCAGGGCTTGGTTCTTATCTGGAGGCTTGATTGGCATTGGAACCACTTCCAAGTTCATGCAGGCTATTGGCAGAATTCCTCTCCTGTGGCTATAAGCTTTTTGGCTAGTTGCCAGCCAAAGTGCCCTGGGCTCCTAGAGGCTGCCTGTTGTTTCTTGTCACATGACCCTTTCCATAGGTCCTCTCACAATATGACAGCTTGTTCCTTCAAAGCAAGCAAGGGAGAAAGAGAGTGAGTCTGTTGGCAAAACAGATATATATAATGTAGCGTGATCATTGAGAGTGATATCCCATCCCCTTCACCATATTCTAGAAGCAAGTGGCAGGTCGCACTCACAGGCAGGAGGGGGTTATATAAGGGCGTGAACGCAAGGAGGCAGCGGTCACGTGCACTACTCGCGCTTCATCCTTCATAACACATAACGCCGATGAACCTCAAAGGCATTATGTTGAGCAAAAGAAGCTAGACGAAAAAGACTACAACCTTTATAATTCCATCGATATGAAATTCTAGAACAGGCAAAACTGATCTATAGTCACTGAAATATCAGTCGTTGCCTAGGGTCAAGGGCATAGGGGGGTTGGCTGTAGAGGGATACAAGGCACCTTCTGTGGTGATGAAAGTATGTATCTTGACTGGCACGGTGGTTATATGGGTGTTTATATTTATCAAAGCTCATCGAACTGAACATTTCAATGGATACATTATGAATTGCAAATTTTCATCTCCATTTTACTTGTGAAGAAACAGAGATCCAAAACTTGCCACATAGACACACAGCTAGTGGACCTGGAATTCTAAGTCCGGTCCAACTGCAAAGCCCATTCTTTTTCCTTGTATATGACATCTGAGTTTTCTCAAAGCTACGGTTTTCACAAAGGAGAAACATGGAGGCCTGGGGAGCTAAAGAAATGTGCCTGAGGCCTCACGGAGGTATCTGAGAGTGTTAAGCTTGTGTTTTCTGATTCCAAGTCAAGAGTTCTTTATACCATTAGATCTGTCAGGATTCACTGAAGCCTTGTAGTAGACTTTAAGACTTATTGTTGCATTTAAAAATTTATCCACATGTGTCATTGTAAATATACTTAATATTTTTCTCTTGAAACACATAATCCGATGAGTCACTTCTTTAAAAGAACAACATATGGTAGCCCGTGAAAATAAAGGTTTCTGAAGGTATACAGCATAGTGTTGGTCACCCACTTTCATTCTTGCTTACCAAATCTGAGTGTGTTCAAATACTTGGTGACCATAACACTTTAAGGAAATATTCCCCTTCCCTGATGCTAGGGATGCATCTTGGTTAGTTTCAGCCAGTTGTGATCATTCTGTCCCCACGGAGAGAGGTGTGTCTAGGGAAGGGCCCCAGTGGCAGTTCTGATCAGTGAGGCCTGAGAGGTGCCTGTCAGGGAATTCTGGAAAGTCCACCACACCTCTTAAAAGCCACTCAAGAAAGGGGCTCTTTCTCACAGTCATGAGGGTGTACCCCAGGAGCTGAAATGACTCACTGATAACATTAAGGAACAGTGTGAGGACAAAAGTCCATCCTTGAGAATAAGAGTCAGAAGGGCACAAAGCATGTAGGTCCTCGAGGATGATGCTGAGCCCCTGATTTACTCACCCCTGTGGCTGCCATCATTACTCATGATGTGAGTAATACATTTTCTTTATTGATTTAGTCATCACTGTTATTTGCAGCCAAATTCATTTCGTATACAGAGATATAAGCAGATACTGTCAAATATCTTTTTTCGCACCCAACTACATGATGCAATTCTTAAAACACTTGTATGCACTACATTATATTTAAACTTGGTGGCAGGCGATCCATGTTATGCATTATATGAATGCTAAGGTTAGTTTCATTCTCAGAAGAGTTTGTTAAAAGCTAAAGATTAGAAACTAACTGTCCATCTGTAGGGGATTGGTTAAATAAGTTATAGCAGAGCCATATAATGAGATACAATTCAAATAAAACAGAACCTCCATTTGTTCTGATATGAAATAATTTCTAAGATAAGCTGCTAAGTAGAAAAACAAAGAGTCAGAACAGTATACAGAAGACTTTGAAGTCCATAGTCATGGAAAACCATCTGAAGTTTACTGCCAGGACTGTAGAGGTACAGGAAAGGAACTTGGAAGGTGGACACAAGACTCTAAACACCTTTCACCATGGATGGGTCCTCTGAGGACTTTTAGCGATGGTGTGACTATAAAAAGCCATGTTGCCAGTGACATTTTCACAGTAAGAGAACTATAATGCCTGGTGGGGGACCGATAACATGGAAACAGCTGACAAGATCAATTTGAGGAGAAAGCATCAAAGACTGGGTGTGTTTGTAGCCGGGCTGCTCTATGTGATCTCACATACATGAGATACCTATTTTTAAGATATTAAAGAATTTTTTTTTAATTGCATGCATAGAAACTCTGGCAAATCTCAAAAATAAACACAACCTACTTATCAAGCATCAACATTTAGCTAAAATAACTAACATTAATCAAAAGTTCGCTGTGTGCCAGACACTGGCCTCAACTCTTTATTTATCCAGATTAATTTATTCAGTCCTTGTAGCAGCTCTATGATGTGGGTGTTATTGTTACCATTCTATTTTTTACAAATGAGTAAGTTGAGGCATCAAAATGTTAACTAATTTTTTGGGATCACACAGCTGTTAAGTGGTAGAAGTAGGGGCTTGAACCCAAAGTCTATGCCCTAAAGAATTCACTCACTGACCTCTCGGGTTATTGGAAGGATTAAAAGAGCTCATATGTGCTTGGCCAGTGTTCTTTTTAGCCAGTGGATCTCGAAGCGTAGTCCATGCAGTGTTATAATTTGTTAGAACTGTATTTAAATTTGTAGTAATGATGTATGTGCTTGGCCAGTGTTCTTTTTAGCCAATGGATCTCGAATCGTAGTCCATGCAGTGTTATAACTGTATGTATTTGTTAGAACTGTATTTAAATTTGTAGTAATGATGCCCAGGTTAAGCCAGACCCGTACCGCATGCTTATGTATTTCTTAGCTGGCATTGCATATATGAAGTCCCACCCAGCAGGGGAATGAAGCCATACCCAGCTGAACCTTGGGGAACATACCTAAGTATTGTATGTATAGTTACCACCTTGCTTTTTATCCAGTAACCATTTATTGGCCATCACTATGGACTCAGCAGGGAATTACTCTTTGATCAATCAGTGATACCCGACATGATCTTAGGAGGTACCAAGGCCCTACTATTCCCAGGCTGGCTGGGCGATCTGTGCATACCAAAACCAGCTAAATAATTCCTCTCATCAACTTAGCTTCTGCATGGGATAGAGACTTCATACTCCTTCCTTCCTTCCTCGATGCCTGTCACATAATAGATGCTCAGTAACCAGGCACTGAATGAAGGAGCCATCACAGTTGAACTGGTAGCGCTGTCTTTTTTGCAAGGAGCACCTAACAGGAGTTCTCAGCCTTGGCTGTCTGTTACAGTCACCTGGAGAACTTCTAAAAATCCCAGCCTCAAGCCAGTCACACCAGCATATCTTGGAGAAAAGAGAGAAGGACTGAGTGTGAATAGTTTTGAGAGTCCCCAGATGATTCCAGTGTGCAGCCAAGCTTGAGAGTCCCCAGGCTAGCATGGAGAAGCCAACTTGCCGAAGGTCACGGTTCTAGACACAACGGGTAAAACTCAGATGGCTTCCTCAAAAGCTGCTCCTGCCCTCTACTTCTTTGATGGGTATGAGCTGAGCTGGAAGCAGCCAAGATCCTGTCTTAAGTTCCTGCGCACAGTGAAAGGTATAGCTGGAAGCATTTATGCTGGAAACCCTGACTGAGTGATAGTTCTAAAAATTATTGCCATATGTCTCCAGCAGGGATGGCGGGGGTCACATTAGCTTCCTCCACGCTCCACAGCCTCCCTTCCATCAGCTCCTCAGTCCTCACCCAACCGGGCCCCCGGAATGGCTCCATTTAGTCTAACAATTTTATGGAGCATCTAGATTCCTTGCAATAGGCCAGGCCCTGGAAACGCAGATGTAAATCCAACATCGCCCCTTCCCTGATGGAGTCGCAGCCCTGAGGGAGGAACAGGAAGTCAGTCGACAGCTCGGATGTGGCGCCATCAGGCTAAGATGGAGACTAGTTCAGAGATGTGAGAGCTTAGAGGAGGGGGCTTGAGGGGGCTCCAGAGGGCTTTTGAGAAGAAGTGGTAACAACACTGAGGCATTTTTCTTTTTCTTTTGAAATGTTCATATGTATATTTTAAAGTTTGGAATAATTTTAAACATATATAGTTGACCACACCAATTAAACAAAATTAACATTTTGCCGTATTTACTTCAGATCCTTAAAAAAAAAAAAACTATTTCAAACACAGGGAAATTACAGAGAATAATATAACAAACACCCATGGGTTAAACAGGGATCCCCAACCCCCGGGCCACAGACTGGTACTGTCTATGGCCTGTTAGGAACCGGGCCTCACAGAAGAAGGTGGGCAGATGAATGAAGCTTCATCTGTATTTGCAGCTGCTCCCCAGCACTAGCATCACCACCTCAGCTCAGCTTCAGGTCATCAGGCATTAGATCCTCATAGGAGCACCGTTCCCTGGTGCCAGAAAGGTTGAAGACCGCTGGGTTAACAAATGAGTAAACTGAGGTAGTTAAGAACTCCCGCTCTGGAGCCAGCCTACTTGGCTGTGCAGTGCAATGTTTGAGAGGTTACTTAACTTCTCTGTGCCTCTGTTAGCCAGGAGATCAGGGTGGGAATGTCCACTGCAGGGCACAGGGCAGGGAGACCCTGGCTTCTGTGGTCAGAAAGGAAGGTGAGCAATGGGCAGAGGAGGAGGCTGGAGAGGTGGCTGGAGCACATCAGAGAAGACTGTCAGCAGCTCGGGCACTGTCCGTGAACTCCACCTGGGAGCCCATTTCCCTGCACACCCACTCTCTCCTCTCTCCCAGGAAATTCTCAGATCCCTTTTAATGGGTCTCTTCAAAAAATAAACATAAAACAAATGATAAAGAAACCTCACCCATACTTGCTCCTCAATCTGGAAAATTTCACCATGTATGGACTAACTTTGGGGGAAGAGGGGAGACCCAGAGGAGCACAGGAAGGGGGCTTACCCCCTGAAGTCATTGCCACCTTAATTCCCTGAGGCAGGGGGAGGAAGGAAATAAGTGGTTTAGGGCTGTAGCCCAGTCAGAGCATTAGGCCCCCTTGGCCCCAAGTTATGGTTTTATGAGAACTGTATATCCCACCAGGTGGAAAAAAAAGATGGGAAAAGAGCCCCCTGACTTGTTCAATAGTTAACCCGACGGAAGCACACATGTGGCTTGTCAGGCAGGAATATTTGCGAGGAAGGCCTGGGTATAAGGAGAGACTAGCGCCCAGCCTCGGTTGGAAATGGGCTCTCCCGTCAACCCTCAGCAGTACCATCATTTTTTATCTCAAAATGGGCTTTCCCCTCTTCCCCCACCTCTGCTTCTCCAGCATCCGTTCCAGCCGCTGCTGAGGAACAGCTGCTCTGAGGCCCATCTCTCATCAGCTGCCTTATCTCTCTGATGAATAATAGTCCCCTTCCCCGAGCGGCAGCGGCTGCCTGGCAGGAGGCCCGCCCTGCACGGAGCAGGAGGCTGACAGCACTTGGAGGCCAGGCAGCTGTCAGAGAGCGTGGCATTCCCACCCCGCTGGCCCCACTTAGGGTGAAGGCAAATCCCCTGCCTCACAGAGACCTGCCACCCAAGGCCCCACTGCCTGGGTAAGCAGCAGCTCACCAACTCAACCATTCCAAGGACATCTTGGGACCCTCCGGGTGCAGTCACCATTCTGGGTGCTGGGAAACAGAGGCACATGGGTCCTGCCCCTCAGGGGTGGGCACTGTTTATGGGAAGTGTGATTCATACCTTCTAGTACAGACCTCTGTACTTCATAGTCCTGGGACCTTGAGAGCATGTTTAATTACTCCAGGTCTCAGTTTTCCTCATGTCAAATGGGCTAAGCATCGTGTCGTGTAGATGCTGGGGTTCTCCTCTCAGATCCCCTTCACCAGCCAGTGCACCGCTCCCCCAGCACTGTGATGCCGCAGTAACGGCTCTGCCTCTGGCCTTCCACAGAGCCTCTGGCTGATGGTAACTGCATCCCTGACATAAGCAAGAGGCTAGCTCCCTCTGCCACCACTCCCGCTCCCTTCAGGGCAGTCAGTAACTGACTGAGACTGGGGACGCAAAAACCCAGCCATCTTTTCTCAAGGTGGGAGAACTTGGTGGGACAACATGCTCCAGAGCCCCCTGTGGGTCAGGCTAAGACTAGACTCACCCACGACTATCACCCTCTTTTCTGTCCTGCTTCCCTCACCCCCTTACAGCTTTTCTTCAAGAGCACCCCCTCCCTCCATGAATCACAGGCTTTTGGAAACCTGTTTTGGGCTCTGCTTCTAGGGGACCCAGCCCAAGATAAGTACCTACTTCACAAGGGCTTTGTGTGAGGATATGATGAGATATGACTTGAAAAGCCCCTTGTAGGTGCCTGGCTGGCACTTGGCAAGTACCCAGTCGTCAGTAATCATGATTCTTATAAACTGCTGCTACGTGACAGAAAGTCACAAGGGAACTCAGACAGACGTGACAGAGAGGTAGGCATTGAAAGCTTTGGTTCCAAGTCTGGAATTGGAGGCAGTCATCCCAGAAAGGGCCCTCGGAGGTCATATAGCCCAGGTTTTTTGGTTTGGTTTGGTTTGGTTTGGTTTGGTTTGGTTTGGTTTAGTTTTGGTTTTAGTTTTGGTTTTGGTTTTGTCAATGAGGAAACTGAGGCCCAGAGAGGAGAAGCAACACTTTTAGGGACCGACAGCAAGTCAGAGGCAGAGCTGGGACTGGGCTACATCGTGGTTTTTCCCCACTCGGCGTGTTATTTTGGCATCTTCAGACCCTTTTTCCCTGCTCGTCGTTGAAGTATTGTTGACTTTAGATGGACTAGGACACTGAGAAGTGAAGCCAGACCATGCTCCATATCCATGTGTATCTCCTGAGCACCTACAATGTGTTGAACACCTGCTAGACACCAAGAAAAGAGTCACAAACATGTGTGCCAACCCCTGGTTGTTATAGAGAGCCTCACTGTTTTCGAAGTGTGTGTGTCGGTTGACTTTATCCCAGGAAGTGAGTAACACCGCCCATTCCACACGGGAAGTTTTAGTAAGAGTGAGCATTGAAGGACCTGTCAGAGCAGGCCGGTGGGCGAGGGCATCCCTGGGCTCACCTCCTTTCCATATTTAACACATAGCAGTATTCTTATTTTCTGCAACGCTCTCTCTGAATGGTCGTTTGCTGTCCCTTTCATTTTCCCCATTATGTACAGAGTGACACAAGTGAGATGGATCATGGCTTCTGGGGGATAGCTGTCATCTCGTGTGGTTGGCGTGTAGGGTGCATCCTGGGGGGCAAGGGGTGGGTGGCCAGAGTGGAACTCGAGAAGTAGACCAAAATCATACCAGACACAAGACTCCATTATCATGCTAAAGCATTCGGGCTTCGATCTGCAAACAGTGGACAGCCTCCAAAATTCTATGACTGGTAACATGATATGCTCAGCTGTGTTTCCTGCAAACACTTCTTGGCAATGTGCAAAGGAGACGTGAGAGGGAAGACCCCACCCCAGGTAGAGACAGCCTTGGACAGGGAAGAGTTAAGTAAGAAACCACAACCCGTGAGCTGTCAGGAGACGTAGTGGGGTGATTTTCTGCATGGGTAGGACACCCTGAGGGTGACAGGGATGGAGGTCAGGGAGACATCACTGAGGAGGTGAGATTTGAGCTGGGGGAATAGTTGAGGGGCAGGTCCCTAAGCCTGGGGACTGGCGTGGACAGAGCGCAGAGTGTGTGGTGGAGATGAGAGTGGGGGCACCTGGGCGGAAGGGTTTCTTAGGAGCGAGAGGACCTGGAGCTAAGAGAAGGCCCGGGCCACTTTCTGGGGAGCACCGAGTGCCAGAGGCACAAGCATGGACTCCCATCTGTAGGCAGTCGGTGGAGACTACCCGAGGGTTTTGAGCAGCAGGGTTGCAGGAGCAAAGCAGGATTTCAAGATTAGTCCAGGAGTGGAGAGCAGAATCGGTTGGTAGCAGGAGTCACCTCCCAAGGAGGAGACCATGCACAGACAGGTTTGGTTAGCCTGCACGATGTGGTCCCATATTAAAAAAAAAACAAAAAAACAAAAAACTTTTATTAAGATATAATTGACATATAGCATTTTATTACTTTCGGTGTACAACAAATTAGACATTTGTATATATTACAAAATGATCACTATAAGTCTAGTTAACATCCATCACCCCCACACAGTTATAAATTTTTTTTCTAAAAGTGGAGTATTTTTAAAAGATTTGATGCTAAAGACTTCACATAAAAGGCAGGTTTCTGGCTTCATTTGAAAAATCAAAGGATTTGGTAAGACTGGACCAAGGACTTTCACATGGCCATGATATGCCAGCACCGAGTCACAACTGCCCCCTTTAGTTGCTGCTTTGAGTTTCACTGGCATCTTCCCCATGGCAGTTCTGCTTTATTTACTTTTGTTACCGGTCTGTACAGTGATTTTTTTTTTTTTAATTGGATGAGTAGTCAGCATTTAAGTAATTGAGAATTTCATATAAATATCCAGATTTGGGCTACTTTTAAAAAATCATTAGGGCCACCTGGGACCTCATTCCTATGTCTAGGGCTTAGGCCAGTCTCCAGGTCAGTGTCCACTTCTCTCTCCTTGCTGTCTGCAGAGGCCTGTGTTAGCTGCCCTTGACTGTAGAGATCTCCCACTGCAAAACAAAATGTTTCTTCTCCTCAAGTCATTATCAAAAGTGGAAAAATAAAAGAGTAAGATGTGCATGCTTCCAAAAAAGAGAAGAGCATTGTGGAAATAAGAATATTTCTATGTGTTTAATATGGAAACAAAGAGAGCGTGTGTTAGAAGAATAACAGCAAAGATGCTACTAAAAAAGACTGGCCCACTTCATCCAGCCCGATGTTCCCTGCTGGGGCCCTGTGGCATTTAGCTTGGGAATCTCTGGGGCGGAGGCCGAGAAATCACGCACCACTCACCACCACTCAACTGTCTGGATTCTGAGCCGAGCCCTGTGCGTCAGGGAGGAATAAGATGAAGGGGCTTGCGATGTGGGGTTCGGAGCTAAGGGCCTGTTGAAGTATTCTAGGCAGGAGGCGATGGTGGGGGTAGGGCATGGGGGGGTGGGGACCAGAGCGAGAGAAGGGAGGAAGAAGTGTAGGGACAAATCCGGACACTTACGGAGGGAAGAGTCAGCCACTTTAGCGGCTCCTTATACGGGGCGTCAGAGAAAAGAATCAGA
>NW_006437736.1:2835347-2906971 GCF_000325575.1 Pteropus alecto
ATTCGTGGGTGCTGGGGCTGTACAGAGCGCAGAGTGTGTGGTGGAGATGAGAGTGGGGGCACCTGGGCGGAAGGGTTTCTTAGGAGCGAGAGGACCTGGAGCTAAGAGAAGGCCCGGGCCACTTTCTGGGGAGCACCGAGTGCCAGAGGCACAAGCATGGACTCCCATCTGTAGGCAGTCGGTGGAGACTACCCGAGGGTTTTGAGCAGCAGGGTTGCAGGAGCAAAGCAGGATTTCAAGATTAGTCCAGGAGTGGAGAGCAGAATCGGTTGGTAGCAGGAGTCACCTCCCAAGGAGGAGACCATGCACAGACAGGTTTGGTTAGCCTGCACGATGTGGTCCCATATTAAAAAAAAAACAAAAAACAAAAAACTTTTATTAAGATATAATTGACATATAGCATTTTATTACTTTCGGTGTACAACAAATTAGACATTTGTATATATTGCAAAATGATCACTATAAGTCTAGTTAACATCCATCACCCCCACACAGTTATAAATTTTTTTTCTAAAAGTGGAGTATTTTTAAAAGATTTGATGCTAAAGACTTCACATAAAAGGCAGGTTTCTGGCTTCATTTGAAAAATCAAAGGATTTGGTAAGACTGGACCAAGGACTTTCACATGGCCATGATATGCCAGCACCGAGTCACAACTGCCCCCTTTAGTTGCTGCTTTGAGTTTCACTGGCATCTTCCCCATGGCAGTTCTGCTTTATTTACTTTTGTTACCGGTCTGTACAGTGATTTCTTTTTTTAATTGGATGAGTAGTCAGCATTTAAGTAATTGAGAATTTCATATAAATATCCAGATTTGGGCTACTTTTAAAAAATCATTAGGGCCACCTGGGACCTCATTCCTATGTCTAGGGCTTAGGCCAGTCTCCAGGTCAGTGTCCACTTCTCTCTCCTTGCTGTCTGCAGAGGCCTGTGTTAGCTGCCCTTGACTGTAGAGATCTCCCACTGCAAAACAAAATGTTTCTTCTCCTCAAGTCATTATCAAAAGTGGAAAAATAAAAGAGTAAGATGTGCATGCTTCCAAAAAAGAGAAGAGCATTGTGGAAATAAGAATATTTCTATGTGTTTAATATGGAAACAAAGAGAGCGTGTGTTAGAAGAATAACAGCAAAGATGCTACTAAAAAAGACTGGCCCACTTCATCCAGCCCGATGTTCCCTGCTGGGGCCCTGTGGCATTTAGCTTGGGAATCTCTGGGGCGGAGGCCGAGAAATCACTCACCACTCACCACCACTCAACTGTCTGGATTCTGAGCCGAGCCCTGTGCGTCAGGGAGGAATAAGATGAAGGGGCTTGCGATGTGGGGTTCGGAGCTAAGGGCCTGTTGAAGTATTCTAGGCAGGAGGCGATGGTGGGGGTAGGGCATGGGGGGGTGGGGACCAGAGCGAGAGAAGGGAGGAAGAAGTGTAGGGACAAATCCGGACACTTACGGAGGGAAGAGTCAGCCACTTTAGCGGCTCCTTATACGGGGCGTCAGAGAAAAGAATCAGATGATTTCAAGGAACACCGTGGGCTCTTCAACAGAGGTCGGGAGACCTGCTCTGGGGGAAGCCGATGACTTGGGTCTGGGCACAGTGGGTCAGGGGCGATGGTGAGATGTTCAGCTGTACCGTGCTCATGCACGTTGGCCTTGAAGCGCCCAGGTCTCATGAGGACCTCGTCCTTCCTGTGCTTCATCTCTCCCTGCCTTAATTTCTTGAAAAATGAGGCTCTCGACACTCTCTTCCTTACAGGGTCAGTGTGGAGATTAGAGATAGAATAATTAAAAGCCTAAAAATTATTCCTGGGGAAGTACTCTATAAATCTGAGTCATTTTCACTACCGCCTGTGAGGACAAGGCGGGAAGCCCACCGAATGGAGATGATTCCACGGGCAGAGAGCCAACACAGCCTTGGAGAAGAGCCACAGGAAGGGAGGAGCCTGGAGGAAGCAGCGGGGACACAAGGGGAGAGGGCGTCTTTGAGGCAGGGCGGAAAGGGTTGAGCAGGGTGGACAGAGATCATCCTACAGCGGCCACTGAGGATGAGAGGAGTTCACGGCAGGTGGTCTCCAGTGGGGGGCTTTGCCCTCCAGAGGACTCTTGGCAATGTCTTGAGACATTTTTGGTTGCCATGACTGGGCATGGGGGTGCTATGGCGTTCAGTGGACAGAGGCCTGGGATGTTTTTAACGCCCTACAGTGAACAAGATAGTGCCCCTCCTCACACAACAAAGATTATCCAGCTCCAAATGTCAATAATGCAGAGGCCGGGAAACCCTTCTCTAGAGCCAGTAGGCTTTGGGGTTTGACTTGTGGTTCTACCACCAACAGATATGTGACCTTGACAAGTCTTGCTCTGTGCCACAGTTTCCTTATCTGGAAAATGGGGATGATAATAATAGTTTGTTCCTAGAACTGTTGTCAGGCTTAAATGAGCGATGATATACAGAGGGCTTAGAATAGAGGCTCATAGTACATTAGCTATTATTAGAGATCAGGGAAAGTGAGAGCATAGCAGAAGCCATTTGACCTCGGTGTGTGGCATTTAGGAGCAACTTCACTGGGATAGAAAGGGGACTGAAAGCTAGATACAGAGGGTTCTGGAGATGAGAATTGGAGCCAGCAGGTATGAACTGCCTTGTCCAACAGGTATAGCGATGGAAGGAAGAGGAAGGATGGATGGTTATGGTTAAGCCAAGTGGAAGGGACTTGCTTCACATTCATTTATTTATCGATGCCAATCCAAAGTTCTTGTTAATGCCCAAACCACGCTATAACAACAATGGAAAATTTCAAAACAGGAGCAATCACGTGCAGCCTCATCACCTTAACAAATGAGCAATTTTCCGTCTCCCCTTCCAGGATCATCATTTTTGCAATGTTTTAGTCGCAACACAGATTCTCTTTTCTATTGTTTTATGTCACATGAAATTGTCCCACAGCATTTTCCGTGTATTACATCATTATTACATTTATCATTTTTTCCAAAATAAAGATAATCTCATTGTTTTTTCCTAGTTATGAAAATACTTTGTGCTCTTTTCTCTTTTTTTAATGTAAATAGTACCACAAAGTGTAAAGAAGAATGTAATAACCCCGTGTCCCATCTCACTCTTTAGAGACAATCAGATTAGCATTTCGATGAACATTCTTTCAAACAAATCATGCATCTATCGACACAATTTGTTAATTTTTTATGTAAACATGAACATTACTTAACTATCAGTCCGTTTTCAACCTTGAATCCCAATCTTATGTTGGGATTGGGATGGTTGTTTTGGGAAAGGGGGAAGGGGCGGTGGAAGGATGCACACAAGAACAAAGCAAGCCAGAAAGTTCCAAAAGCTGCTAGAAAGACGAAATATTGGGGTGTGCAGTGTAGTCCTTCCCTGAGGCTGCTGTAACTAAGTGTCACAGGCTGGGTGACTGAAACAACAGAAATTTATCCCCTCATCGTTTTGGAGTCTGGAAGTCTGAGATCCATGTGTCAGTGGGGCCACGTCCCTTCTAAAGGATCTAGGGGAGGGTCCTCCCTTGCCTCTTCCTGGCTTCTTGTGGCTGCCATCAATCCTTGGCATTCCTTGGGTATAGACATGTCCCTCCGATCTTTGACTCCTTTGTCACATGATGTCCTCCTCTTCCTCTCTGTGGTCTGTGTCCAAATTTCCTACTTCTTCTAAAGATGCCAGTCATTGAATTAAGACGTGTTCTACTCCAGTGTGACTTCATCTTAACTTGATTAAATCTGCAACAACCTATTTCCACAGAAGGTCACCTTCACAAGAACAAGGCTGAGGTCTTCAACGTGATCTTTTGAGGGACACAAACCCATAACCTGTGGGATGCCCAGGGTGATGGAGGAGTAGGATGGGGCGGGGTGGAGCAGAGAGGATGCCTCTGAAACAAAAGGGGAGGAAGAAACCAGGAAAAAGAGACCGAGATTCTGAGTTGAGGAAGCTGCTTCCTCCAGCAACTTGCATCTGTGTCTTATTAACCTCCTATAGTTTGCAAAGAGGGCCGGGGATTCATCAGAGCGCCTGGCTCTCGGTAAATCCCGCCAGGCCCCTTCTCCGCCGTTGTCACACGGTGCAGCTGGCAGCTGCCTGCAGGCCCCACGGGCCTCACTGCAGCATCCTGTTGTCCTCTGGCCACCAGATTCTTGGTTGACTGCCACCTAATTTCTTTTCAGCCCGGACTAATTTCTTGCAGTCTCTGGGCTGGCAGGATGCATTGCTAATTCCCCAAATCCTTCCATATGGCCCATTCAAACCCCTCCATCTACGAAGTGTACACAGGCTTCTGTTCTATCCTTGCTGCAGCACAGTGGTCCATAGTCTTCAAGGGCACAGAGATCCTTTCAAAGTCTTGATCTCCCCTTCCCTTTTCCTCAGAACACCTGTTTTTGCTGCTTTACTCAGTTCTCTTGGTCTCCTTTTCCCAGATGCAGTACTGAGGTTGAGTTTTCAGAGGTGGAGGGGGATGGACAAGGATTCTGAGACAGTGAAGAGGAAACCTGAAGTCTCTCTGCTGGTGGACGCAGATGTCAGATAGTCTGGGGCCTTCCCAGGCAGAGCTGGGCTTAGGTTTGGGTGTGATGGGTCACCTATGATAAAATCAGCATCATTGTCACCCATTGTCATCTCGGCTCTTGAGGAACAAGGGACAGTTACAGAATAGCAGTCAAGCAGCCAAGAATAATGAGGCTTCTACTTACTATCTTAGGTCCCAGGCAAAGCCCAGCCAAGACCTTTTCTTGCCATCACAGGCTTCTGCTTATTTGAGGGAAGTATTATACTTCATCGGTAGTTAAAAGTCACTCAGCCTTTGGCCCCCTGCCTCCTGACACTGCCTGAAGCACCTAGTAATCTCCCAGCAACACATCACCTGTCCCATCTCCACCATTTAATTATAGGTTGTCTTTGATTTCCTCTCCAGTGCTGACAGTCACTTCTGAGAAAGACCTGGGATCAGAAACCCAAATAATATAGCTCACATTAAGTCTAAAGCCGAAATAATAAGAAAACCCAGGTACAGCCTGCAGCCAGGATGTGCCAACTTGTGTGGGATTGAAGGAGGTCTTCCTGCCCAGGCACGAAGGACACAGGGCTTGGTTTCAGTGGGACTGGGGAGACACAAGGGCAGGAAGGGGTTCATGAGCATCGTTGCAATTTTTTTATCCAACCGCATCATACCTTATACTCTCGCCGTATAACCAATTGCAAATTTTGCCACTTCGTCCCAATATCAGTCAGAACAATAGTGGTGGCAAGCAATAGACCTGATTCAACTAGTGTAGGAAAAAAATAGAACTTAGTAACTCAAATAATTCAGAAGATAAAAATGGCTCTTGTATCAGGCTCAGCAGGATTCAGGGATTCAACTGTTATAGACAGGGCTTTTGTCTCCCTCCTTGTCTCTGTTCCCTGTAGCATTTCTATTCCAGATGGGATCCCTCCATGTAGCAAGAAAATGGTTTCCACCAGCCCCAGTTTCCATCACTCTGGCTTACTTGGCCACTCCTCTCTCCCATCACTCAAGACGAATTCTGACAGGCCCATTGCATCAGAGATGCAATCCTACCCACCAATGGGAATGCGGTCCTCTGATTAGAGAGAATTTTATCATGGACTCTGAGAAGAAGGAGGAGGAGGAGGAGAAGGAGGGGGAGGAGGAAAGAAGAAAGAAGAAGATCCTGAGCATATAAAACGAGAACCAGCATAGTTCACTCCACCCCCCACTATGAGGGTCTATCCGTTCAGTCGCAGGTGTGGTTCCCTACATGAATTCCTATTTTTCTTTCAAGACCCAAGCCGTTCAGTATACTCCCAGACAGCGTTGAACACACCTTTGGGTCATATTAGCACCTTGTACATGACTCTGTTATGTCATTCACTTATTTATTCATTTAGCAAATCCTTATTCTTTAGCGTTGTACCCAATTCCTTTTGGATTGTGAGTTTCTTGAAAGCGAAAATCATGTCCTGGTCATCTCAGGATCTCCAGCCTCTCCAGGGTGCTTGGCCCACTGACAGGGCCTGATAACTGCTGGTGGCCACATCCTTGGATGTTTGGGTGACATGCAGGACTTGGCTGTTTCCTGACTGGATAGAGAATCTGGGGTGCTGGGTCAGAAGGAGGAGCTGCATGCCACAGGTCACCTGGCTGGAGTCATTGATTTCTCTGCATTTTTTGCAAATCCCACACATCCCAGACTGTCAGGAAGGACCCTGTGCATTCTATATAGCAATGGATGGCAAAAATGGAACACATGCCTGATTTGCCCTCATGGAAAGTGTTTATTTTTCACATATTGTATCTGAGAATCTTAAGAATTCAGGAGGTCCAACCTGAATTCCTGGGGGTTAATCTTCTTAGTGATGCTAGCATACCCCCCAAAATATGGAACTTGTTACCTTGTAAGGCAGCCCCGCTGGTTATTGGGGGCCACATGTTATCTCCTGGCTACTTTGGCCATCAGTTCTAGTTTTCTTCTCTAGGACCACAAGGGAAAAGTTCCCTTCCTTTTCGAGTAGATATTCTACTTTGTGTTCATTCATTCATTTATACATACATTCATTAACTCCATCATCTGCTGAAAAACATTAGTAAGGCCTATTTTGTCCAAGACAGGCAGGTTCCCTGTTCTCATTGAGCTGACATCTTTAGAGGGGACAGACATCCAACAAGCACCTAAACAGATAAACAGGAGACATACAATTGTCACAAGAGCTGTGAGTAAAGGAAAATAGGGCAATATGAGGGTTGGGGCAAATTTCCAGAGTGAATGGGACAGGTTCCTTTAAAGAAGTAAATTTGAGCCAATGAGTGAGGGATGAGAACAAAGTACCCACACACGATTTGGAAGAAAGCAGCCAAGGAGAAGAATTAGAGGAAGAGAGGGTGTCAGTGTGGCCTGAGTGGAGGTGAGGGGGAAGAGAAAGGTAGAAATGAGGATGGAGATGTGGTCAGGAGCCTGTAGCCGTTGTAAGGAGCTTAGGACCTATGGTCGGAAAGAGGGTTTTGAAACAGGGATATGGTGTATAATTTTGAAAGGGGACTTTGAATATGGACCCTGAGGTAGATTCCCAAATCCCTAAAGACCAAGAGGAGGTGACCACTACTTTTATTTCAAAGAATCAGAAAGATTCTGATGTAGAGGTGAATTCTAGAAGTCCTAGAGAGAGAGAGCCATGATATCTGGGACCAGAGTCGCCGTATCCACAGACAGGCCACTGGATGCCCCTCTTGGAATGCTCTTGGAAAGACACCCTCTCTTTCTAGATAGCCGGATTTCCACCCCACCCCACCCCCAGGCTGTATCTTCCTCATGAGTTCTCCACAAACATGGACAACCAGGAGGCTAGCCAGCGTGAGACCTCACAGTCACGCACCATTGTGTTCTGGGAAAAGAGTCATTAGGGGTTTTCATCATTGCGTGATCATAGAGTGCAGTTACACAGACCTAGACAGTACAGCCTACTGCACACCTAGGCTGTATACCAAACAACACGAGACTGAGTCAAACACAAGAGATGATGTAATCACAAGACACGGTAAACACAAGATGTATGAGGCTGCTGCTGGTGTAACATGGTATACCATTTGCAGCAAACTTTTTTTATATATACAAAGATTACACTCTAAAATAATGAAAAAAAGTATAGGATTGTAAATACATAAACCAGTAACAGTCGTTCATTATCATTATCAAGTATTATGTACTGTTCATAATTGTATATGCTGTACTTTTGCATGCCTGTAAGCATAGTAGGTTTGTTTACACCCGTGTCACCACAAACACATGAGTAATGCATTGCGTCACACCAGCCTTGACAGGTGATAGGAATTTTTCAGCTCCATGATAATTAGGTGATAGGAATTTTTCAGCTCCATGATAATCTTTTTGGGACCAATCACACTAGCCTTGACAGCATTAGGTGATAGGAATTTTTTAGCTCCATGATAATCTTTTTGGGACCACCGTTGTTTCTGAAATTTGTTGTTAACAGAAATGCCATCATATGGCACATGACAGTAATGATTTCCTTCTGGAGCAGAGTGGAGTTACCCAACATGAGCCACCAAGTTTGCCGCCACAGTTGTCTGTGAGGGAAACCACCCTGCCAGGAGGAGGGACATCTGACTGTCAGAACCAGGCCCCCGAGGGTACTCACGGCAAGGAGAGAAATCGAAAGGGAAAGACTGATAGATTTGACTCAGAGGGAATGGAAAATGTGTTTACATGTCTTTTAAAGATGCACAGCCAAAAAAGCAAAGCTAAGCAAGCAACTAGTAAAAACCTTGCCACACCAAGTAGGTGAAGGTCAGCATCCTAATACACAGAGCTCACGTCAATGAAGAAACAATAAAGCTCCATTTGTTAAAAGCGAGAAAGATGTGAGCAGACTTTTATAGAAAAGAAAATGCAAATGGTGAAGGAAAATACTCAAACTCACTAAAATCAGGGAACTGCAAACTAAAATAGCAGTGGGATGCAGGGTATCTTTGGGGGAAAGTTGCCTATCAAATCGAAAAATATATTTTTAGAAAACAAGTGCTGACGAGGCTGTGTGGCTGGTGATGTACATCTTTTAAAAAGAGGTATTTTTTTGAGTACCTTACAAAAAGTTCATACCCTTTAACCCAGTAATCTCACTTCTTAACTCTGTTAACGAACTAGTTTTAAATAAAGGCATTAACTTGTGTGCAAAGATGTACATGTGTGAAATATTAGAAATAGCTTACTTGATAATAATAGATGATTGGTTGACTTAATTATGATATATCCATTCAGTGGACTATTAGGTGGCCATTAAAAATGATATTTTTGAAGATATTTTGGTAGTAGGGGCAACGTTCACACTATAATATTATGTGGAAAATGGCAAATAATACTAGAAAGTATGAAATCAATTATGAGTATGAGAATGCATATTATATACATTAAAAAATAGATAATTGGATTGCAATGTACATATAAGTAAACATGTAGAAAGGTCGTTAGGGATGTTCTCTGAGTTGAGAATTACAGGTAATTTCGTTTACTTCTTTGTGTTATACAAGGCTTCTTTCTCTTTACAAAATGAACGTGTGTTACGTTTAAAATCAGATAAAAGCAGAAAATGATTATGGTTTCAGTCAGTGCTCTCTATTGTCATCAGATCCCTGTTAGAGACACACACGTGCCCCTCCATCCCTTCCTTCTATCCTTCTTGCTATAAGAGCCAGCAAAGTGGAGCACAAAAAGCAGGAAAGCAAGAGGAGAGACCTGGCTGCAACTTTCTGCTCTACCATGGTTTTGCAAGGTGACCTGGGACACTGTCTTGCTACAAGCCTCAGTTTCCTCATATGCAAAATACAGGAGTTGGACTGGTTTGGTTCTAAGAATGCACTAAGGTCATAGACATAATAATTCCAAGCTTCAAACCCATCCCTCACCCTAACCACAGAGTGACGTAATTGACCGTTTCCTTCAGCACAGTGTCAGCCATACCCATGATGTCGCAGTCCACGTGGCCACCTCTGGACGAGTTACAACTTAACCGGGAAGACCCTTGCCATTTCCTCTGGAGATGAGGACGTGATGATTCATTCCTTCAACACGTACTTCATTCATTCCTTCAACACGTTCTTATTACACCCCTGTTTCCACGGCACCAGGCCCCAAGGTGTACAATGAGGCCCAGGCTCAGAACTATTTGAGAAATGTCTGTACCTGTATTACATTCTTTCCTTCCATCTTCAGTGGGAGCAAGTCCTTTCCCTTTGAGAGTTATTTTAATTTACCTTTGAATTATTTTAAAGAGACAATTTATTTGAAGCTAAATGTCTGACTCTGGATGAGCCAAGTGGATCACACCATTTTGATGTGAACCACCTACCATGAGGCTGATTTTCTCGTGTGAGTTAGAAGTGAGGAATCCAGAAACCGATGGATCCTTGGCAGCATGAGTTAAACAATGTGTCAATCCACCTGGAGTCGTGCAGTGGAGGACAAAGTGTATGGACTTGGAACCGATGATCTGAGTTCAAACATGGCTCCTCTGCTTCTCGGCTTTGTTACCTGGGAAATTCTTAACTTCTCTGAGCTGTAGTTTTGTTTTTGTTTTGTTTTGTTTTTTTGTTTTGTTTTGTTTTTGAAATCTATAAAATGAGGAAATAACTCCTATCTTAGCCATGACATGCCAGATGTATTTGCAAGCACTGATCAGAATGGTGTCTCCAGAGGGACCTAAGCATGTACTCAGTCATGGCATTAGTACTCTATCTCTTTCCTTGAAAGGGAAAGACACACTTGACATATACAAGGGAAGAAGCCATGCTGCATGGCGGCTGAGAACCAGGGCCACGAGGCTACACAGACCTGGCCTGCCACTTACCTGCAGCACATCTTTATGAATAAATGATTTAAACTTTCTGAGCCTCAAGGTACTCCTCTGTAAAATGGCTTTGATGGCAGCAATGCCACATCCCGGGACATTGCGAGAGAATCAGTAATAGGTGCATTCAGTGTAGTGCCTCTTCAGATTCGAAGTTGTTTGATCCATCTTTCTCTGACTGCTAATGAAATACTTGTTCAGTGTAGGACATTTAGAAAACAACCTAAAAAGAAACGAAAGATAGTGTGAGTCGTTATCAGCCCTTTTGCTGTGCTTGCATCTGACCCTCCTCATCCACAGTCCCGCACCCCATCCCCATTTTGAACTGAGAGTTCTCTGAGGGCAGCAACCACGCCAGGTTAGTGCTCTTCCCAGAAAGCTGTGGCCTGATGCCCTGGTGTCCCCTCAGTGCGTGACGTGTTAACACTAATGTTGGCACCTCTCTTGGCAGATCCTTCAAGCCGGACTTCATCCTGGTCCGCCAGCACGCCTACAGCATGGCCCTGGGCGAAGACTACCGCAGCCTGGTCATCGGCCTCCAGTATGGAGGGCTGCCCGCCGTCAACTCCCTCTATTCCGTCTACAACTTCTGCAGCAAGCCCTGGGTGGTAGGTGACGGGCCAGGCTGACTCGAAGTAAAGTGGGGGGTGAGGGGGACCCTCCTAGCCCTGAAGTGGGCCCATTCTCCAGCACGGAGGCCTCAGTAATGAAAGGAGCCTTTTTTAAGCAACTGAATAAGAAACTTGGATTCCAGTTCCCTTGTTATTGCCTAACAAATACTATGTAACAACATATTATGAAACAGTGTTATCTTATAATCATATTAGTAGTAAGAGGAGGTATGGTACCTGACTCTCCTTACTAACGTTCTGTCACATTGTTGTTAACAGCAGGCACTGTTTATTGAGCACTTAGTAAATGCCAGAAAACTGTGTTGCCTACTGTGCAATCTATTGTTATTGTGTGAAGTGGGCTCATGACTCCATTTTACAGAAAAAGAAACTCAGCTTCAGAGCATTTAAGGAACTCACCCAGAGTCATGTAGCCAGTGAGGGGGTGAAACCAGAATTCGAAGCCCTCTTTCCAACCCCAAGACTTGATTTCCTCCACCTTTTATTCATTCATTCATTTACTTGAGTCTCCATTTAAATGTTACCTGTAAGAGAGGCTTTTCCTAAAAAACACCCTTCTATACCTCCAAATACTCTCAAATCCCTTCCCCTGCTTTACTTTTCCCCCAAATACTTATCTCCATCTAGGATGATGCTTATCCATTCAGTTGTGGCTTTCATTACTAAAAGTAACTCATTCATGTAACAAATATTTATTGAGCACCTACTGTGTTCCAGGCACTGTTCTAACTTCTAGGAACATGGCAGTGATCAAATCTGACCAAAACCCTGGCTTCTACATTCTAGTGGAAAGAGGCATGTGCAGTACATTAATAAATATGGCAAATTTGCAATGCGTCATATAGTAAATGCGAAAGGTGGAAATAAAGCAGGGAAGAGGGTTAGGAAAGGAGGAGGTTGGGGGGATGGAGAACGTGCTCTGCGAAGCTCTAAGCCATCTTGTCTCTTGTTTTGTTGTCTCTCTGCATGGTCTCCTGGTGGCAGGGCAGTGGGTGAGAACAGGGACTCTGGAGCCAGACAGCCCAGGCCCAGGATCTTTCATCTATCAACTGTGTAGCTTGAGCAACTTGCTTAAACTCTCTGAGTTTATTTTCCATACTTGTAAAATGATGGTACTAATAGGGCCTTTCTGCTAGGATTATAAGTTAATACATGTCAAGTGCTTAGAATGGTGGCTGGCATAAAGTACACACTCAATCAATGGCGACAATTATTATTGTCCCTTGTACATGGAACAAGGTCTCTGCAGAGTTGGCACTCAATATTTATTGAATGAATACATGCATTAATTTAACAGATGTGGATAGTCTTCAACCACTATTATTGTGGCTCTGGTATCCTCATTCTACCCTAATTGAGATTTTCGGCCCATGGCATCCCAGATTCAAGTGTCATGGTCCTAAAAGGGTCATAGATAGTATTGGTCCACTTCTTCTGTTTTCCCACATAGTCAACTAACTGTGCACTGTGCTGAGCCCTTAACATGCTTATTGTACTTAATTCTCAGAACCTTGATGAGTAGGTTTTGTTAATTTCTCCATTGTACAGAAAACCGAGGCTCATGTAGTTAATAGTAAGTGATGGAGCTGGGCGTATCCAAAACTCGTGTGTTCGATCATGGAATTATTCTCCCTCTCTGGACGTCAGTTTCCCTATCTGTGAAATGAGGAATCCCCATCATTTGTCTTATATCTGAGGTCCCTCAAACCTTCTAATTGACTCCATGTTAGACCACACCTGTAGGCTACAGCACAAGAGTTTGCAGACCAATCCTGGCCTGATGTAGAAAATTCCTATGTTACCTCGTTCTCTCCATCCAAGCTCTTATTATTGAAGTACCCCCAAATCAGTCTGGCATAAGACTTGGCTCCCCTTCTAACCAATTGGTATCTAAACATTAGGCCACAAATTGTAGTTTATTCCTTATTCCTGATCAGAATATGCCTTGCTCTTCCCTGCTTATGTCCACCAGCAGCTCCCCTATGCCTGCCGGGTGAATCCCAAGTTCCTTGGTCCAGTTAAGGCTCCTGATGGTCTGTGGTAGATCACCCCCTGGCTTCCTGTCTTTCTGTGCTCCACACCCAAGGCCACAGCCATGGCAGCCACTGAGCATCTCCAGCACACACTAGTCTCAGTGTGCACCTGGGGTGCCCTTCCTCCTTCTCTTATGTCATCTGCTCTGGGGAGTCATTTCGACCCCCGCCCCCCCATTCTGCCTCCCTCTTGCCTCCCTCCAGCAAGACATTATTATCTCACCCATCTGCCCACAGTCTGTCTTCTCTCAAGGTCTGGTCTGCCATATTCAACTTGTTGCCCCAATGTTAATGCTCAAGGTCAGGCACAAAGTGAGTACCCAAGGATGCTGAGTGATGAGGGGTGATGGAGAAGAATGTAAGTCCAAGACCTGTCTTTTAGAAACTTACCCTCTAGTTCTGGAGACTGTAGGTACCTCCATGAAAGGGATGTGACTCTAGCTATTGGAAGCTAGTGGGGTTGTAAAAGCAGATAAAATATTTATTATTAATATCTAACATTTGAGTGTTCCTGTGGGCCAGTCACTGCTGAATCCTTATAACAATCCTGAGTTTGGATCTCTTATTTTCCCTATTTACAAATGAGGAGACCAAAGCTCAGAAATCTAAAGTGACTTCCCAGGATACGCAGCTAGTCAGTGATAGAGAATTTGAACCCAGAATCTACATCATAAACTATTATGCAATATATCTCTCTAGAAAGAAGAACATGGCAGGCAGGGGATGTGGCACGAAAGTCTGCAGGCTGTGCTTGTGCGAAATGCTGAGGGTGTAGTAAGTGCTCAGTTAAAGCCATTAAGCTAAACTCAGTGGGCCTGGCAGGAATGAAGAGGCTGATGCAGACAGACATTGGAGCGGATGAACATCCAGCCAAGGACTCTGGCCTTTATCCCGTAGGCAGGAAACAGCTACTGAAGCTCAGCTCAGAATGGTCAGATGCTCAAAGCCTGGGATGGAGTGGGAGGTTTCACCGTACCAGGTAGCAAATGTTGACCAATGTTCTCTCCTCTTCTGCCTTAGTTCTCTCAGCTCATTAAGATCTTCCATTCCCTGGGACCTGAGAAGTTCCCGCTTGTGGAGCAAACGTTTTTCCCCAACCATAAGCCAATGGTGAGTGTCCTTTTTTACTCTGCTTATTTGTATGATTTGGAACAAACGAATGTTTACGTTCTCGGTCTGTTTGAATGGAGTAGGTGGGCTCGGGGGCTGCTCCCTGACCACCAGGGCTCTAAGGAAGAGCCTTGATGTCCTGTGGAATGCCTGGCTTTCCGAAGGAAAGCGTCATCTCTCCAGGTGAAATTTTAGGCAGTAGGTCAAATGACAAAGGTGGACAGAATTCCTTGGAACATCAGGAATTTTCAGCAAATAAGGGGACAACTTGAACTAGCATGTTGGAGCCAAAGTTTGATGATGAGGGTAAAAGATGTTTCAGAGGCAGCATGTTATTTTACTTGAGCCAGACCTGGTTTCAACTCTTATTTTAATAAAAATAGTAATATTTGATTTGCATTGATTGTCGACAGGCAGTTTCTTGTATGTCTCGTTCACATTCTGACTTTTGAGTATATTTGAGGTCGTCTCTGGGAAGTAGTTGGAGCTTAACTTGGATTATGTGGTATCGCCTGCCATTTGCTGGATGGGAGAGGGTACCATCTATTCGAATGGGGTGGAGAGCGCTCTATGCCACAGCTAGAGGAAGCTGGGTGAAAGAGTTCTGGGCAGCTGGAAACAGCCCATGACATGCCCGCTTGCATCATTGGTGGTGTTCTTAAACTGGTCATAGGAATACAGGGCCGCAGCCGCACGCTTGTCTGGGGAAGACAAGTAGTGCTAGCTGGAAGCAGTGGCCTACTTGTAGAATTCCACGCTCAGGCTGCTGAGCTGGACAGTCCTGTGTGGAGACACTGATGGGTAGAACTGCAGGCTCTGGCGGGGGAGGGGGGGCAGCTGTGGGGGGAGTAGTCTCATCATATGGAGAGGTTTTCCAGTGGGGGAGTGTGGGGAGTAGTCTCATCATATGGAGAGGTTTTCCAGTGATTACCTTTCACTTATATCTGATCCAGTGAGAGCCATAGGATGTGCTGGTTGGAATAAGAAGGCCATGTGGACACTGGCATAGTCCAGCAAAGCGTAGACATAGTGGAGAAAAGTCAAGGTTCATCACCAAGCCAGCCTGAGTTTGAATCCTAGTTCTGCCTATGTACTAGGTCTTGGGCAGTGAATTAATCTCTGTGAGCCTCAGCTTCCATCGCTGAAAACCGTGGATGACAGTGGAACAATCTAATTGCTGAGATTTAATGAAATCATGTGTATAGAGTGTTATGCCTGGCATATGTTAGGTGCTCAAAGTAGAGTAGCTGTAAAATAGGGTCAAAGCTATACCCTAGAATGTTGTCAACAATAGAATGAAAATTGGAGGGTCTACAGCCAACTCGGCCCATTCAGGGTGACATCCCTAACTATGAGCTCTGGGAGGGCCTTGCCAGCTGCAATGAGGCCTCTTAAGTTGCTGGCATTCCCCACTAGGCTGAGCCACACTCAGAACTTCAGGCAGGCATTCGGCATCAAGGACTGCTGTTTGCAGCCTTCCCCCACTTCCACTTGGTTGAGATTCTTGGGAAGAAAACAGGGAAAGCCAAAGTCAGGGCTCCAGTCTGAGAACATCTATACCACTCATAGGTAATTAGATAAAGACCCAGATTCCGTAGCACTGTGGAGAACTCTGGCCATAGAATCAGGGAGCAAGGACCTCAGGGCTGGATTAGCAGCCAGGAGGAAATCTACGATGCCTCTCCTGAAATCCCTCCTGCCTGGTAAAGGACTGGGGCAGAGTGGAGCCAAGCTGCAGGAGTGGAGAGAGGGACGCATGCAGGGGTCTGGAGCCAGGGCAGGCAGGACTGAGCAGCTTCCAAGGCCCTCTACTATCTGTAGAACCCCCAATGGTGGTCAGGACACAAAGAGGCGAGAGACTGCAGGTACGTGATAGAAATAAAACCACTTTACTGTTTAGAATAAAGGACACACTATAAAAAGTGAACATTATGCAACATTACAAGACAATATACATTCACGGAATATAAAATTCATAAATAACATGGAGGAAAACTGTAAACAGTGCTACAAAATTTAGCAACAAATACATTCCTTCTAGACAGGGTTTTCTCTGGTTGGTTTCTCTCCATCACTTCTGGGTCTCAGGACAGCAGACTGGCTAAGGGAGAAGGTGGGGTGTGGGAGGATCTAAGCCCCTCTCCTTCAGAGTACGAACTGGTCTCTAAGTTCTTCCCCTCCTCACACCTCCCAAGAGCCCGTTCGGAGGCTGTTGATATCCACCTCTCCTACATGCCCACGTTTTGTTTTGCTTTAGCCATCAGATATTCAAAATTTTTCTTGCATAAAACCATTTATTGATATTTTTTACTTTAGGCAGCCAGAAGCCAAACACTTGGGTGTCATTTTAGGGTAATCCATATTGACGATCGTCAAGGATTAAGTATTGTCTCTCTTGGTGTCTCTGAGATAGAGCTGTTCCAATCAATCATTTATTTCTTGAATTGCTCAAGAACCGTGATATGAAAAATGGTGCTTGTGGGCTGTAGCTTGACCATCATATGGGTCTGGGGCTGGGTGAGGGTGAAGCACAGGAGTCTCCCAGAATTATCTACTTCCGCCAGACGGAGCACTGGCCTGAGAGGCAGAGCCTGGGCATAGCGCTTCCTGGATGGGGAAGCAGAAGAGATGGCCAGGGAAGGCCAAGGGATCCTGGAATTACAGCTCTCATGGCCCAGGATTTTTCGGAGAAATCATGGCTTCCTTATTGGATGGGCAAAGGGACTATGGGGAAAAAAGAAAGAGAATTCCCAGCAGCCTGCCCAGGGCCAGTTGGTACAGAGCAAGGACATGGATGTACTTGCTATTTTTCCCTCCTCCTTCTTACTCCAGAAAGCACTGGGATGCCGACAGAGCAGAGGCTGGAGGAGTCTCAAGTGCTAATTCCTTCTAGTTTCCCCAATTCACCAGTCTAGCTGCCTGCACAATAGAAGTATTTACCCTCCATTCCACTGTAGAATTTGATTCAGGAAAATGGCGGCATGTGGGTTTCTTTTTTTTTTTCTCTTAAACACAATGTACACATATTATAGCCTACACATGACATAAGATTTAGCAAAATAAAACGTTCACGATATGATTGAAATACAGAAGTGTCTCAGCTACATAAATGACTTTAAATTATACAGTAAGTGAACAGGTGAAATAAACAAAGCTATAGCTTATAGAAAGCTCCAAACCCACCCTCTGACAACATCGCTCTGCAAAGGAAACTTCTTTGCCCGGGACCTGCTGTTCTCCTCGCCAGGGCCTGGCAGATGGGACTGTGGTTCTGCCGACCTGTCTGCAGGACAACATCAGGTGACTCATGCTTAGGCCTCACCCCAAGTCCCTCCTATGTGAATGGAGGTGACCCTGCCAGGGACCAAGAATGGTCAGATGCCTCATGGAGGAGAGGCCGATGTCTGATTGTGGAAGGGCACTTGTGGGGGTTGGATCAGGGGTTCCACCTTGTAACACTTTGAGGTTAAAATAAAGAAAAATTTAAAACACCAAGTCTGGGGCCTCACCCCTTAAAAGCCACTAGCCTGCTGACCTCAGCTCCCTCTGCTCACACTGCCCCATCGAGAAGGCGACGCCTCCTCTTTCCCACATGCCGAATGTTATGACCACAGGTGAAAGGTACAAGGTAATGAAATCGATCCCAAGGAAACTGATGCCTGTACTGTCTTCCTGCTCCGGGGTTCTGCCAAACACCCTGCCTGGGCATTCGCGTGTGCGTGCAAGACATTACAATGTGTTGTCTGCCTCTTTTTGTTCTCCTGTTTTAATTGGCAGCTCTGTTTCCTAAAGCGGAATGAACTGAAGATACAAATGCTAATAGAGGAAAAATACCCATAATCTGAAAAAAGAGAGCAATCATGTTAAATGTCACCATCCTACCATCCCCAATTCTGTAAAACACACATTACTGTCTACTCTCAGCATCTCATTTTCAGCACTAAAACTTAAAATAATTTTATTTAATTGGAGAATTTATATTATAGTTTTATTTCAGAACAAAACCAACAACAAAATCCCTACAGCTGCTTGCAGAGTCAGGCTTCCCCTGTGACCACCAACTTAAATCCTTGAGGTAACGACCTCAGCAGGTGGCATTCACCCACTAGTGCACTGGAGTAAGAGGAGCAAGCTGTCCCCAAACCCAGTAAAGGTGGCCGTTTAGCCTTGGCAGGCCAATCCGCAGCTTTCCCTCCTGTGCCCAGGCCCCTGACCCACACTAACTCTCATCTCCTAACTGAGCCACGCCAGTAAAGCAGTTATATGAAGGCCCCAAACATGAAGCAGGAGAAAAGGAGAGGGACAAAGGTCAGATGACCCCAGTTAGAGGAATGCTGAGGGTGTTCAGAATCTCAAATTTTAATTAAAATGAAAAAAAAAAAGTCAACTTGGAATGTCATGATTTTCTTCAAACAAGCAACAACAAAATAGAAGAGATAAACTATTGGCGTATTTAACAGCATTGAACAGAATTCTGTGTCCTGTAAAAATATCAGCTTATGTCCCCGTGTGGGTATATGCAAATGTGTGTACAAACACATCCCCCTAGGTGAGCTAAACACTACTTTGGAAATAGTATTCTCTACCCAAGTCTACTTGGCTATATCTGTGGATAGTGTACGGTGTGTGTATTTCTCCAATTTACATAAAGGCAAGCTCCTGGCCAAATCTACCAAAGAGTTTTCCAGGAGGAAATAGTGTGGGAGGCAGGGAAAGGAAAGACATTCATCTCAGTCTTTCACCTGAGCTCTTGTACAAGGCAGGCAAATTGCCTCCTGACCTCAGGCAGATGTTTAAGTCTTCGTCAATTAAGAAAGTTCTGTTATTCTGGCCTGGCTGCTTGCTGCAGACTCAGGAACATCTGGTCAACCCAAGCATCACTGGGCTGGGGGAATTGTGTGTGTGCTACATCATCTCAGACCCTCTCTTAAAGTTTCTTCCTTCCCTCTCACACTCCTACATGCAGACACAGACAGACATGGTCTGGTTGGGACATGCATTAGCATCTCCTCGTTGTGTTAGATCTTCTGCATACCTTGAGTCTGTCTGCTTGCTGCCCTTGACTGATTCTGAAACAGTTGGCTTTTCAGCAGCTTCCTTGTCTGTGTCTTTTAAGGACTGGGGAGGAGAAGAAGGGCAAAGGGAGGAGGGTCTGGGTGATAACGAGGTGGGGAAGAGGAAAGAGGGGTAGGTACTACAATGCCCAAATGGGGTAGTTTTTTGATTTTCGTTTTCCTAAAAAAATATAGATTATGTTATCACGAAGGAGAGGAGTGTCCATTCCTCATTCTCTCTGGCACGGCACCAAAAATTCCCGGATGCAAATGGGTGATGTCGAAACCCAAAAGGGGGTGGGGGTAGGGGGCCGGGAGGATGTTTCCAAATAAACACCATAGGACAGCATAGACTTTAAGTGTTCGAAGTGCTAAATTTGCGAGAAAACAGGCACTAATTTCATTGTTGTCATCTGGGAAGAGTTAGTGTCCCAAGGGAAGCTCAGTGGGGAGGGAGGGAGGGAGGTGGGGCAGGGTCTGGTGTTCAGGGGTCTGTGGCATTGATGATGCTTTTGTCCGGGGGGGCCCATCCTCGGTACCAGCTGCAGTAGCCACCCTTCTGCCGGATGCAGGCATAGTGTTTGGACTGGTAGCCGGGGTAGCCGAAATTGGAGAGCATGTCGGTCCAGAGACACTCATTCTTGGAGCTCACAAAGCAAGGCAGGTAGTAGCAGGACTTGATCTGCAATTAGACAACAGCCATCGGTTGGTTAGTAGATCTGCCATGGTGGACCTGGGCCTTAGGCTTGTCCAAGTCTGGATTCAGAACCTGGGACCCCTGCAGGTGGGGCCCAGCCCCATGAGTCTTTTAGTGAAAGTAACGTGAGTAATACTCGCTAATGCTTACTGAGCAACTACTGTGTGCCAGACATTCTGCTAAGTGCTGCTATGTTATTCTCTTTAATTTTCATAACAGATATACCTCCCCTTTACAGATAAGGAAATAGAGGCTCAGATAGGTTAAGTCACTTGTGCCAGGTCACACATCCAGAAAGTGGGAGAATCAGACATTCGAGAGAGCTTTTCCTCTCAAATAGTAACAGGCAAGGATGAAAGATCTCAGCTGTTGTAGGGAGTTGAGGAATAAGAAAGGTTAAAGCATAAACTTTGGAGTCCAGCTGCTCTAGGCTGGAAACGAGATTTATAGACTAGGGCTACTTACTTAAGGCCTCTGAGCCTCTATTCACTCATCTACAAAATGGGGGTTATAGTAATTAAAATTGCACAGAGTTGTTGTCAGAATCAAGTGAGAGAACAGCCCGACTCCCTCCTACAGGGGGAAGACTGTGTGCCTTGGGTCAAGGAGTCGGGCCTCACTGAAGAGTCACTTTCTGCAGCAGGTGTTATCAGTAGTCCTACATCAGCTTTTCCACCTGGGGTGGGGGCCGCCAATGGGACTACTTGGTGTAGCAGCAGTGTAAGGACCCTGTCTGCCAGTGTAAGGATCCTATACCTGCCACCAACTTGAGCTGCGGGAGGGCCCAGGGACACTGAAGAACACTTGTGTCCCAGCAGCAGCAGAAAGGCATTCTTCCCTCGCCTTTTTTGTGACTCGGCCCAGGGGACAACATTCCTCACCACCCCCCTGCTCAGACCTGCCCCTCTGCCCTGGCCCCACACTCACTCCCTTCCCAGGCCAGCAGGAGCTGATATTTCTGGGGCTGTGAGCCAGCACCTCCCCTGCCTGCCTAGCTTACCTTGCAGTTACAACCCAGGTGATACCGATAGTTCAGCCCCTTGCGCTGGGAGATGGTGAGCTGGTCCCACCGCTCCACGAAGTTGCACAGTCCTGTGTACACCTTCCCATCGTAGATGCGCCCTGGAGGACAGAGGATGGAAAGGGGAGAGTTGTTTTGTCAGAAGGGAAAAAATTCACACCTACTGAGCACCCACCTTAGGTCAGGTGCTGTGCTAAGTACATTTCACCCCTGTGATTTTATTTCATCCTCCCTAACACATTTTAAGATGAACTGTATCCTCATTTTCCAGATGGGAAAATGAACTTAGAGAGGTTAAGTGATTTGCAGAAGGTCTCAAACCATGACACATCAGAGCTGGGACTAGAGACCAACTCTTTACTTCCTATATCAATGGTTTCTGGTTTTGTTATTTCTTTTCCTGTACTGACTACCTAAAGGCGGGTGACTTTCAAAGACAGACCTAGTAGGTTGACTGTGAGGTGAAGAAGAAAAGGTAGTGGCAGTCTCTCTTAATTTATAGTAGAGCCAAGAGACTGCAAGAACTAGAAAATTCTTCCACAGGCTCAGTGGTGAGGCTGAGACAAAAACTCAGCCTCAGCGTAGGAGCCTTAAGCTCTCAACACTGGCTCCGCAAGATGGACTCAAGACTAGGTACTCCTGACAAGTCACTGGGCAATGGCAAATGTTCTCAGGACACTTCCAAGTCAACCACTCCTTCTCTATCCTGAAGTGGACCTTGACCAAACCCTGGCCTAGATGCTAGAGTTAGCTGTTACCTGTCAGCAGGTACTGGTACTTGTTGACCTCCAGCTTAACGCCACAGAGACTTTCAGAAGCTTCCGTGTGGATGTACTGCACGTGGGGCATCTTGGTAAAGCCTCGGTACATCTGTGGGCAAGAAGGAATGTCGTGAGAGGGAGACCAGGGCTCAGAAAGCATGCTGTCATTGGGTCTATGGTTTGAAATCTGATTCCCCTAACTGGCCATCGTGCGGCTGGTCACCAGCCTATGCACCCCAGGTCCTTCGCTCCAGATAAGGCCACCTCGTCTCCTCTTGACTGAGCCATCACTGGTGTTTTCCCAGAGAAACTTTCCATAATACTCTCCTCTAGAGACACTTTTCTCAAACTCCAATACCTTTATAGAAATCTAAAGACAAACGTGCTGTGGAAGGGGTCCTGCCTACCTCTCCAACCTCGGGACCGGAGCTCCGAGAAGGCAGCCAGCCAGCATTCTCATGACATCTTTGCGACATTTTCCAGTATATAAAAGCATTCTCACATTCTCCTCACTGTAACCGCACAAGAACTCTAGGAGGCAGGTGTCATTATACCCACTTTACAGAGGAGGACTCTCTGTAAAAGCTCTTTGGGTGGCGAAAATTGAACTCAGGCCAGGGGTTCTCCATGCTTTTATTCTTCTGAGCATCAGATGAAAGCATTGGGTTCTTTTACCCCAGATAAAGCATATAAATCTGTTCAATTCTCCTAGATTGTTAACTAAACACTTTAAAGTTATGAAATTGCTAATATTTGGGCATTTTTATCTACCACATCTGATACAATAGTTCTCAACTGGAGGCAGTTTTATCCCCACCCCAAGAAATGTTTTCGGTTGTTGCAAATGGGAGGTGGTGAGAGGGGTTGCTACTGGCATCTGTGCATAGAGGCCAGGGATGCTGCTAAATATCCTGTGATGCACAAGACAGCCCCCACAGCAAGGAATTATCTGGCCCCAATGTCAGTAGTACCAAGGTTGAGAAATTCTACTCTAATATTAACATATGACAGCTCTATGAGGCAGGAACTTATGCCCATTTTATAGATGAAGAGCCTGAGGCCCAGGCAGGCTAATGACTTGATGAAGGCTATGTGGTTGTTAAATGGCAGGGATCCACAGGGAAATTTGACCCGGAGTCCATGCTCTTTACCATTATCTTATGATGTTTCCTACTGCAGCCTCACAAATTCATGCCCAAGGGCCTCTGATGCAGGCAATTGCCATTTATGACTACTGTGCCTCCTTTATCAGCCTGCTCTCAGAGCCACTAGTATGAATATAATGGAGGCTGAACCCACTTGGTGATGCCAGGTCAAGTCCATGAGCATCACATAGGTCTGTCCAGACAACTCTGTTAACAGGGTGAGCTGGTAGGGGTGTCACCCAGTCCCATTATCCCTCCAGTTCTCAGAGTCCACAAGCCCTGGACTGCTGGTGGCTTCTGGGCTTATCTCAATGGTGTACAATAGGACAATGTCTCCACTTCAGCTCTTGGCATGCATTATTAATTTACTTATGGTAATTAATAAAAAGCCAGACATCACCTCATTGGTGTCTCATCTAAGTGACTCCCGTTTGGTCTAATGGACTATTTTTTTCTTAGTCTTCTTTTAAGTGGCGACTGACTGGCAGGGGTAGGTGGTCCACGAGGAGCGACAGAGTTTGGGAGCCTCTGCCTTTTAAAGGGGAGCAACCATCAATGCACATGGTTTTAATTTACCTAGCCCCGCTTCTTAACCCATTTCTCTTATGAGACTCGCCACTGAACGAGGAAACACAGCCAAGCGCTGTGAGAAGTGCTGTCCACACTCAGTTTTCAATTATGCCACAGGGAGCAGGGGTGTGTCAAATCCCCCCTCCCCCAACCAGTGATGGATGGTGCCTCTCTGGCTTTAACAAGAACCATGCTCACGAGGGCTGCTGTGTGCATGCCATCAAGTGCGGCTTTTGAACATCTCACACACTCGCTTCTGAGCCCAGCACCTTCTCATTTTGGTGTGGGTGATCCTTGAGTTTTCGGCAAATGTTTAGACTCAGTATTGCCCTAGGTCTTTCGGACTCAGCCTGTTGGAGCCTTGTTTCCTTCTCTGTCAGTCTTTCCTCTTCATCTCATCTCTACTTCGTGGGTGAGAACCAAGCGCCTGTGTAGAGTCCAGTAACTTCAACTGGTCAGTAAGAACTTGACTGATCAAAATCAGCTTGGCATCACTGCTACTTTTGAATTTATAGGAACCCTTATTTTAACACAGCTTCTGGCACTAGCACACAGAGTCCAAATTATGACACATTACGAATGACTGGGTCTGACAAACTCAGTGCCGCCTTGTAGGGTGAATTCTGAAAATAACAATATGGTTAATGTCTGATAAAGGCAGAGTTATTGTCTTTTTGTTGTCTCTTCTTTCTAATAATCCTATCCTGACCTAAATATTGACCCTAAAGTGTCATGTGATCTGTAGACCTAGAATTGTCATAGAGACCTAGAATTGGTTTGACAAATTTAAGAGACTCTCAGACTTGGAAAAGGATGTTAAAGGTGATCTAATCTAACCAGTGCAGTGAGGAGACAGACTGAGTCTGAATATTGTCTCTGCCATTTATTAGCCACTTAGAAAACTACTGTTTCTTCATCTGTAAAATGGGGCAAAGCACTTACTTTGTAAGGTGCTTTTGAGAATTAAATGAATGTTGGTGCACAACATTCAGTAAAGGTTAGCTCAAAACCAGTTAGTAATGAGTGTGTCTTTCCCCAAACTCATCTTAGTGGAAATCATTAAAGCTGGTTTGGAACTGCAGATATGAGAGGGCTGTTCTTTTTCTCCCCCAGCTTTACTGAAGTATGATCGACAACTAAAAAGTGTATCAATTTAAGATATACAACATGATGTTTTGATATGTGTGTACATTGTGAAGTAATTACGAAAATCAAGCTAGTTAACATATCTCTCACCTCATATAGTTACTTTTGTGCGTGGTGAGATCACTTAAGATCTACTCTAGTCTACAGTACAGTATCATTAACTATAGTCAGCACACTGCACATTAGATCTCTAGAACGTATTCATCCTGCATAACTGCAACTTTGTACCCTGACCGACATCTCCCCACGTCCCCGCTCCTCCCTGTCCCTGGTAACCACCATTCTAGTCTCTGCTTCTAAGAGTTTGACATTTTTAGAATCCACATAAAAGTGAGATCATGCAGTGTTTGTCTTTCTGCGTCTGGCTTATTTGACTTAGCATGTCTTTTAGGTTCGTCCTCTTGTCACGAATGACATTTCCTTCTTGTTTAAGGCTGAATAATATTTGTGTGTGTGTGTGTGTGTGTGTGTGTGTGTGTGTGTGTGTGGACTCTCAAGTCCCTGGGCCTCCTATCTTGGGAATATCCACACAAAGTTCTAAGAAATTTGCTTCCTTTGAGGTGAAGGGACAGATAAGTTGAGAAAGAAGTTTCTGAATCTGAGGGAATTCACATATTTTATATAGAATGTCTGTTCTTCACTCTACATGGACAGCATAAAATGTCACCATTGTGTCAGAAATTTCTGGCACGCCTTCCGAAGATCAGCACTGTGCTGCCTGCAGCTTTATATCTCAAACTCATTGACATACCAAGCAACTGAGTTTTGCAGCTATTCATCGACTGAGATGCCAAGTGGTGGCCTTTCTCCACCATATAGAAGGGCTGTATAGCTGGGGAAGCAGAGCTCATGAGAATGGAGCCGGTCTCTGCCGAGGGCTTAAGAGAGACCCAGAGCATAAAGAGTCACAGGCAGTGGGAGGAGGAGAGGGTTCCCTGTGTGCTGGAGCGGGAGTGTTGGAGAGGCTTCCAGCTGGAGCTTCAAAGGCGAGATCCTGCTATTGCTCATTTGATTAGACAAACCACTGAAGGAAGGAAGTCCCTGGGGGCCAAGCATTCCAATTGCCCATCAGATCTATCCTGCCAGAGTCAGGACATGCACAGC
Source organism: Pteropus alecto (assembly GCF_000325575.1). Taxonomy (NCBI): domain Eukaryota; kingdom Metazoa; phylum Chordata; class Mammalia; order Chiroptera; family Pteropodidae; genus Pteropus; species Pteropus alecto. The sequence continues at coordinate 2,860,997 of NW_006437736.1, forward strand.
ACATGACCAGCAGACCTCCCCATGGGACCCTCCCAGGGCCATCTGGGACAAAGTGTCCCCCACGTGCTGTCTCCTGCAGCTGGCCTAAAAGCATGTGTCTACTGCACAAACTACAGCTCCTGGCAGAGCAGACTGCTTTCTTTGTGGTCCTGATAGGAGATAAGGTCCCCAAAGATTAGAGCAGCCAATTCTGGAAACTTCCACTATTGTACCACAGCCCGGTGGCTCAGCTCCAGCTAATCTCCAAGTTTGGGTTTGTAATGAGCACCCTCAACATTCTAACACCCTCCTCCCCACCACACACCTGTGGGTCTCTGCACACTCAAGATGTGCCTGAGAGATGGTCCAGAGGCTGTGGAATTAGCATATGGGAGAGGGTCTGCCTTTCTTTCATCTGGGTGAGAAGTTTTTTTGGGGGGTTGGGGGGAACTCTGAGAATGAAGAGAGAGGTCAGTCTTGAATTCTCACGTTCTCGGAGTTCCTTTAGTCCTGCTCTAAAGGAGCCCTTGCTTACTCCATCTCGCTCTCTGGGGAGACGCTCTAATCCGCTAGAACAAAGCGCCCCAGGGACCTGTGCCAAAACTCTTGCAGGCTCGCCTCTCTCACCTCTCCCCCTTCCCTCCTACAAAGAGTTTTTTTGATACACCCTTTGCAGGACAGATGCAAGTCAAGAGCTACACTGCCACAGGACAAACTCACAAACTCAATCAAGCTAACCTCTTTTTAGTCCCTGAGGGAACAAGGTACAGATGGGGTGGGGGTAGTCCCCAAAGTGGGCAGGAATGATGCATGAGCCTGCTGCTCCACTGCTCTGTAATCTCTTTGTAGGCAAAGACTATCGTTTGGCTCTGGGTTGCCACTTTCTAGTTACGTGACCTTGACAATGTGTATCTGTTTCATAGGGTTATTGTGAGGATTGAGCCATGCAAAGGCTTAGCAGAATATAGCAAATGCTCAATAAATGTTACTTGTCCAGAATCTTCTAGTCATTATAAAAATATTATCTTTATAGCTGGAAGCACAGTGCTAAGCACAGATAGAGTGGGGACGAGGGGAGAGGGAAGGTGGTGGGGGCAGGGGTTGGGTGGTCTACTCCTATACCCTGCATCTTCTCTGATTAGCACACTGGTACCTGCAGACCAGCAGAATCCAGTGGCCTCCATGGATAGAAGGGCCATGACCAGTTCTATGGGTTATCTATTATTGGGCCGGTAGGAGGGATAAAAGGTAGGAGAGTTAATAAAAGGCATTAGAGATAGTGGATAATGATCAAAGTAAGATGGCAGGGAGATTTGGGGAGTCGTAAATAACACACAGGATTGAGAGGAATCCTGACGCCTCAGCTAGAGAACCAGATCTGTATTTAATTAAATGCACGACTCTGAGCAAGTCACTTCCCCTTTGAGCCTCTGTCAGAAGTAAAATGAGAAATTTTATTTCTAAGGTCCAGCACTCTGACTCCATGGACCTGGGTGAGATGGACAGCATCCTGGGAACGGGTGTGTGTGCTCTGAAGCTGATGGGTGAACAATGTTATTTGGCCTCTAAACACTCCCACCCTCCCCCAGTGGCTGGTACAGCACCAGTGAGGGGAAATAGGACATTGTGCCCACGGAAAGGGCCTCTGACCATCCTGGTGTCCAAGCCCTGGAGGAAGGAGGGCAGCTAGACAAACTTAGGAACCACTGCCTCCCAGTTCTCATCCTCAAAGCTCTCTGCTGAGCACAGAGTGTCTCAAAAGTGAAGGATTATTCCAGAACAGGCGGAAAATGTGCTTCCTAAACCTCTGCTTTTGTCTAATATACTTTGGCATTCACTCGCCAGCTGCCAGGGGTTGCACAGCGGGTTTTGGGGTTGTTTTGTGCTCTTATTGGTGCCCCCCTCTGCCTACTGTTCTCTACCCATGGCCATCTGAAGACATAAGCTGGTCCCATGACCAAGCTTGGGCAGCCAAGGGCAACGGGCCAGGGCTGACTCTGGACGTTACATAATCAGAAGGCTGTGGACATTTCCAAAACTGAATCCAAAGCAACAGGTTCTCCAAACTTAGGATATCTAACCTCAGGCCTCAGGATGCAGGAAGAGTGAGGCCTGCAGGTCGGCCTCTGGGATGGATGGGTACCAGTGGGCTGTGTCACTCCCTGCACTCATTCCCCGCCTGGCGTCAAGGCTTGTCTCCTCTAGGGAGTCCAGGTCAATGGGGTCTCACCCCCATTTTCGCATTAGATGGATAAGCATTCACCAAGTCCCTGTTGCATGACAGGTCCTGCCTAATTGCTGGGGATGCAAATATGAGCAATGAGTAAGGGGGCTGGGAGTTCACTTGGACCTGAGTGCACCCATCTCGGACTTCTGATGAGTCAGGCACCCATGTCTTCTCTCCCCACCTGACTGTAGTCCCTAAATGCAGGAACCCTATCTTGGAGTGGCCTCCCCAGCTCTTAGCACACAGCACTGCACATAGGGAGGTACTCACGAAGGTGGGGTGATGGACCAGCCGCCAAATTATTCAGAGTGAATCCCACACCCTCTGTGCTGAGGCAAACCTAAGTATTCCCTTCCGGCACCTAGAGCAGCTCCCACTTAGAAGTAACACGGCCAGTATCCCAGGGCACTTAGAACCCTGAAATGTCTGAGCCAGAGGGCTCTCAGGGGCACCAAGCCCAACCCCCACACTGTTAGATGGCAAAACCAAGGCCCAGGAAAGGGGGTGATTCCAATGTACGCAGCTCTTTAGGAGCAGGGCCAAGACCAGGAAGCAGGTTCTCTGGGTTTTGGATCTGATGCTCTTGTTTTCAAGCGGACTTCTCTGATGTGCTTCACAGTGGTAACATGCTCCAGACTATGTTTAGTATGTGAATGTGCTCAGTAAATGGTGCTAACTAGTAGAGATGCAAGATGACAATTAAAGCTGGGAAAACAGGCAACGAGGGTACAGTTCCTATCTCAGGGTGAGGTTTCTGTGATTAGCGCAAGTTCAGTGTAAAGATTCAAGGGCTAAGTTGCAACCTCAGTGGCTATACAAGACCTATAGGCATTGTGGAAACTCTAAAAGTCAGAGCTTGAAAGAGCCCACCAGACAACCTAGTCCAACTCCCTTGTTTTATATATGAGAAGACTGAGGCGAAGAGGGGCAGTGACTTGGCAAAGGTCTCAGAGCTACCAGGTAACAAGGTTGTCTACTGTCTGGTTCCAGAGCCCAGACTCTTAATAATTGCCTCCGAGGGACTCCACCTGTTCTGGCTATGGGATGAAGCAGCCACCATTCCCCCCACGTCCCTCCCATCCCTTGCTGCTGCCTCAGCAACATCCTCTCCAGCAGGGCGGAAGGGTTGGGGCTGGGGCTCAGACACTGAGCAAACACACACTTTGGTTCCAAACCACTGGCTAGGCCTCTTTGAGGGGGAAAAAACAACAAAAAACCAGAAACCCTCCTGGAACCGGCTGCTGTCACTCACCTTCATCTGCTTGATGGTGTAGACCAACGTGCCAAAGGGCCCTTCCTTCACCAGCTTCTTCCCCACCACTCTGGCCCGGATCACTGCAGAAAAAGGCAAGACAGAGACAGGGAGGAGGTTAGGGAGGCCTGAATTACATCAGAAACCACATCTTGGAGTGGATATCCGGCCCCCAGGGTGCCTAGCATGGCTTTCTCACCTTTGAGCCAACTAGAATAGATAACTGTGTTTATCAGAGGAAGAATTCAGATGAGAGACACTGGGGGTGGGGAGGGAAGAAGGGGAGGCAGTCATCATTCTAGTGATTACTCCAAATGTTCACAATTGCCAGCCCTGGAAATCTCTAAGCCGCATTCATCCCCGGCAGGTCTCTGGACTCTGTGGTTTCACCCTACTCTAAAATCTCCTTCACCTGTTAGAGCTTCTTGCTCTCCCTCCATTGCCCATGGTCTATCAGGCCTACTGTCTTTCTGCCAGAACCCCTTCCTGAGCCTCATTTGGTGCTCCTCCTTTGCGTGTATAAATTTACCATGTCCTGACACATCCGCAGAGTTATTATGCACCCCAGCCTCCCTTCATGCCCCAGTCAGTATTCTGATGGCAAAGGCTGTGGGACAGCCTCATTGAGGGTGTGGTGGAGGAGGGAGTGGTTGGGAGTGTGGCCCAGGAGCCAAGTGAACTGTTCCAATCCCAGCTCGGCTGTTTACAGCTGCTATGACAGTGGGCAAGTAACTTTGTTTCTGCGCTCCAATTTCCTCTTGTAATAAAACCAGGATAATAATGGCACCAACTACCTGAATTAAAAGAATTAGGCAAGATAATGCATGTGAAACTCTTGGCACTGTGTCTTGGACATAGTGTACATTATATAAATGCTAATATCATCATTATTATCACCACTGCCAAAAATGGAATGGGCTGACCACAGAAGGACTGTTACCAGAAAAACAGCTCCCACGGTATACCTACCTACTGTGTGCAATAGTACATATCACTTATTTATTTTCACAATCACCTGACAAGGACAATATTAGCATCTGCATTATACAAAATGACAGAGAAGTGAAGCCACTTCCTCCTTGTGAGCCTCAAGTTTCTCATCTGTAAAGAGGGCATAACTTCACCTATGTCAGGGAATTGGAATAAGGATTAAACGAAAGAGCCTATGAAATTTCTCACTACAGTGTCTGGGAGAAAGGAGTTTCTTAGTAAATATTAGTCGACTATGAATATAAAAATAATTAGACCCAGTGTGATGAAGGCTGGGAGAGAGGCATTGCTACACTGAGTGGGGACATAGAGAAGAGAGGGCTTGACTTTGAGATTACAGATAAGATGGAGTTATCTCTTTTTCACTTTTTGTGAAAAAGAAGCACTCAATAGCTATCTTCAGAGATATATAAAACCAGAGGACAGAATTCAGAAATTGCATAGAAATCACGTTCACTGGCTCAATCAAAGAAAAAGTCATCTACTAACAAGAAGCAGTAACAAAAGTGTGGGGAGGGGGAGCAGCCATAGGGGCAGAGAGTCTCCATCAAGGGGGTCTACATCCTGTCATGCTAAAACCTTGACCAGAATGGAATAGATTTTGCATGTATAGCCGACACACACACACACACACACACACACACACACACACATATACCCCCTGCCCTTTCTGGTCGCTCTGTTATCCTTCCCCATTTCTGCATGTCCCACCATGTTTCTCAATTCATTGACTTTAACCTCATAAAAAATTCTTTACTAGGAACCAAATTCCCCGATCCCAACTGGATTCTGTCCTGTTCCTTCCCAAGTGAGCTTGGATCCTACTTTCCCAGTCAGACATGAAGTCAGGACTCATCTGAATTAACAGCCCCTCCAGACCTTCTTGCCAGGATGGCAAACACGGAGCTTACTGGCAAAGTTAGCAATTTTGCTGAGACAGCTCAAATTGGGAGGAGGAGAGGGGCTGTTTCCAAGTCTGCTGTAAAAACGAGAGGTTGGCAAGATCCCAGGCTGGGCTCCCTCAAGATTCTGCCTGCACCTCTGTGTCTAACTTCATAGCAGCATCCTCGGCAGGAAGCCATCCTCCCAGAGGCCCAGGGACTATTTCCTCTCCGTTAACTCCCATAGGCAGGTTGTAACAGCTTAACTATTGGGCAGAACGTATATCTGCCAGGACTTTTCTATTGACTCTTCCTGAATTGATTTGGCTCCATCTTCTGCTGCTTTATTAACACAGAAGGTGAACAAGGGAATGAGTCTTTGCTTAGGGAGGAAAATAGCAAAAAAGTCCTTTAAATAGCAACATCTACCCTTTCCTGGCTCAAAAAAATGGCTTGACTTCATTTAGACATCACATGTCATAAGCAGACCTGTCCCATAAACCTAGGTTCTTCTGGAAACCTATGCACATACAGCGAGCCAATTCCTTCCTTCCCCTGAAATGGCCTGAGCTTGGAACCTTTTCATCTGAGAATAGTTGTGTGAAAAGCGTGAGTGTTTGTAGACAGGAAGTCACATCTGAGTTTGAGTTCCACTATCACCATGTGGCCTCAGGCAAAACCCCATGTCCCTGTAGTTCTTTCCTCCTAAATCTCTTTGATTGTCTTGGCCTAGTGCCCCTCCCGTGGCTAACAAGTGATGTACTTATTACTAGTGGAGCAGAAACATGGCATAGGTGGCATTGAAAAGCCTGGGCTCTGGAGCCTGACTACCTGGGTTCAAATCCCAGCACTGGCACTGTGTGACCTCAGGGAAGTTACAAAATCTCCCTGTGCCTTCATTTCCTAATCTCTAAAATGAAAACGATGATTACAGTACCTCGTAAAGTCGCCCTGAGGGTTAATTAACAAGTACTGAGAACAGTGGCCCAGCCGGGCCCCACGTGCCTTCTGTCACTGTTATTAATACTGCCACCACTATTGTGAGTTTTACCATTATTCGTCCCTCTTAGAGTATCTTTAGGTTTCTAACGTGCTCTATATGCTAAGGCCTAGGGGTTTGCCTTAGGATAGGAAGAAAAGGAAACGTATCAATATACTCTGGCCTTGCAGAATTTCAGAGAGAGATGGGGGAGCACACGTGAGCTGGTCAGAACAGAAGCGCCTGGGGCACCTACTTCATCACAGACATCTGTCCCATCTCATTGCCCACGTGTAACCCAAGGGCAGGCTACCAGGACCAAACGGGATCCCGTGGACATGGTCCAGAAAGCCTGAGGCCGAGATGGCCTGGCATAGAGGCCACACCGGTATCTTCCTTGCAAAAAACAAAACTGCGCTAAAATTAAATAACATTCTGCTCTCCTAAATAGATTCACAGAGTCCTTCCAAAGTAAAATTGCTGGCCAACCCCAAATCCGCCTATTTGGTCTTTGAATTAATATGTCTTTATTTGCTTCAGTTTCTCCTCTGCAATTCAAATGTGGGCTATTTTGTACTTTCCTTTTTGGCACTCGGGGGGCTTCCAAGGCATGTGCCGGCCTGGGGGCCACAGTGGACAGGGTGGGTATGGGCAGGTGGTGCTCCAAGTACAACAGGAGACAGTTTCCAAACTGGCAGCTGGCAGCATGTTGGGCCATTCCCGCCACCTTGATGTGGCGGCTAGAAGCCAGCTGTACAGATGGGCTGGCTGACACTGCTTCTCTTTATTCCTCTTCATGCTGGACAGTGGCCCACACTGTCTGCCCCATGCCCTCCAGCAGCCAAGCCAACATGGGTGTGAACTGGGTTCGTGTCTGAGAAATGGGGTTGGGTGCTGGTGAGGGTGACAACAAGAAATCGAAGTCCCCTTTCCTACCTCCACAGAGTGAGGTCTAGCAGGAAGACAGGGTTTAAAAGTCCATGGCTGGAGGGCTGATTGCCAAGGTACAGAGCACCAGTTGAAGAACAGGAAGGAGTACAGCCTGAATCTCAGTCTCGAAGCCTCCCATGCTCCTAAGAAGGGAATCTGGGCTTCCAGGGGCATTGTGCTCAAAAGGAAACAGAGTAAAGAGTATTTTAACTTAAAAGTAGGTAAGAAGAAACTGACAAAGTTATGTGTGCTTATGTCACTGGTCACATAGATCGGTAAATATTTGTGGGCCCTCTTAAACACATCATACACCTGAGGATTCAGATGTAAAGGTATATCGCTATAGGATTACCTTTCTTTAATAATTTTTGGGGGAGGGCTATTAAGAGCTTGCAAAAACAGAGAACAAGGCCATCTCTTCCAGAAAGATGATTGTGTGCTGCCTGCCCACACCTCCATCCATAGTAATGCAGCATGAGTTTTGAACAAAAACCAAGTCCAGTGGCAATCAGGATTCAGCTTCCAGCACAGCTTACTGGGGTGCCCACGTGTGCACATCTGCTGTTCATCTGCCTATTCAGAGAGGGACAAGACACTCGCAAGCTGGCCCCTGCCCCTCACCCTCTCTTTCCACCTCCCAGCCAACCATCTTCAATCAAATCCAGACTTTTCTACTCTGAACTCATGGTTGGACTTTGGCTGCTTGTTGGATCAAGGATTCCTTAACTGAATTAATGTAAACCAACTTTAGCCTGGATTCTGCCCATCTTGGCATCCTGTTGAGAGCAGTGCAGATCTTCTCCATGATGCAGGAGTAGATTCAGCCATCTAGTGGGTGAGATACTCCCACTGCCCCCTTCTTGTCTCTCCAAAGGCCCTGTAGAATGATGTTGCTGGTTCAAAGTATGGTTTTTAGGAAGACAGCCATGACAAATAAGGCACACCTGGACAGCAGGTAGAGTGAATTTCTCCAAAAGCTGAAGTCACCATTAGTGTCAACCCCGGGAAAAGGGGTGGTCCTTGTGACTGGACCCCAGCAGGTAGGATCTAGGTAGGCAGAAAAGCCTGGACCATAGGCTCGCTTGTCTTTTTAGGCTTAGACTTGGAGGGAGGAGGAGTCTTTAGTGTTAGAATGATCCCCACTCCCGTGGAAGCACACCAGAAACAAGGAAGGAAGGATGCCTGTAATCCAGCTTGTCTAATAATCGCTTGATGTTTATTTTCCAGTTGTCATCCTCACAGGATGGCAAGGAAATGGTCCTTTCTGAGGACAGAGTGCTCATGGCAAAGACAATAAGAGACCCCACAGCAAGGCAGGCCCATAACCCATCTGGCTCAGCCCACTGATCCTGTGCACCGTGCATTTCAGCCTGTCCGTGGAGGGCAGAGCTAGGCTCCCTTGCTCCTTCAGCGGCCCACCTGCTAATTAACCATCAGCTCCTTGCATTTCATTGCACCATATCAGGAAGTCTAGGGGAGAAGGAAGGAACTAGAACACGTTGGTAACAACAACTACCGCTTATTAAATCTCTCCTATGTGCCAGACCGTGCGTACATGACATCTCACTCCATCCTCACAGTAACCCTATGAGGTGGCTATTATTGTCCCCGTTTTCCAACTGTGGAAAAGAGCATCAGGTACCCTGAGGGCAGTTTCGTATCCCAAGAGAAAAATGAGTGGGACCTTCAGGAAAGTGGACTCCCTAAAAACCTTTCCATGAAATTCATACTGATTGCAAAATAGTTCATAATTTTTTTTACCTCCCCACCCCCACTCTCAGCTCTGCTAAGCATCAGAGAGGAGGAATGGTCTCTAGGAGGAAGGAACCCCTGATAAGCCCCCAGTGGCCCCCACATACCCTTGACTACCTCAATCTCTTTCTGTCTCTCACACACACACAACCCTCTGATTAGTAATAAGAATATACAAGTAATCATCATTAGAATATAAAAGAAGATCATCTGTTTAGCATACTATGCTCCCCGCCAAGGCTTTCATAGAAGGAAAAATACAAAAAAAACCTTAGAAACCACAAAACCCAGTGCTCCTAAGGTTTCTCACAACACTGGAGTCTGAGGTTAGCCTGATTAATTAGCTGAGACAATGTATATGTGAAACAGCACTTTGTAATGCTGACGCTAAACAGATGATATACACTGTCAGGCGGCTGCCTGTGATTTCTTGTAGATTCTGAAATGCGCCAATCAGGGGAAGATAGTAAGGGACCCGAGATGCAGCATTTCCTCATCCTCTAGATCTCTGGCATCCACTCCAATGATCCTTTTCAAGATCTTCCTCAGTTATCTGCTGCCTCTCTGGGGACACTTTGATCATGTCCGTGTTTAAGAAAAGAACCTTCGGAACTAAAGGTGAAGAACAGAAACCTGAGGGGCCTGTCCAACTGGATCCTTCTGGTCCCCAGCATGTGTGTCACCACAACCCTAAACCTCAGAGTCTCTCTACAAAAACTCAGAAGTTGAAAGTTCAGATTTTTTAAAAGCCCTAGAGAAGTGGCCATGATACACTAGAATGAACAGGCCCGGAGCACATGGGACCTGGATGAAGTACCTGTCCTGTCACTGTGTGACCTTGGGCAAGTCAATTCCTATCCCAGTTTATAAATTGGGGTGATGTTAACCAGCCCTGAAGAGTTCTTGGGATGACCTAAGTCCCCTCTCCCCCCACTCCTCCAACACAGTTCTTATCAAGATCAACCATAATATCCACAGCGCCGCATAGGGTCAGCGATATGTCTGTCACCCTCCTCTTACTTACATCCAGCCTGTGGCTTTCCTACCGTTCATACAACTGGCAGCTCCCACATTTTTGCAACCTGCAACCCAGATCTCCCATGACCTTAACTTATATATCCAAGAGACTACATCTCCTCCACGTTCCCAACTAGAAGTTTAATAAGGCATCTCAAATTGAACCCATCCCAAACTGAGCTCCTGAGAAAGGCCCTCCCCCACACCTGGACCCCCATTGCCTTCCCCACCTGAAGAAATTGGTAGCTGCTCCAGTCCGGCATCCCAGCCTCCTCATACTCCTCCATCATCCCAAACACACCTCAGGGCCTTCGCCCTTGCAGTCCCTTGCTGGAACATTCTTCCTTCAGTAGCCACATGGCTCCCTCCCTTACCTGTTGCAAATATCACCTGGTCTGGGGCTTTCCCTGATCCCCCTCTCCCCAGATTCCCTCCATCTCCTGGCTGGCCTTAGTGTAGTGCTCCATGGCACTCACCACCATCTGACATATTACACATACACTTGTTTGTCCATGGATTGGCTCTCCCCACTAGAATGTAAGCCTCGCAAGAGGGCAGGCTCTTTGTTTTACTGACTGCTGTAGCCTGAGCAACCAGAAGACATATGTATTTGCTGAATATGAAGCTAAAAGTGCCACACACAAAGGGTGATTTAAAAAAAAGAGAGAGACTGAAAATAACTCCCTGGGTAACTCTGGCAAATAATCAAGTCTTCCTGAGCCTTATTGAGCATTATCCCCTCCTGAGCCTTCCTAATCAGGAGGGGATAATGGCAGTTCTCGGTTCACAGGGTCAGATAAACATCTGTTCAGCAATCGTTTCTTGAGCATTGTGCTAGGCTCACAGGAACACAGAGATAAATGAGGACCGGAGGAACTCAGGAGCCAGAGTTTAGAAAGACAGGCAAGGAGACAGGTGAGTGACATTCAAGGATGGCGCACACGGAATTGTGAGCAAGAACAAAGGGCCAGATGGCACAAAGAGGAATGAAGCCTGTCCAAGGGGGAGGGGTGTCACGAGCTTCCTGGAGCTGACAGTGGATCTGGGCCTTAGTCCATCCTGGAGAAGAGACTCAGTTTGCTTTATCTGAATCCAGAGGAAGCAGAGGCCGGGACCAGACCTGGGGGAGGGGCTAAGGCAAGCAGCTGGGAATGAGGCAGAGTCCGCCAGGCTCTGAGCAAAGCCAGGGCAGACCCCGCCTTTCCAGGAAGATGGTCAGAGAGAACATGAGGGGTACCGGGGAGGGCAGCCTGTGTGAGGAAAGAATGCTCTTTAGAGAAGTCTCACAAATAGGCTCTTCCTACATCTTACCCTAGTCCCCTGAGGGCATTTCTCTCCTGTCAGTTTCAAAGGCCCTTTTTGTTGATGTCAAAGCCACAGCCAGACAGTTAAGATGCACTTCCAATCAAGATAGGGAGTCTCCAGTTCAAAGCCTGTCCTGACGAACTCTTTCCACTAAGTAAAAATATTAATCTTGGTTTTATTTAAGCAGGTTTTTTTGGCAAGAAATGAACCCCTGCAGCTAAAAATAAACCCAAATATACACACACTCAGAAAAATCTGGAGAGCTGCAAATCATTTCAACCCAAGTTTCCATCTCAGGGAAAGCTATTAAAACCGGGAGGATATTAAAACCACTTTCTGCACAGAGACTCCTATTTCTCAGTGCCTGCCTTGTGTTCTGGGGTCCCCCAGGCAAAGCTGTCCTGGGGATGCCCTGTGTGGGGCCTCCTGGCAAAGAGGGAAGAGGGGCTCCTAGTCCCCGCTCCCCACACTTCGTAAGCACCCTGGGTTTCTGCTTGAATAGCCCAGGAAACACGCAGGGGCCCTGCTGACGTCTGTTGTATATGAAAATGAACCGAAGGGGCCCAGAGAGGGGAGCAAAGGGAGCACAGGCCCAGAAAGGTCAAGTCGCCCGGAACCCTGAGATTACCCAAAAGGAACACAAGCAAAATATCTCCCCTCTGCTTTCATGTTTTAAGTGGTGATCTCGATTTTAAACTATTACAAGATAAAATTTAAGAGTGACCACCTAGGCATATGCCTAGACTTGAGATTAATGCATTTCATTTCTAATCTAACTGCTTTTAAAGTCATCCACCCTCGATTTCTTCCCGTGGCCACAGCCAACAGGGGAGGAAGAGATGGATGAAAGGCCTCAGGACTGCCTGCTTCCTGTACCTGGGGAGTGAGAACAGTCTTAGAAGGGAGATGGTATTTCTGTGATCTGGTTTCTAAGAGGCCAGTAAGGCGACTGCCCAAAGTGTCCACAAGTGTGATTGGAATCGCTAAGGCTTTTGCTCTGCAAAGGGCAGGGGCGGGAGGGAAGTTAACGCCAGGAGCACGGACAGTGGGAAAGGTTGTCTTCCTCTCACAGACCCCATCATCCTCCCAGAAACACATGGGAACAACAGCCCTACCCACATCCCCACCCAAACCTCCCTTGGTTTCATGGCACCTAGAGGATTATTCTGAAATGCTCAGCAATGTTTTGGATACCTTCTCCATGTCACGTCCTACCACGCCAAAACCTCCAGCGCCCCCACTACGCTGACTTGTCTTGTGATGGCCCTTGTCTCAGTGAGGATGACTTGTTCTCCAGGCATATGCCCACATGTCTATCTTCCTGGGAGACCCACCCAGCTGAAATGCCACCTCCTCCGGGAAGCCTTCTGCCTGCTGCAGGCCACACTAGTCCCTCCTGCCTTCTGCTCAGCTTCCTTTATTCGTGCACATTTTTTTTGCTTAATGATCAGTTCCTTGTCACTCACTGGCCTGAGTGACTAGGTGGAAGGGACTGTGTCTAAGATTCCAGCACCTGGCACAGTGCCTAGAATGTGGCAGGGGTTCCCAAAACGTTTGCTGAAGGAAGGAAGGAAGGAAGGAAGGAAGGAAGGAAGGAAGGGAGGGAGGGAGGGAAGGAGAAAGGAAGCTACAGGAGGAAATCGAAGGTAATACGATAAAGGAAGACAGAGACAGTTTCACGTTTAGGCTCTTGGAGTCTTAGTTCCTAAGAGAAGAAGAGAGAGGCAGGTAACAGTGTGGTCTGAGAAGCTGAAATGGGACCCCAACCCCCAAATACTAGAGAGTCGCATCCAAAGAGAGGAGAGTCATAGGGCGCTGTTACAGGAGGCCCCAGTTAACGTGTCCCTTTGGAAGGACGGTACCCAGACTCCACCCACGGAGGAGAAACCCAAGGCGCAGCATTGTGAAGGAGGTCAGTGGTATCCAAGCATCATGGATACTTGGAAGAATTATGTCACTCACTCATTCACTATTCATTCAGAAGCATTCAAGTGACTACATGCCTCAGATCCTATGCTATCTATGTCTTGGAAATTGAGCTGTCAGGAGGCAGTCAAGGTCTCTACCTTCAAGAAGCTTATTTCTACCTTCTGAGACAAGAAGACAGACAGGTGGTAATAGTCCAGAGAGTCACAGGAGCATGCAGTAGACACATCCAGCCAAGCTTGGCACTTTCTGTGCTCTGGGCGTTAACATTCCCATCCTGGCCACTCATTGCAGAGCAAAAGCTTCAGTGATTCCAATCACACTTGGTGGACACTTTGGGCAGTCGCCTTACTGGCCTCTTAGAACCCAGATCACAGAAACACCATCTCCTTTCTAAAACAGTCCTCACTCCCCAGGTAGGTCAGTCCTGAATCCAGCCCGGCTGGTGCCATGGCCATGTGGTGCTGGGAAAAGACGTCCTGCCAAAGCCAGGATCTGAGAAATCTCCACAGCTCAGCCAAATGAAAGAGAACGAAACAGCCTTCAGGTAGAGGAGGGCGCAGAGGCAAAGGCCTGGAGGTTGGAGAGGCTACCCCCACCCCCATTAGAGTGACAGAAAGCACAGTGTGTGACAAGGGGCAGAGGATGGTGGAAGCCAAGAGGTAGGGAAGGGTGCCCAGCTTTGTAAGTTGGTCTTGCTCTAACACGTGACAGTGTCATTTCTCAGGTGAGTTTCCACTCTCTGAGGGCAGTGCCCAAATGGGTAGGTCTCCAAAGCCTCAAGAAAACCCTAGAAACAAATCCAGGCTTTGCCTGCCCCACTTTGCATCAGGCCCACTTCACTGCATGTCCCGTTTCAGATTTTCAAGGTTAATGTTTAACGAATGCCTGTCCCCTACACACACTGGCCCCCGCCACACACATGCTCTCTCCTCTCAGGCCCCTTAACCTTTTTAGAGTGATTTTGCCTTGGGTGTTTGGCTGGCTCATCTCCAGTGTGTCCCAGAGTCCAGGGTGCACGCCAACCTCTAGAAAGTTCTATCCCACCCAGGCTTCAGAGATGCCGACCTGCTCATAGTCATGCAGGCACACAGGCGACGGATGCTCAGAACAACCCCCTCCCCGAGTGCTCCAGCCCTCCCCAGGGGCCCATGGGAAACTTCATCCCACACAAGAAGCCACCAGAATAGCAGCCTGGTCTTCAACCATGGCCCCTTTGAAGCAGTGCCCAGAAAAATACCGGGCCGACGAATGGTTCTCAGAACTCCGAGCTTTCAGGTCAGGTCATTTTGTGAGACCAGAACAGCTGGCAACATCTCAGGAGCTGTCTATAGTATTTTATTTTTCTGCTAATTGGGGTTTTGTTTGCTAAAAGAGCAGAGGGACTCCAGGCCAGGCCGAGGGGCCAGACCACAGTTAAGCCCAGGGACCTCCCCCATTGGCATGCTAGACCTGCGATGCATCTTTGCAGACAGACAGTGAATCTGGTCCCAGAATGCTCTGGGATGGGCAAGAGACTTTGTTGTGTTTTGAACAAGCAGCATCGTCCTCTCTCTGCTCTGTCTGGGGATTATACGGAGCAGATGCCAAGAAGCCCCTGGAACGTTTAGATCTCACTCTTTGGGTAGCTTTTAAAATAGTCAAGGTTTCTCCCTCCTCTCTTTAACTTCCTAACTTTGGCCGGAAAGATTGTGGATACAGCTCGGAGGGTCTCACTGAAAACAGGTGCTCCCCTGCCCAGGCTCACTCAGAACCCCCCACCAGCTCACAACCAGGCACTCAGGGAGTGGGCACTCAGGCAGAACCAAGTATGAGGATAAACAAGGCCAGATATAGATCTTCAAGCCTCAAGACAGTTATCAGGGATAGCTAACGCTGAGGGTGTGGAGGAATGTCTGAAGATAAGATCCAAGTGCCTTTTAAGGAGGCCAACCACTGTTTTAAAATAATAAATAAGTAAAGAATGCTAACTGCTGCCCTCTTTGGTCAAAGTGGGTAATGGCAGAATTGGAAAGCCAATCCAGGGCAATTCTGAATTGTTCCTGACTGAGGTGTGATGGGGAGATGGTGTCAGTGATAAAGAAGGAAAAGACCACCTACCCCTTGAACACCTTCTTCACACAGTCCGCAGTGCCTGAGCCTCTTGTTCATTCAATAACTATTTTTTGAGTGGCTACTACATACCAGGCACTGTGTGGGGTGGCGGACATACAGTGAACAAAACAGACACACCTTACATATAGTATATCTAATCCTTAAAACTACCTTACAGGATATGGAGCATTACTTCCATTGAATAGATAAAAAAAAAGAAGACTGGGAGGTAGATAAGAAACTTGCCAGAGGCCACACGGTTGGGAATTAAATCCACACATGCCTGGGAACAAAGCTCATCTTTCTTCCACTGGACATTTCACAAATCTGAAACAATCTGCCAACAAGTCAAATGCATCGGAAATGCAGAGAAAAGGAAAATCCCAAAGGCAGAATTATCAGAGAGGGATAATGAAGTGGGGTTAACTCCCAGAACTGAGAAGTCCAGTAATCAGCCTTAAAGCTCCATGGTTTCGGGGCAGGGATCACAGGTCTCAGGACCAAGGAGAGTGGCAAGGGGGAAATAAGTAAACTTTTCTGGACACCTGATGGGCAGCCCTGGTCCAGCTCTGCGCAGGGCCTTTGTACATGCCATTCTCTTCGCATGGAACTCTCTGCTGCTCCCCTTTACCTAGAACTCCTATTCTTCCTTCACATTTCAATTCAAAGGGCGCTTCCTCAGAGGGAGCCTTCCCTGACTACCTGCCCCCCATCAGACTAGAACAGGACTACTGTTATATATTCTCATAGTCCCGTTTGTATGTATATCTTTGTACGTTCATTTAAATACTATCTTATCACACACACACACACACACACACACACACACACACACATGCAAAATCGTTCTGGGATCATGTCTTGTTTTGCTCACCATTCTATCTACAACATCTCACACAGTGCCTGGAACATAGTAGGTGCTCAGTAAATAGTTGCTGGGTGAAAGAAAAAATCTTTTCCAACTCGGCATCTATTGATTGCTTCCTGAGAGTCTCCCAGTCTGTCTTCCTCTACTGTACAGCTGTTTCAGCTGATACATCTAGATGCAACTTTCCAAGGCCAATGCCACTGCCATGAGCTGACCAGAAAAATGTGTGGGGTTTTGCTCATGGAAAGAAAAGAGGGGAATATTCTGGGCAGTGGGAACAGCACGAGCAAGGGCACAGTGGTCACATTTAGCCTGGAGTGTCAGAAGTCACATGGTTGAGGGACCAGGAAGACTCTGGCTGGAGAGAAGCAGAGAAGGCCCATTAGCTCATTTTAACCCAAGCAAACGTCAGGCTCTCTGGTGATAGAATCCTGAATGGGGGACTTCTCGGGACTGTCCCACAATCTGGATCTATACGCAATGGCACTGCTTCTCTGCCCAGGAACTTCAGCCCCTGAGACCCCCACCTAGACCTGTCCTGATAACCTTACACAGGCTGTGTTCAGTCTCATGCATGTCTCGAATAGACTTCTGAACCCAGCCCACCAACTCTTCCAAGCAGGGCTAGACATACAAGTTCTTTAAGCCTCAGTTTCCTCATTCTGAAGAAAGGTGAATAGCATATTTGTAAGGATGGAAAATAATAAAGATAGAAACCACCTGACACAATTTTCCCAAAATAGCCCCAAACCCCCTCTTCCCCACGCCCCCAATACCCTGCCCAGTCACTTCCCAAAACACAGGCTGGTTCCCTCCCAACAGAGTTGTCTGTGGACCAAATGGGACCACTGAGTGTTAGGAACATGGATAACCCTGCAGGCCATTCCCATATCTCATGTATATCTCATGTGGGTCCCTATCCAGCTGCCAAGAGGCCCCCTGCACCAGACCAGACCTGAGGAGTCATGTTTTCTGGTCCTGTAGACCACCCAGAGAGCACCTCTCCCGACACAGCATCTGTCTGACTGCACTCTCTTAAGGAGGGCTGGCCCTATCTATACACAGTCCACGTGCTTGACCACAGCCAGCCCTGTGCGGATGCTGGACACTGTCTAGGCGAATTCCCACGCCACAGAGCATCCACAGCTTAAGCAACTTCCCCCCATCACCTCAGCCGTATATCTGAAGGCCAGCAGAGCTTCAAAGAGTGACCGCATGTGGCCCAGAGCTTCTTACTCCACCTGTCCAGGGGAAGCTCATAGTGAAAGGTGGGCTGAGATTGGCCCTGAAACACATCCAGCCAGTGCTTGTGGACGTTTCCGACTGGAATAACTCAGAGCAACCAGGGACACGTTTTCCTTGATGTGCTGATGCTCTCGAAGAATAAGTAACGAGAGTATCAGAGATGGACACATTTGGCCAGACACTGCCACAGAAAGCAGGAGAATGATCACTGGGGGCAGCGCCCAAATTTCTCTATTGATAAGAATACTGTTGTCATTGATTATAATGCTAATTATGATACTATCAATAATATCAAGTACTATCATCTATCAAGCACTTACTATGCAAATTTGGTGCTTAACATGGATTATCCCATTTGAGCCTCACTAGGGCCCTACCAAGTAAGTGTTGTCATTAGCCCCATCTTCGAGAAAGTGAGGCTTCTAGAGACTTTCTAAGTGACTTTTCCAAGATCATCTAACTAGGAAGTGGTGGATGCAGCATGACAGTCCAGGCAGCCTGACCCTGGAGCTGCTGCTTTCCACCACTGGGTCATACCTCCCTCCCAGAAGCACATTTTGACTTCACTGCAGTGAGACGGGCACATTCCTTAGGCCACAGAGTCTAGGTTGGGTGGAATCTTCACGGTCACTCAATGTAACTTCCTCTGAATTTCTTCGACAGTCCCATGCCAGGGTTAATTTGGCAAGTATGCAAATATCTCCGACCTAGGTCAGCCTGTTCCATGTTGAGTCATTTTGTGACTGTATTGAAATTCTTTATACTGCCTTCTGTGGCCTTCCCCCAACTAGCTGACATCTTAGGCTTACACAAAACAAGATAGTTGAAGACCATGGTCATGTTTCCTAAACTGTCTCCAGAATAAATATTTTCATAGATTTTGGTGGCCCTCCCCCACCTGTGAACATGGTTCCAAGTCCCCTCATCGTCTCTGTCTCATTTGCGGCCTCTAGCGCTCTAATTGTATCGGTGGGGAATGAATGCTGATTTCCCAGGAGTTGCTGCTCAGTGCACAAAGCTGAGAGAGCCTTCAACTGCCCCATTCTTTACTTACCCCAGTCTCAGACTCCGCCACCATCCATCAAAAATCTCTAGTGTTTTCAAGACAGATTCTGTCTCTCAGCTTTGACATAATTTCATAAATAACTCTACCTACTCTACTAAATGACTGGACTTATTTTGGGTGTGGAAGTAAAGGAATTGGGGGCAGGTGGAGAGGAAGTATTATTACATAGAAAGTATTGATCAGTAGGAAGAACCCTGGGGCCACGAATTGGGAGCTGGATTCTCTTTTCGGTTCTCCCATTCATTTGCTATGTGAATTTGACAAATCACTTCTCCCTAGTTTTTCTTATTGTGAAAAATGAAGAGATTGGACTGGATGTGGTATAGGGTCCCTTACACCTAAGGGTCTAAGGTGATTTTACCATCACTTTATATTCCTACTTCATGCATTTCCCTGGGTTCTACATTCTCTTTCGGTAATGGTCCAGGATGCTATGCTCTCCCTGTTCACTGGGTCTACACTGACATCTCTGAAAAGCTGATCAAACTTGAGTAAGTAATTAGGATACTTCAGGTGCCTCCTCTAGACTTTTCTTAAAAGTCTTTCTTGGCTGCTCGGTATACAAAGTTGATGATTTGAAGTTGCTAACTTGGGGACAGCAGCAAGTACGGAATTGGCTCCCAAGTCACCATGCCACCTGGTCCATCAACTCCGCAATCTGTTTTCTTTATAAGCCACTATCTCTTTTTTTTCCTTTGCATAAACACCCTATTCTTCAGGCTGGCAGTCCATCAAAGAGTTGATTTCCAAAAATGAAAGCAAGTGTGGGATAATTTCAGTGATTAAAGTACATTATGGAAACACTGGTAGGGTCAGGTGGATCTTGACATTCATGCCAGGTGAGGTCTTCTGCTCTGCATGTCCCCGTATCTACCTGCAGAAGAATTCTAAAGAGCATGGAGAAAAGGGCTTCTGCATTTAATCTCCTAGTCGTATATTAATCCAAGGTAATAAAAATGCTTCCAGGACAGTATCTCCGGGGAAATATGCTCTAATGACATCACATGTACCAAGTGGGGATATGCCATATCCTTGAAGATAAAATTCAGCCACCCTTGTCCTGATGATTTATTTTAACAGTAGCTATGACAGGGATCTGACAGAGTTGTAGATTCTCCAGCCTACTCTCATATTAACTTTAAACAACTCATCTCTCCTCTGGGTCCCTCCAATTCTCCTGTAGAGTGGGATAGGGACCCACCCTTCCTATCCTCTCTGGATGGCTTATCTCAAACGCTCCTTGAGCTCCTCAGAGAAAACTGTTCTTAAAACAAGAAGGACTTTTTTTTTCTCTTCTACCCAACCTCAGGCCCCAAACCCCCCTGAAAGGCATACATTAAGGCATAAAGGCCAAGCTGCCACCTTGATCCCAACTTCAACCTCAGTCCAACCTCAGTCAAGCTGCATTCCAGCCTAGGAGATTTCTATTTTTGAAACAGAAGAAATATTCAATATTCTTCACTCTGTCAATATTTTTACCTTCCTCTCCCTCCTTCTCCCTCCTGCCCCCATGACCCTGGCTGAAAAAAAAAATTTTTTTTTAAGTCCAAACAAAAACAAAACCAGGTCTAGGCCGAGGCCAGCAGATCGTGATGTTCTTGGCAGATTTTGCTACGTGCCAGCAAAGACCGTCAGCAAGATCTACAGGAAACACCTTGCAGAATCCATTGGGAGAAGCAGAGGCTGCGGGGAAGTGCAAGGCAGATACACTCTGGGTCCGTGTGACTGGCTCTTGAGGTCGGGGTACAGGAAATGGCTGCGGGACTCCAGGCCTCGGGAGGGCGAGCGCACAGCTGTGTGGGGGCCCTGCAGATCTCTCTGGTGTTTTCCACCAGGAATTCCTTTCATTGCATATCTGTTCCCAACTGCCTGTGCATGATCTGTGCTGAGGGGACCCAATAAGAACTGTCAAAGGCATAAAGGTCAAAGACCCTTCCCAACAATCTTCTGTGCCAGGCTTTAGCAAAGCCACATTTTCTGTGAAAGAGGGACACAGTACAGTGATCAAGAATGTGAGGACTTGGGCACCAAAGAACCTGGGGTTGAATCCCCACTCCGACTTCTACAAGCTGTAGACTCTCAGGCAACTCATTTAACCCCTCTTAGCCTTGAAAATGGAGGTGCAGAGTCTTCCCTGCCTCAAAAGGCAGTTTTGAGAACAAAGCGAGACACTGGACAGAAGGAACTTAGCACGGTGCCCGGCTAAGTACCCTCTCAATATACAGTGGTGATGATGACTATTTCACAAGAGGTCCCCTTGCCCAGGGCAGGGAAGAGGGTAGAGGGCAGCAGGAGAAAAAAATGAAGCAGTTCCAAGAAAACAGGAAATAAAAAAAGCAAAGTCTTTGCTGGGACCCATATGGGGCATTGCGAGCTCACAGCCCGGCTGCCAACCCTCCCCTTGTGAAGTGTCGGCCGCCCCACTTACTCTTGTTCAGGGCATTGCAATTTCAGGTCAGGTCGAAGTGAGGGACATTAACTGGTATGAGTCCAAGTGGAGCGAACACCCAGAGCAGTGCAACAGAGAGAGGAAGCATTGCTAGACATGCTCATGAATAATTAAGCCCTTCAAGGTCACATCTTGGTCCCTTTCTACCCAGGGACAAGGGGGAGTTTGAATGAGCCCAAAATGACCCATCGGAGTATGTAGGTCCACCCCCCCCACCCCCGCCCAATCTTTCCTTGCGGAAAAGCCATGGGTGTGGGAAGCCAGCGCTGATGTGCAAAGTGAGGACTGAGAGCCATGGAGTTGGCAGGGCTGCCCGGGCCAGGGTCAGCAGCCAGAGCCCAGCATTGTTCTGGCCGGAGGAGGGAACAGCCAGAAGCCAGCATTTGGTGGGGGGGCCATGGCAGAGTGAAGGCCAGATGCAGTCTAATTAGGGTCTGATGGAAACCAGGGCCGTTTTTCACAAAACGGGAGGTGGGCAGCCTGCTAAGGAGGGCAATGCTGGCTAGTTGGAGCGTCTAGCACCCATCCGTCCCCAGGTCAAGCAGCACGCCTACCCATGGGTGCAAATGAAATGCCGAGGGCACCTCCCCCCGCAACCTCTTGGCCTCTGCTCTGATGAAGTGCCATTTCGGAGCCAGATAGGCAAAGGGCACATGTTTCTTGCTCCATCTGCCGTTTCGTAATAATTATGGGTATTCTATCAGCACTACCAGAAACAGTGAGCTGGGGCGATTTGAACCACCAGGCACGATCAGGAAAGGAAGATTCAGATCAAAGAAGGTACCAGTTTTAATGCTTAACTCAACTCATGCCTCTCTGGCTTGGGACCGAAGTCAGCAGTGGTGGAGGGGCCTGCCGAGCTGAATTTAGTGGTTCCTTTTTTACCGCTGCCCCCTCTTCTTCAGTGGTAGCATATTCTGGCAGGCAGAAAGGGTGCCAGTTTCAGCTGGTCCCTTGTACCAAGTTCAAGTCCACTATAAGGAGCAAGCCAGTAGTCTCCTTTCATCCATAAGGGTATCTCTGGGGCGATGAGGGCGTAAGGACCGATTTACCTCAGAGACCCTTGTTTTTGTCCTTCCCTTCCCCATCATGGGAACCCCCAATAAGATAGAAGAGTGTGAGTTTCCTTACGTGGCTGTCTCCCCCTGGCTTGGCCAGCGGACTCAGCCTCAGTACCACTCTCCTCTGCTGACCCCAGCATTGAATCTGGGAAGGCTCAATGCAGTGTGCTGACGAGCCAAACACATGGAAACAATGCACACAGGAGGGCAACATGCTCTGTCTCCCAGGGCCAGCCTGGCAGTAGGTAGACAAGAATTCCCGGCTGAGTCAGGAAACCTTGGTTCCAGCCACCTGGACCACTAACTCATGGGGTAGCCTTCGGCAAGTCACTTCCCATCCCTGGGCCTGTCCTGTCTCCCCCACTAGGAAGCAAGGAGATTGACTGAAGGCCCTTGAAAGTCTACACATCCGTATGGCCCTGGCTGGGGACTAGAAAGCTCATCTTGTTGGAGAGGGAAGCTTCTTTGACCTTCCTGGGTGCTCACCACTTGACAGTTGGCTGGATTGCTGACCTCCTTCTGAGGTTAACCCAACAGCCGACAGATGGCAGAATCTCCCAGAGGCTCTGTCTCTCAAAGATCTGCTGCTTCACATCAACATAAAAGAATGCTGTCCTGAGAGGCCGTCTGCTCCTAAGTGGCCCTGGAAGAACATTCCTTCTTGAGTTTCTCCCAATCTAGGCTGGAGCATAGAAGCTAAGTTGGAATCCAGCATTGCTACTCACTAGCTGGGTAAACTGGGGCCAAGATACTTCACCTGTCTGAGCCTCAACTTCCTCATCCATCAAAAGGCATTTGTTCATGAAAGAGATCTCTACACTCTTGGTGCTAAATAATGAGGGAAGAGGCAGACAAAACAGTAAACAAATACCCCATGTGATGTCAGGGGATAGAGAATGGTGGTGCTGTGTGGTGGTTTTTAAAGATTAGGTAGGCAGAGAAGGTGACGTTCAAGTTTAAAACCTTCCTGATGAAAAGGAGCCAGCCAATGAAAATCTGGGGACAAGTGTTCCAGGGAGAGGAGACAGCAGGTTCAAAGGCTACGAGACAGGACAGACTTGGAGCCTGGAGCATTCGAGGAACAGCTAGAAGTCTAATGTGGCTGTAGCAAGGTGGGGGGTGGGGGGAGGAGGGAGACAGAGGCCAGATCCCACAGAGCCTTCTAGAATTTATTAAGTTGGGAGCCACAGGAAGCCTTAGAGGAGGGCATTGCCAAGGTCTGAATGACATTTGGGAAAGGTCGCTCTGGCTGCTTTTTTGGAGAATGGATGGGAGGGGGGCTAGAGCAAAAGCAAGGGCATTAGTGATAGTCAGAACCACTCCTTCCCTGCCTACCTCCCAGGGTCACTGTAAGGTTCCCATGAGATTCATGCTGACACCTAGAAAAGCCCAGAGGCACGGGAGGAGGCATGTATCCTCGCATGTTTTAAAACCACTTTTACAAGTAGGAGCTTGCAGGGTCTGGCACCAGCTATTTGGAACTGTGTCCCTGTATGGATTTCAAGGAAACAGGGTTGGGTGGCAGGTTCTGCCCTGCCTGAGCTATGCAGCTGTCCAGGCCCAGATGAATTCACATACTTAAACCTGGAACTTTGCTCTCGGCCACGCCTGGCTTTGCCTGGCTTTGCTTTTGCTGCTGGTGCCGGACAGGGGTAAGCTAACACCCAGCAATTTGGAGAAGCTGATACTCCATGCAGACTCACTTGCTGGATTCCTGGTCTCACTTTTCAGGACTGGGAAGGAAAGAACAGGAGAGCTGGAGATTTGTGCAATTAGGGATTTTTTATTTCAGAGTAGCCCCTTGTAACAATCGTGATCAGCCCCGAGGGAACACAACCCAGGGCTCAGAGCAGCAGGACTTGAAGGTATCATGGCTTCCAGCTCTCTGCCTTCTGCTGGAGTTTGGGGGCACTGGCCTGGAAGCCAGAGGTCTGGGTTCAAATTCCATCTCTGACTCTGGATTTCCTCAAGTGGAATTAGGAGAGGGACAGCAGCGGCAGCCTCAGGTCCGTGGTGGGGACCAGTGGGAGAACAGATGTGAAAAGGCCTGGCTGGGTTGCTGCCATCACCCGCTCATTCACAAGCCTTTCAGGGTGACTAGCTTTGGGCTGAATAGTGGACACTCTGGTGCTCCGTAAATGTTTGGGAAATCTGAAGATGCACCATGAATTGTATCCCAACTAAAATGTAAGATGCTGGGAAGTTCACACAAGAGAATAATTAGCAGGATGACATACATCTGGGTCCCCAACCGCCACCCCCGCCGCAGATACCAAAATCCTGATGCTCAAGTACTTTACATAAATGGCATAGTATTTGCATGTAACCTGTGCACATCCTCCCATCTAGTTTAATTCATCTCTAGATTACTTATAATACCTAATACAATGTAAATGCTATGTAAATAGTTGACATGCTGGACCGCTTAGGGAATAATGACAAGAAAAAAGTGTGCCCATGTTCAGGACAGTCACAGCCATCATAGGCTTAAGTACATAGTTCACATCAGCAAAAACATAACTTTATTTTTCCCAAATATTTTCGTCCAGGGTTGGTTGAATCTGTGGGTGCAGAACCCGTGGATACGGAGGGCCCACTGTACGGGGCATTCATTTTTTTAAAAAAGTAAGCATTAACTTCTCAGGACCTCAGTTGCCTATCATCTGTACAGTAGCGTCACTGAAATCTCCTAAGGCCTCACAGCTGGAATTTGGCAATACAAGATGAGGTATCTGTTCTTCTACTTCAGCTCCTGGCCCACACACTACCTGTTATGCTTTCTGGGGCTTTCTCCATGCTTTTTATTTTCTTGTGTTATTTCTTTTTTACACATAGAATACAACTTTACTTGAGAAAATTTGGGAGGGAAAAAAGAGGTAAACAAAAAAAACTATACGATAACTTTTTTAAATAACTCTCCCACTACTCAGTTATAACTATGTTTCATTTTCAAGT
Source organism: Pteropus alecto (assembly GCF_000325575.1). Classification (NCBI taxonomy): domain Eukaryota; kingdom Metazoa; phylum Chordata; class Mammalia; order Chiroptera; family Pteropodidae; genus Pteropus; species Pteropus alecto. The sequence continues at coordinate 2,885,973 of NW_006437736.1, forward strand.
TACCTTCAAGACTTTTTCCCATGCTCGGGTAAACCTGTGGACATGTTCCCCCATAATAGAATCATGTAGAAAATACTTGTTGGTGATCTTAGGTTTTTTCAATCCTAGTAGGTCAATTCATATAGTTCTGCCTCAGCCCTTTAAATAGCTGTATTATTTTCAATTGCATAGGTATACAACAACTTGTTAGACATTTTTATAAACAACTCTGTGATAAATATCCTTGTGTGTTTACGTTTGTGTATACATACACATATATTTATATAAATGTTTATATATATGCATATATATACACATGAACATGTATATGCATACATACACACATCTTAGCCTACTTACCTGATTTTTCCCTCTGGATCTAGAAGTTATCACCACTTTTTAAACCTGTCACTTTAATATTAATTGAATTCACGTCAGCAGACCCTTCCCACTCATGAGCCAGCTACTCTACAAACACCTAAGTCTGGCACTGAGCATAATAAGAAAGCTTTAGGCACAGTTTCTCAGGTCCTACAACTCTCATCTCTGGCCCTCCCATCCTCCCACTCAGCTCTTATTGCTACTCTTCATAAGCCAGCTGGTGACTAAGCCTGAAAGAAACACTATTTGCCTGAGTCCCACACTTTTCTGCCTTGTTGGACTCAGCCTGCTACCTCGAAGTTTTTACAAGGTCTATATAAACATCCCAGGACAGGCAGGGCCAAGAGGAGCCTAATCTTTTATGTCATAGAGTCACTGGTAGAGGCCACCTCCCCAAACAAGGTCCCTTCTTGCCTCTGCATGCCCCTTTTTACTTATAACAGCTCCTTGCTTGTAATGGGCAGTTTTAGTATGCTGCATGGGTAGGGAGCATCCCTTTTGGTCAAAGAGGGAATGCGAACTGCCTTCCCCTCTCTTTGCTCAGTATCAAAGGCATTTGCCTCAAACACTGGTCCTGAAGCAAAAGAATGACACTGAAAGGAAAGGAAACAGACCAGAATGTTTTTTTGTGAAGAGAGCCATGATAATAACCCATTTGACTAAGAAAAGTAACTTCCTTTTATATGTATTCAAGGAATTTGCACAGGACACACATGCCTCTAACCAGTCTGAACTTAGTGATTCTGTTTGGCATAAATATATATAAATTATTATTATTATTTAAAAAATACACGCACACAAAATTTTAAAACGTCTAGCCAGTTCTCCTCACCCCTGATTCCTGAGTGAGCTTCAGCCAGGGATCTGCTGTCTCAGGTGGCGCTAGTCCTGTTTGACTGTGGGGTTCAAAGACACAGCACGTGCACACACGCGAACACACACACACACACACACACATACACACACACCAGCTGCTCTATCTGGGGCTATTCACCAAAGAAATGGTGATCTGTCCCAATGCTGAAGGAAGACCTGGCTCAGATGGAGTTACCAAAAAGTGGCACTGTATTTTAGAGGCATTTAAGGGCTCTCTGACTTTCCAAATGTGATTCTTTGCCTTTCTGTGCTGACTTCCTAAGACACCACTCCACTACTTTTACTTTCACAGATGTCAAAGATCTTCCCCTACAATCATCATGTGGCAAGGGATTGTAGGGAGACCCGGCTTTACAGATATGGGAATGGGGGGCTCTGAAGGAGAGTGACTTGCCTAAGACGGCACGATTGAAGATTCCACTATAATTGCAATCTAGGTCTTTTCACTCCCTCCCCACTACCATAAGAGCCACCAAATTTCTTCCGGCCTCAGCGAGTCACCAGGCTGTGTGTCCAGAGCCCAGCCTTCACAGCCCAAGTTTCTCTTGGCGACGCTTCTCCTTTGCTCCAATTGCTATTCCCCCTGGTGTTTGCTCACCCAGTCAGTCCCAGACTGTTCCCCTCCAAGCCTGGCCAGCTCTGTGCCAATCCACAGCACTCTGGGTATTTCTGGGGTAGGACAAGGGAAGGCCCGCTGCATCTTGGTTTCTTAAAGGTGACTCTTTTTGGCAACCCCCCAGGTGAAAATCTGGCTCATCTATTTAGAAGAGAAGCAGAGGAAACCCATCCCACCCACAGCCCTTAATGGGAACACCCCCTCCTGCATTTCTGGGCCAAGTCCCAGCAGGTTCCATTCATACAGGTCCCTCAGAGACAGGAAATCCAGCTCAGGTCCTCTGAAGCAGGACACATGGGCAGTAGAGGCTGCCAGGAACCCACCACAGGATGTAGAAGTCTCCCTGGGCAGCCAAAGGTGAGCGCCCAGGAAAGAGGCAGACTGCTACTGACTTTCCACAACTGGTGCTCTGGACCCAAATCCGGAGAATATGCCGAGTCCCTACATTCCCACCATTGTTCTTTTATCTGATTATCAAAATAATATGTTGCCATTGTGAAATTATACTTTCCAGAAAATACTGATCGAAATCAAAATCTCTCCAAATTCAACAAACCAGATATAACCAGTGCCGACATTTTGGTATATACAGACATTCAGATTTTCCTCTAAGCATCTGGATACATATTCATATCTTTTGTTTGTTTGTTTTTACAAACGGGCTTCTGTTACTCAAAAGTGCATCATGGGAATATCCCCACATCATTACAAAGAGACTACCTCAAGTTATTTTATGGCTACCCAACAGCCTACTGTAAATACACCATAATTTAAGCAATCTATTCATGGTAGACATTGAGATTAATCCCTTTTGTATGTGAAATTATAAACCATGCAGCCATAGAGCCCACTGCTTATTTCTCTGGACTAAATTTCTAGAAGTGAGACTGCTGGTTAAAAGGTAGGCATAGTTTTGAGGCTCTTGATTCTTGGTGCCTGACTGTCTACCAGAGAGGCCACACCAATTGCTTTTCCCATCAGCAGCCTGTGAATGTGACAGACCAAACTCCGTGCCATTATGCCCTGCATCGATCCAGGGACATTATCTGGAAATCCCCATGAAACCAACTAGTTGCTGGCAGTGGGAGAAATTGCAAATGAGAGGGGCTCCAGTTTCTCTCAGAGTAATGAGAAGTGGGCAGCGTGAGCCAGTGAGTGTGATGGGCCATACGAGGCTCCCTTTGTCCCCCAAGAGTGTCGCTCTGCTGCATAGGGGAATAGGGTGACAAGAGGGGCTGCATGGGTTGTGATAAATGCCTGGCCCAGGAATGCAGTCACTGGAAGCTGCCTCCCCAACTCCCCAAGCAGCTGTGTGACCCTGGGGAAGGGCTTCGCTTCTCTGGGCCTCTGTTCTTCCATCTGTTCTGACATTCTTAATTCTCCGATCTCAGAACCAGCCCTAAGACCCGAGCAGACAGATCTACCATCGTCCCTCCATTCACCTTTCTCTGGTCTCTCTTTCATATCCATTTTTATAAACTCTGCCTTCAATGAAGAGCCACACCAACCTTTTTTGGCTTGTTTTGATTAGCATAGCACCTATCCAACTTACTGATTAGCAGGATAGAGAGAGTGGATCTTCCTTGAAAAGTAAAAAACATGCTTTCAAATTCAGCTTCAGTTCAACAAATGCTGAGAACCCCTGGCATTGCTGACATAGCTCACCCATCTTCACATCAGCCATGCTTTATAAACGGGGTCTTTCTCATTTGTAGTTGGGAAAAGGGAGGCTCAGCATTTATAACATTTTAGTCAGACTTACTCCAGGAGTAAAGAAAGAGCTGATTCAACCTCAAATCTATTTGACACTTATCTCCATCTCTTTCTAACACCATCCAGTGTCTCTCCAATCAGCCCTATGGAAGAATTCTTTATGCTCAGAAATAGAAATTCTCTAGTGCGGGGCTGAGAGGTGGAAAAGCATGAAGTCACTTGGATTTCTCAGATTGGTCATACTTGGCTCAGGGACCTTGAAGCCAATTAACATGTCTCTCCCTAACTTTTATTATCTGTAAAATAAGCAGTGAGAGAATTAATTAGCAATGTCTGGCAAAACCTGCCTGGACTCTTTATCATTCATACAGTATTTCTCATCCAATAAGTAAACAGCAAGTCTCCTTTTCCACCTTCCAAGAGCCAACCTCTATAGACTTGGATTATAAGTGGGTGTGAGTGAGCTTCTGCAATCCTCTACCCCAGAACAGACCCCAAACCCTCCCTCCCAGGGCCCCAGGTGCTTCCTGGCGCCTGAAGGTAACTAGGTCCTACTGATGCTAGGATTTGAATTCTCTGGGGCCTATGCCCATCCCAAAGCAAGCATGTTGCAGAATCAAGATTTTCCAATGACACATGAGTCAGGACAAATCTCAGGCTAATGTAAATTGGGTTTTAAAAATTGCTAACAATCTGGGTGCCCACTGGTCCCTAATTCCAGGCCTTGTCCCCTGGCTCAGCTTGTCTAGGTCCCCAAGTAGTGCCTGGGGCTGCAATAGAACCAGTAGACAAAGCAGACACACACACACACATTCTCTCTCTCTCTCTCTCTCTCTCTCTCTCTCTCTCTCAAGGAGGGGAATGCTGGGGAATGACCTGTAGTCAAGCCCAAAGGGAATGAGAATGGCCTTGGGCACAGAGCCAAACTCAAAGAGGGCCTGGCCAGGAGAGAGGCCTGACTCACTGCCCTTGCTGAGCCAGGAATGACACCTACACTGCATCTTCGTGTGAATCAGAAAAAAGTGTCCCCTCTAGGTGTTGGCAGCCTGCACCGCACACGACACTCAAAAATACTTCCAAGGTCCCATTGTTCTCAGGCACCAGAAAATGAAAACAAAAACAAGCTGATGGGTTTCCTGGGAAGCCACGTGGTCAGACGGCACCACAGAAAACCATCATGGTTGCACGAACTTCCCACGGGCCCACAGGCAGAATAGGAAGTCAGGCAGCGAGGAGGCTACAAGGAAGTTGATAACACTGGCTGCTCCAGAATTCCCCATTCTTGTTTTCTGAACCTCTGAAAACAAAAGATACGGTGGGAAATGGGGCCCTTGAGTGTGCTTCCTACTGGTCCTCAATTGTCCAAGCTGGAACTGTGGAGCAGGGAGAGTAGACCCATGACCTGGAGGGTCAGGGTCATGGCCAGTTCCTCTGTGACCTCAGAACCTCACCCGGTGCCTGGAACATAGTAGGTGCTCAATAAATCTTTATTCAAGGAGTGGATTTTCCCCAGCGAATGTACTCATGGGAACTTGGCACAGTCATAGAAAGTGTGGGCCCAGCTGGGCAGGAGATACCCACGTTGAGGGATGATGGCGATTGAGGCCCATGCCTGATGGCCTGAGTGAGCGACGTGGCTAGTGGTTGAGAAAGAAGGTAGAAATTGAGACAAAGCCTTCTGTGTGTGTGGCCTCCCACATGGGACAAGACTGGGCTTGGGAAGGAGGCCACAGGCCCTGTGGACATGGCACCCAGCCTTCTCAGTATCCTGAGATGCCTTCTCTCTAAGCCCCTCTAGCCTTGTGGCCCCAGGCTCTGTCCCCGGCAGAGAGGCAGCTCCTTGCAGGTGTAACCCAGCACCAGCCCAAGGGAGGCCAAACCTCCTCAAGCCAACAGATTATTTCCTCTTTCACTGCCTCGCTCCCTAGTGAAAAAAACAAGAAAACAAAATTCCCTTGAGCAATCTGAAACCCTGTGACCCCCGGGCCAAGTGGCAAGATCCAGCTCCACCTTCTCCCCTCCAGTTTCCTCTGGCTCACCTATACTTAGGCCCAGAGGCCAGCCTTAGAGGTTATTTATAACTGTGTCAGAGGAGAAGGAGGCAGGAAATAGGAAATTATGAAGGAGGGGGCAAGGAGGAGTGGCAGGGGCCAAGTGACCCTGCTGGCTTGGAATCCACCGCCTGCCTGGCCTGTGGCGTCAGAGCCCCGTGACAGGGAATTCTTCCCCAGCCCACATTCTTTCTGGCGTCAGAGCCTTACCTGCTGCACTCTCTCGACAGCCATGTCCCCTTCTCCAGGCCCAGGTGGAAGCAGTTTCATCCTGAGGCTATTCCTCAGTCTGGCCACAGTCACATGGGCTTTCTGACTGGAGTTAGGGGTGCAGGAGCTGGGAGACAGGCAGTAGGCCCAGCCCTGGGGGTAGGGTGGGCAAACACCTAGCTTTTCACATCCACTAGCCCCCTCCTCCTTCCCTCTTTCTTTCTCTCTCATTTAAATACCCAGAAAGCAGTGTCAGAATGCTCAGTGCTTAGAGCCCCTGACTTCTCATTCACTGCATCAAGGGCCCTCAAAGGGGAGGTGCCTCACCTAGAATCACACAGCCAAGGCAGCAGAGCCAGGCCTGCAGACCTACCCCTTGGGGGTACTGCCCCCCACCCCGACAGCAACCCCTAACTTTCAGATAAGTTCACAGTATTAGGTCATTCCTCTTTTTGTTTTTGTTTTAACATACTATCATCAACTCGGTGATTCTCTAGACAGGTATTCTGAATTGGGTGGCCAGGGATGGTTATTGACAGCCTTCAGAAGGTCTCTGGAAATCTGTATGTGTAGCTTTAATCAGATTCTCAAAGAGGCTCCTGTCCATAATATGATTAAGATGCCCATCTAAGAGAGGTGAGAGCTCAGGCTAAGAACGTAGGGCCCAGGGCTGGGGACACGCAGGTATGTCCCCCACTTCTGCTCATTACCTTCTCTCACAGTACTTGTCCCAGGACTTTCAAGGCATAAAAACCTCACCTTCACGCCAGCCACATTTTCCATCTATCAAGCCCCTAATGGTATAAACAGGATACTAGGATTTAATGATCTGATTTGTGCCCAGAACTGAGCCAAGTAAGATTATAAAACAAGTCACGGGCATGGGATGGATCCTTAAATCTGGCCAGCATCTGGCCTTGAAGGTCATTCCTCCCTTGCCCCTTTTTCTTCCAGCCCCTATAAAGTATCCACTCACACTGATGTAGCCATTTCTGTTTAGCAGCCCCCAGATGAGCAACTTCCCTATGCCATGCAAATGACACTTCTTACTTTTCTCCTTAACCTACTCAACAATCTCAGGGCATGCGAGTGGACAAAAGTGATTTTCAGAATCTTCACCTGGGCAGTACGTCGCCAATGAGGTTTATAGATCTTTCTCAGGAAAAATTAGTCCCTTGATCATATATGTTTAGGAAACACTGGGTTAAACAGAGCTAAACAGGTTACCATGCAGCAGGACTTCTCAGAGCCTTTGCTATGCTAATGGTTTTTGTGTATCTCCAAGAGGGAGACAATAAACAGCTTTCCTAAATGTGTCGACCGAAAGAACATTTCTTACTACTGATGCTGGGAGGATCACACCCTGGGAAACACTGCTTTAGGCTTTCCCACAGTATGTCCAAGGACATCTCCTCTGCCCCTGTCCTCACACTTCATCTGATGAATTATAAGAGGTGGCGATGCTGAATTTCTGCTAGGAAGACAACCTCAGTTCTGAGCTAGACAATGAGGTCGTCTTCAGTAAGGGCCCAGGAGCTCAATAGTAGAGGATGGATCAAGGTCTGATGGCAAATTTGGAGGTTCTCACCTTAAGGCTCCAAGGGAATGGAATCTACAAAGTGCTTTAGGGAACACCAAAGTTGTGGTCATAACACAAAAGCAAGTCATTCTCACCTGTCTAGCCTGGCGGGATGGCTGGCAACAAGCCAGAAATAAGGGAAAAGCAAAGTGAACATCTTTCCCTGGCACTAGAACTGCCTGCCGTTCTCCTGGCCAAAAAGAAAGATATAGGCCTCGAGACAACAAAAATAGAGAAGTAAAGGTAAGAGAGGGCTCCATCCTGCAGGAAGATGCAAATAACCTCAGTCTCAAGGTTTTTTCTATACGGAGCACAGAGTCTAACCGCTAAGGTTCCCCCAATGACCCATTTTCAGTATTTATTTATTCCTGTAGTTCACCCACATTTATTGAGCACCTACTAAGTGGGAGGGCCTGTGGTCAGGAATACCCATCGATTTCCAGGCAGCAAGGCTATTCTTAGTTTTCTGGTGTCTATTTAGAGAGTGTTAATCCTCTCAGCCTCCCCCGCTGCAATTAGACACATACCACGTTCCAACCTGGTACACTGATCTCGCCCAACTGGGAAGGCAAAATGGACAAGTGTTCTTCCCACCCTCCACCACTGGGCCAGGAATGTGGCCTCCATGGGCTAGGGCACGCTGGTAATCAGCCAAGCCATAAGACATGTGGCTGCCTTGCTTGGACCCTTCAATCACTGCTGGAGTCCAGAGCCCTCCTGTTCTGGTCCTTACCGGCAGCACAGTGAAGCAGCAGAGTGAAATAGTGAAGGAAGACCATGAACCGGGGAACAGACATACCAGCCCAAATACCAGCTGTGCCACCACATGGGTGGGAGATCTTGGGCATAATTTGTGATTAAGAGTTCAGACTCCGGAGACAGTCAGCCCAGCCTCAAATTCTAGCTCCACCACATACTGGCTGCATTTGAAGCAAATTACTTAGTCTATCTCAGCCTCAGTTTTCCCATCTGTAAAATGGAATGATGGTGATAATAATTCCTAATATGACGGTTTAGTAAATAATAGAATATATATGTATATAAATTAAAACAGCTGTCAATAAATATCAGCTGCTTTAGAGGAATCTCCTCTAAGCCCAGATTGCCTCATCTGCAAAACAGATAAGACTCCCTTCTCATTGGGTGGTTATGAGAGTTGAAGAAGATAATGCACAAAAAGGTCTTAGAATATAAAAATGATTCAATATATGTTACACGTTATTAATTAGTATTATTTTTATTCTAGTTCCAGCCCTATCTCTTAGGCCAATCTAGTCCACCTCTCTAGATCTCAGTTTCCCCATTCGTCAAGTGGAAACAGTCAGATGGCTTCTGCAGCGTCACGGCACATGGTACCTTGCACTGGGGCCCATGTGGCCTGAAAGTCACTTGTAGCAAAGCTAAGTCAGCCTCGGAGCCTTAATTGGTTCCAGTGTACCTCCAGTTTTCCCCAAATCTCTGTGCACAGCTCATAAAACAACTAGAAGGAAAGAAAAAAAAGCAGATGCCTTGCATTCGCCAGTGTTATTTTGATCTGCACTGTCCTACTAATGTGGTGCCATTAAGCATCTGAAATAGGACTAGCCCAAAGTGAGAGGGACTATGAGTGTAAAATGCATATTAGATTTCAAAAATCCCACTAATAATTTTATTAATTGATAACATGTTGAAATGATGATATTTTAGATAAATTGCATTAAGTATAATGTTAAAATTAATTTTATCTCTTCTCATTTTTAATGTGGCTATGAGAAAATTTTAAATTATATACATGGCCCGCATTTGTGTCTTGCAATATAATTTTTCCTGGACAGTGCTGGTCTAGCCTTACCCTTTCCGTCTCCGTGCTTGTGAGTTGCTCAGTATCTGTATCACTCTCCTCTGCTTCTCGGAGGAACGCAGAAGGAATTTGAACTATTTGGGGTTAACTTTTTTAAACAAAATGCAATACAGATGTTAACTATCCAGGTGGGGCATTAAATTTTAAGAGCCTCCAGGAATCTCCTCTGGCTTAAAGGAGCCCTGAATAAATAAAATCCATCAAGCTGACAAAGCACACCGTGAAGTTCACACACTCGTCAGCACCTGACGGTCACAGCGGCACTCTGGTTTCCCAAGGCCATCTCATCTTCTCTGATACAAAAGGATGGGCAATGGCCTTGGTTTTATTTTCCAAGACAATGGCCGCTGTTTAGCATACTATCTTAGCAGCTTAGAACAGCATATTCTCCTTGGGTTGGTCAGTGCCCAACATGTGAAAACTGATTTTCTTTTTTTTTCCCCCCTCTCTCTCTGATACACACACAAAGTTAAGTGCACTATTGCCTAGAAAGGCTGGAATGTTATCTTCCTTGACTGTTCTTTTTCTTTCAGGATACTTCTGTTACATGCCTACTCTGCATCAGGTAATGAGCTGGTGCATAAGACGTGATTCTCTGTACCCCAGCTCGCTCACATCTCGGGGGAGGCACCAAGTAGTGATAATATGATGGCTGACATTTATCAAGCCCTCGCTACATGCCGGGCAATGGGCCAAGGCCACAACTGCCATTATCTTAGTGAATTCTCTCACAATCCTATGAGGTTAAGAGTACTATTATGGCAAACTCCATTTTACAGATAAGAAAAATGAGGCTGAGAAGGATTGCCTTGCCTGGGATCATACAGCTGGCAATTAATGAAGCCGAGGTAGGAACCAGGCAGTCTGACTCCAGGACCTGTGCTCTCAACTCCCGCAGAAACTGTGCAAAGTGTGACAACAAGCACATGAGCAGTGTTCTCTGGGGACACAGAGGGCAGGATATATCATTTTGCCTGAAAAAGCAGTTGGTCTTATTCATTCAGAGATCCTACAACCCAAAGGAAATTCAAGAGATCATCTGGACTCAAGGTCACAAAACTGGTGACTCGGGGCTAAATCTGACTCAGGGATATGTTGTGTTTGGCCCACACAAATGTGTGCGTGTGTGTGTGTGTGTTTCCTTTGCATTGTGCCAACATTTAAAAATCAGATTTCACATTAAAAATTTGGATTTCTAGCTTATCCTGAGAGACTGGAAATCTGATGATTCTGGACTCACATTCTTCTAGCTTGGGGCTGGACTCTAGCTGTCTCCTTCACACGAATGCTTTAGTTCACCACAGTCGCTACCACTCTATTTATTGCCTGCCCCATTCCAAAGCCAAAGATGAGTTGATATGTATCATCATATATACCCACTGTTTTGTTGTTTTATAATAAATAAATATTTTTAGTGCCCATTTATCCCTCCAAGGTGGGAAAACAAGGGAACCACATATAGTAGAAGTAAAAGTGAGTAATATTTCAATATGTTTCATATGCAAACATCCCGTTTCTGAGACTGGCCTCTGTAGGCATTTAGGTCTGTGATCTGACCTCGATGAGAGGTAAGGAAACCCAGGTCAAGAGAAAAATCAATCAAAGAAGGAACTGGAACTCACACCTATACTGCCTTCCTCAGGTTCAACCTTTTCCCACTGTACTCATTTGTTCAGAAACGCATCCTGAGGACAATATGGATGTTGGGGATCTTTTGCCTCTCTCTGTCCTTCTGGTGAACATTTGTATGACGAAGCTACAGGCATGGATCATTGGGAATCTCTGTCCTACTGCTGGGAAGGGAAGTGGATTGTGATTGCCCCAAAGGGCATATGTTTGATCTGGGTCTACCAAAGCCCCTCCTTATTCATGTAAACAAAGGTTCCCACAGATCACACACATCCCAATCACAGGTCTTCATCTGAGCCAGTCTTTCACAAGAATAGTCTTCTCAGCTGCAGATGTTTAAGCCAAGCCATTAGCCAAATTTTCTGGAGCAATGGGGACTGCTCAGGTAACTGTGGCTCAGGAAGGCCCTGCTTTGATGAGTACTGATACTCAATCCCACCTCTCATCTGGGCCTAGTGGTGGTTAGAAAGAATTTTTACCAAGCCCTCCAACAATCAATGACAGACACTGAAGTGACCTTGATGTTTAATTCTAGCTATCGACTAGGTCTGCATGCTGCTGTCTGTTTGGCAAATCAGCTCTGCTCCGACAGGAAATTTGGTGGTCAAATATGTCATCCGATAAAATATGTCAGCTCATTAGTGGTTTTGTTCAGTCAAAGCCCTCATCCGCTTTTATAACCACAAAGATCCTGGCTCTTATCTTAGTAGACCATATTTCTTAAGAAATTACCTCCTAAAAGGTGTCATGGATGGATTTAGGTGCTCAGTTATTCAGCTAGACGAGAGATCCTCTCCCAAGGGAACTTAGAAACACTTAATACATAGTAGGCATTCAAGACAATATTGATTACTATAAATATATGGGGGGAAAGTACATAGTACCACAAAGAGCCAATCCTGCTAATTTACAGGTAAGAGCCTGAAATTCAGGGACGTTGACATCACCAAGGTGATTCCAGAATCAGGCAGTGACCTAGAACTAGAACTCAGGTGTCCTGCCTCCAGGCCAGTGCTCACTCCTGTACACTTGCACTTCTCGCAACCCTGGGGTGGACAGTAGAAAGAGATAGATGGGAATGGGGGTAGGTCTCAACATCCAAGTTCAGTATCACTCAACCATTTCCCAGGCCCTCCCATTGGCTACCCCAGTATCTCTTACCTGTGACCATCAGAGGCAGATGTGTGGGAACAGTCTAAAGAAGGAAGGGAGGGACCTGACCCTTGAAAAGAATGGAGGAGTTGGCCTCAGAAGACATTGGTTCCAACCCCTCTGCATCAGCTGTGTGGCCAGGCTCCTGAATCACACCAGTCCTTGCGATCCACATTGGTTTAATGGAAACAGTGACCCCCGCCATCCTGCTTTCCTCTCCGGGATGTTGTGGTCATCAATAAGATCAAGTGGACTTAAGGTTCTGAAGCGTGGAGAGTCATGGAAGTATAGCTAGGGAACTTTGCTGTTTGTTTCTCTGTCCTGTGGGAGGCAGTGTGACAAAGTAGAAAAGCATTCGACTTGGTGGGGGCAGGGCGGGGTAGGGGTGGCGGGTCAAACAGCCATGATTTTGAAACAAAGCTTTCTGTATGTGACCCTGAAAAATGTCACATCACTACCTTGGGGCCCCATTTTCCTCACCAAAAATAAAGCAAGAACCACACTCTGTCATATCATATAACAACACTACTAAAAGCTAACATATATAGAGCTTTCAGTATGTGGCAGATTCCGTGCTAAACCTCGTCCTTGAGTTATTTCACTTAATCACCCATCCAGTATGTGATGGTATTGTTATCCCCCACTTTGCAGATGAGGAAACTGAGGCCAGAGAACTTGCCTAAGCTGTGAACAGCAGAGCTTGCAACAGTTATTATGTTTCCAAATCTCAAAGGCTGTGAGTCTCTTCGTGATAGTAAAATCTAGGTCAGAATGAGAAACCTCCTAAGTCACGAGCTGCGGGCACTTTAGCCAAACAAACACCAGTAATCCCTCAAGTAACAAAGTTTCGTCTTCGTGAAGTCTGACCTAAGCTGCAAGGTTCACCTTCCCCACGCCCTAGTCTGGGGGTTGCAGGAGCCCTGAGATTTCTGAATGAAACAGTCCTCCTCTGCAGGCAACTGGGCTATCTGATGCCTGGCGCCCTCCAGGAGGGATCAAAAATGGAGGGAGGAGGAGGGGATAATTGCCCTGCGATATTTAAGGTCTCTAGTTCCGGAATGACTCTGTCTGCTCAGGACTTCCCCTCTCCCCCCTCCCCATCCCCTGTCTTCCGTGGGCTCTGTTTTTCCACCAGCTGAACTTTACCTTGGGCTTTCTGAGGCCAAATCTTAGAGCTTTCCTTCCCTTCCCCACCCCTACAAAAAGCCAGGTGGCTGCAGGCCTGGGAATACTTAAAGTCTCTACCTTCCGCGCCAGAAATGCCACCGTTAGGCGATGAGGTTTACATGAACATAAATCAGAACTGGGTGCTGGGTGGCATGGACCATCCCTTCCGTGGCAGCCAAACCATCCCAGCCTCGCAGATTGTTTATACACAGATCAGGGCCCCCTCCCCTCCTCCAGACACTAATGTTTTAGCAACCAAGCAAAAAGGACTCTTAATTCCACTGTGGCTGGGCTAGACACCTTGTAACCTCCTGTCCAACGCTATTTAGTGAGTCCCATTAGCTAGAATCAATACCTGTCTGCTCCAGCCTGTCAGAGATTAATACAGGAAAATAAATACCTGAACCCATGTCATCGCCTCTGAAAAGGTATGCAACTCAACCAGGACACATCAGTGACCTGCTAATTCTGCCAGACCCGCTCTCAGCATTGTGGGTACGTAGAAAAATGGCAAGGGTTGTAAATGTGTGGACCTGACTACAAGGAGGAGAGACGGTAAGCTGATGTGACATTAAAGAATCATTCTCAGAAGGGCGAAGTACTGTGATCTACTAAGCGGTCCATAAGCTATTTTCAACAATTCACTAAGCCAACCCAAATCATATACTGCAATCATCCAATAACCCATGAGAATGCATCTCAGGCTTAAGAAAACATCAGATTTCTTTGCTTTGGGCTGTGACTAATTAGTGTATTAACTAATTGTGTTGCAATTATGACTGGTATCAGCAGTGATAGATATAGTTTAACTGGTTTTTGTTTTTTTTTAATGGAAAAATAACCAACACTCAACACATGAAGTCATGATGGATAATTTTTCCAGACATGGAATTCATTGGAGGAAAATTAATAAAAATTGTCCTTGGTGTTGAAAAGGCTGGGAACCGCTGATTCAGTTGAAAGAACACTGAGTTGGGAATTAGAAATAGGGTTCAAGGCTTGGTTTTATTAGGGCCTTACTATAGTAAAATTGAGGGCAGCAGGGGAGGCAGGGGCTGGAGAGGCCAGAGAGGCTGGTGAGGCTGGCTAAGGGAGAAACTCACTGAGAAGCATAGAGAGGGAAATTCTGACAGTGGGGAGTCAAAAAAACCAATGTGGGGGAAGTTGCAAAGGGGGACGCATCTTTCCAAGTCCAAAGAGTCTTAGTCTCTGTGAGAGACTGATTAAGAATAGAAGTTTTGGAAATTGACTGAGCACATGCAGGTTCTGGCTCCTGCTTCTTAGCGGTGAGATCTTGGACTCGTGAGTTCGCCTCTCTAGCCTCACAGGTTGACTAATATGCAAGTAAGGCATTTGGTACATACCTCGTGCATAGTAAGTGCACCTCAGTGAAAGGTAACTATCATTTCGGTGATCCCCTGTGGCCTTTAGAAATCTCCACGTTTTTTTCTCTGGGTGGGTGGTAGAGTATTATGTCCAGAAGACAGGACTGGACTTCTCAAGTAACGCAGATAGCAAGGCAGGTGCCTCCCCTCTCAGAGGGGTTGGATGCATCCCTCTGGGTAGCGCCCAGCCCAAAAATGACCCCCTCTGTAAATTTTCCATGCAGCTTTGCAGAATTTGGTTTTTGCTAAAGATGTTTTTAAACACATTTACAATTTGGGCAGGGAGTGACTGTTCTGCACCAATGCCAGGTATAGGTATAGGCAAGAAAATGGGACCAAATGAGACTTGGAGAATGAGAAGTTAGTGAGGGGTGTTCAAAACCACAGGGACAGCATGGGCCAAGACCCCGAAAGAGAGTATGAACAGCTGGAGCTGGAAGGGCCAGGGATGAAGGGATGATGAAGAGTAGGCACAGGCCAGACTGGACCTGGAGAGCCATTTTGTGACACTTTATCCCAAGAGCCCACTAAAGGATTTTAATCAGGACAGTGAAATTCTCTTAATCCAGCCCTTCCGGCTGTCATAATGACTGATGAGCCTCAGCTTCTTTCCTGGCCGGGACCCACCCTGCCTCCTGCTCCTAAGTCCATCTCCATCTCCACGGCCACCCCACCACTCTCATCCAGGCACCATCCAAATGCAATGACAAGGGGAATAGGGGGGCAAAGGGATGAGTCCCCTTGTTCCATCATGAGCCTGGCCAGGGCCAGTCAACTAGGGGACATCTTCGAGTCAGCAAATAAACCTTGTACACATGTCTTCAAAATACAGCTACATATGCTTAACCCTGGGTTCATGTGAAACCTCAAAGTCAAAAAATTTAATGTAATGAAAGGCCTGTTGCTTATTGTTAAAGTAAAATAATAAAACCATCTCATGAAATTATTACATAGCACTTTAATTTTCCTCCCTCCTCCCATGTTGCACATCCAAAAAGAACTATGTCAACACAGCCGCTCTGAAGAGCAAATGAACAGGTACTATTAAAATGTAAAATGCACATACCTTATGTCCAATAACTCCGATGTGTGTTTGCCATAGAAAGATATTTGTACCCGTGAACGAGAGGACTGTACACTGAGCAATTTACCTAATTTTTTAAGCCTCAGTTTCCTCATCTGTAAAATGGAGATGAAGCAGCACACCTGCCCCATAGGACTGTTGAGAGAATTAAAGGAGTTAGTACATTTTAATTATTTAGAATGGTGCCTGGCACAGAATAATCACTCCATAATTAGTTTTTTTTTTTAAAAAAATTATAACCCTATGAAATACTATACCTAAAAAAGTGAAGTAGATCCGTGTGAATATTAACTAAGAAAAACCTCATATTCTTCAATGAAAAAAAAAAGCAGAATGCCGTCTGTGGTATTCTAAGGAAAAAAGCTCCTATAAATTTTCTTTGGGTAACTATGTATGTAAATGCACAGTGAGGAAAGGGTCTGAAGAAGGAGTTAAAATGAGAGGAAGTCATTTAAAAAGGAATTTACCTTTATCTGATTTCAGATAGATAGACGGAGAGATAGAGATAAACATACATGTACATACACATGAACATAGAATGTATTCACATAATGCTTGTAACTTTAAAATGTGGATAAAAATTAAAGGATTGAGGTGGTAAGAATTGTTATTCCCCTTTTGTAAATGAGGAAACTAAAGTTTAAAGACATCCAATAACATGCCTAGGCGCACACAGCCAACGAGCCCCAGAGGAAGGATTTACGCCCAGCTCCGCCAGCCCCACGGCCCTCCACCACCCCTCGCTGCCTCTCCAGGCCACCCAGGAGTTGTCTATGACAAAGGCTAGAAGAAGGGGCCTCCTTGTCCATACTGGCTGGAGTGGTAAAAGCCAAATGCAATGGAGAATTGTGTTGTTGTTTTTGTTTTTCATGAGCGAACCTGTTGGAATGTGCCATTCAGCAGTGGAGCTGAATGGTTCCTGCTGTTCCCGCAAAACAAACAAAAGTCCCTCCACCCAGGCCACTTCTGTGGCCACTTTTCTAGCCTTATCTATCCAGGAATTGTGAAAGGGACACAGAACAGTGGGAGGGGCACTTTCTCCAGCCAGCCAGGACCTAGTCTCCTGACTCTCTCTCTGGTTTTCCACCCAGCACACTGACAGGTGCCCAGCCCTGGGCAGCCCCAGCTCAACCCCACCTGGAAGGGGGAGAGTACTGAAGCCCAAGATGTCTTGTCTCTAATAGCTTTACTTCTCCCTGGGCCTCAGGGGGACAAACAGAGTCATATTTTACTTGGACTTGGTGCTTTTGAGAGTCTTTTCCAGTTCTAATAGCCAAATAATATCAGAAATTTTCCTTTATTTTCTCTATTTATACCCTAATGTAAAAAATTAATTAATTAATTAACTAACTAATTAATTAATAATATCCCCTTCCCGTAAGATGATGTTTAATTAAAACCTTTGGCCACTTGGCTGTCTTCATATTTTTAATAGCAACTTCTCAAATCAATAAGTAAAGCATTCTTCAAATGTTAACCATTCATTCCATCTTGGTCCTAGGAGGGGTCATCTGACTTAGAATGGGTACATGGAGGTGGAACAGATTTTAAAGAGTAGTATAACTAATCACGGATTTAGCTTTCCCATTCAGTAGCAGGACGACGTTATGCAACTTCTCTTAGCCTCAGTGTTTCTCATTGAAAAAAGGGTATAGCAGCGGCTCTTCAGGTTGCTGGGTGGAAGAACGCTGGGATCTGTGAAGTGCTTTTGCCCAGCAGGAGTCTGAGAGATGTCCCTTGCCTCCTCCTATGAAGATCAGCTCTCCTCTTCCCAAGGTTCCAAAATGTCCACGGCCTGGGTCCCTTCCCCCAAGTGGCTGGCTCCCCTCTGAAGTCTGATCCTTTTTTTGCCCTTAAGTCACAAAGTCCAGTGTGGAGTCGAATTGTGTGTATGAGTGAGAGGGAATGGATCTGGCTTCTATGAAAATGGCTCCTTTGCTAAAACTACAACCTCAGATCTGATACTGAAAGAATCCGCTGGCACTGGATCCTGTCAAAACAATTCTGAGATATCCAAGGACCATCCTCCAGGACTGGCAGCGGGCCCCCAAGCTGAGCCTCACTCTCAAATTCCCAACAGGCTGAGGGGGCAGGCCCCCAACACTCCATTGGACAGCCCCATTCCTCTATGCCAGGGGGGCCACAGAGAAGGGCTTGGCATGCTGAAGCAAAATTCTCTGTCTACTGCATCCCACTCCCCTGCAGAAACACCACCCCTACACACACACAGGCAAGGGCACACATACACCCCAATTTTCAGAAGGCTCTTGGCACTGCCCATCCCTTCCTGAGTTGGACAGAGCTGCTGGAGCAGTATCTACCCAGCCGCCAAGCTGCCTTCTTCATTCCCAGCCCCCTCCCTTCCCTCCTCTAGAGTCAAGGTTTTGTCAGGAGTTTCAAGGGCATGACTGGTGGGGAGGGGGCCACAGATATCGCGGCTGCTGCCAAGTCCCTTTCTTTCCCCCACAGTATGTTTTATAAGCCAGCATGTAGTTTATTCTTCTCCTAAACACTTCACTAGGGTGCAGGGCCTGGAGTTGCCATAGAAACACCTTTTAACTCCTCCTCACCCAGAAGACAGCACCAATCCCCAGGGCTTTGGGGGAGAAAGGCAAAAAGACACCTGTGGATGAGAAGAAAGGAGAAGGAAAGCCATGGGGGTGGTTCCTTAGAAAGAGCCAAGCCAGGCATGCTGTGCCCTCACCCAGCAATGTGGCACCTGGCCACAAAGAGAAGAGAATCCGGAAGGTTCTGGAAAAGGAAGCTGGTAGGCTGGCTTGAGCATCTTTAATGGACTACAGCGTTGATTAGCGAGATAATAGGGGTCAAAGGGAATGGGGAGCTGCTATACATTTCCTTCAGGGAGAGAACAGGCAGCCTTCAACCCAGACTCAAAACTAGAAAGGCTGTGGCGAGGAAAACTGAGCGCCCCCTCCTGGACGCCAGCTGGGTACTGTAAGGCAGCAGAGGTCAACAAGCAAGCAGCCCATATCCACACCTCCCATTTTTAAAAGCATTATCTCATCGCCGCCACTAGTGCAGTGCAGAACAGTTTTGGATCGGGGCCAGCACATCGAAGATTTTTTTGTTTCTTATTTAGTGTTGCTACCTCAGTGTTCTGGTCTTTTTGTACTTCCTGGTAACTTAGCTTTTCTCTGGGCATTTTATTACGGGGGGTGGGGAGGGGAGTCAGAGAAGGGGGTATATCTTGAATAAATCCAGATAAACTACAAGAAACTTTCTGCAACAGCCCATACCCACAACTGAGAACAAAGTGAGATAGTGCCCGCATTGAAAGCGGGGTTTCCTTGCTTCCGTTTACCTACTAGTTCCCTGATCAACTTGCAGGGTGGAAACTCAAAAGCCAAGGGTGGGGGTGGAGGAGGCATGAGATCTCACCAAAAAGTCCAAGGGAACACACCTGAGCCACTGTCAAGCAGAGGAGGACACCCTGACTCCTCCACCTGTCAGCCTTCCGGCCCCAGTATCTGCTCCTCCCTGGGCCCCAGTATCTGCTCCCACCACCGGAGCAGCTCCCACCACTACTCAGGTGGGAATGTCCCCTACAGGGTGAGAAGAGACAGGACAAATGGAATTTGGGTGGAGACAGTCTGGAGAAGGGAGAAAACCTTCCAAGCCTCAGGCAACCCAGAAGAATCTTTCTAAGCAATCCACAAACCTAGAGGCAGGTTCCCCCAGGAGAGAGAAGGGCAGGCCCCAGGAAACCTCTAACAAGGGTGACCCCAGGCCACACAAACACTGACACCTGCAAACTGCACTGACCTGGTCACCACAGCCACCTCCCTGACTTCTCCTAGGCTAGGCCAGGCCCACCAGCAGCGCCCCTCCCAACCTCTGCTGCCTCCCCTGCCCGGCTCCTGCCTCCTGCAGCACACTTGTAGAGGCCATCACCCAGGACCCAGTGGAAAATTTCCTTTCCCTTTATGACTGTACTTAAAAAACACACACTCCATTCTTCACTCTGAATCGACACAGGCAGAGTGGCTAGACTGTGTCCCACCCCAATCCCAGCCCGCGTACACGCGTGAGCGTGCGCGCGCGCACACACACACAGACACACACACACACACACACACACACACACACACACAGCAGGGGCCACTGGACTTGCATGCTTTATGAGCTGGAAAGGAGAGGAGAGATGTTTCCCAGCTGCTACTCCACCTCTGGCCATCCAAACAAGTGTCCCGAACACTCCCAAACAAGTTCTCCCAGACACTCTCAAGGCCGTCGGTAAAAACTGGGTCTACTTCTTACTGAGCCTTTCTAATTGAGACACAAGTCCAATCTAGAATTGTCACCATGATGTGACCCTTGGCATCTTTGTTCTTTTGGTGACAAATCTATTTTCCACTGCTCCTTCTCCTCCTCCCCACACACATTCAAGAAAAAAAAAAAAATAGCCTTCCTGTGAATTCTCACAGCTATGTGATAAGTGATCCCTCACACACGCCACCTCCTGCTTGCTATCAACACTCTCAAATACAGTTCCTCTGGGGGAGGGTCAACCCCATGGCTTGATTCTCTTTTTTTTCCCCTTAAATCCACCCACACTTGGCAGTCTAAGAAGCTCTGTTAGCACTTGCTTTGGAAGCTGGAAGCTGGGTTGGGTCTCAATGAAAAGAGTGAACCTCTTGGGCACAGGAGATAGTGCAAACTCAGAAAACTTCAAGTTTTATCCTGCAACTTTTCATGCACATGGCTGGCAACTTTAAAAAAAAAAAAAACAAAAACAAAACTATTCAACAGCCCAGCAGTTTAGTTGGTATTCTAAGTTTTAGGAACCCTCTCCCATCCTTCTCCCCCAGCCCTTCCTCCTGCCATCGTGAAAAGGGAATTTTTCCAGATGTCAAAAGGACCAATAGGGACCTCATGCCCTAAAAGGAAAGCAAAGGCTGCAAAGGGTTCATTCAGCCGCTGTGGGGTTTCTCTGAAGGGCATCTCCCCCTCAGCTATGTCAGAGCCCCAGTCCGGGCTGCAGCCCAGCCAGAAAAAAAGAGCGGGGTTCGCCATGCCACCCGGAGCAGTGCCCCAGTCCGGGCTGCAGCGCGCTAGCGGACACTGCAGGGGCTCCAGTGAGGACACCGGGAGCGCTTACCTATGTCAGAGTTGCAGAAGGAGTCCTGGGGGTGGCTGGGCGAGCACGTGCACGCCTCGGCGCCCCAGTCACCCAGGCTCCAGCTGCCCAGGAGCACGACGAGCCCGAGCCAGGGAGTCATTGCTGCTGCCGCTGCTGGGGCTGCTGTTCGCCTCTCCAAAGTTGCTGTGCGCGCCGCTGGCGGAGCCGCTGCAGCCGGAGCTCGCCCGCCCGGCAGG
>NW_006437736.1:2907054-2919489 GCF_000325575.1 Pteropus alecto
TCGACTCCGAGGGCCGCCGCTCTCTCCGGGTCAAGGAGCGGGAGCAGCCGCAGGAGCTGGAAAGGCAGGAGGAGGAGAAGCCGTCCGAGAGCCCGCCAGCTGCCCACTCTGCGCCGCTGCCGGGCGGCTGAGTAATATAGCGCTGTTTCCCCCTCTTGGGCGCTCGGGGCCCGCCCCTCCGACCAATCGCGGAGCCGCATTACCTCATCGACCCTCCGAAAAGGGGGCGGGGCCGGGGGCGGGGCGACGGGGCGGGGCCACCGGGACGGTTCAGATCCTTATAGGGAATAATACGGCTGTGGGCACGCGAGTGGGTGGGCTGGGACGCGCCTCCGATCCGCGCCGCAGAGTGTCCCTCAGAGCTGTACCATCATGTCCCCTCTCGCCGACACCATCTCCCCACGCCCACCCCGCCCTCTGGGCGACTCTGACCCAAACCAGAATCAACTACCACCTACTCCAGCAACTATCCTTCCGCGGGTCAGAGGCGGCCCTGGCCCTGGAGACATTGTCTGCACCTGGTGGAAAGGCTAGGGAAAAGGCTACCTCTCCACCTTCTCTGGAGAGAGCAGGGTCAAGGGGGGAAAACAGGTAGATGACCCTTTACCTCCCACTCCCGCCCCTGACTTTCCTGGTTATGAGGAAGCCATCTGCCTTTGGGAGATGGCTATACAAGATAGTCGGCTCCCAGACTCAGCCGGAGCAAATGGTGAAGTCATTCAACAAACAACTGTTCTAGATGCTGGGATGAGCAAAACAAAGTTCCTGCACCCACGGAACTTGCAGGCAATACATCAGTAAATCTCTGAATACATAGGAAGTCTATGGCGATGGTGCTATAAGGAGCACAAAACAGAGTAATGGGTTCAAAATGACTGTGGAGGTCGCTGCCTTCTGTGGGACAGGAAGAGAAAAGTCTCTCTGAGGAGGTGACATCCTAGCTGAGATGTGAACACAGAGGCTCAGCCATGGGAAAACATGGAAGAACACCAGTCTGGGAGAACAGCAAGTGCAAAGGTCCTGAGCTTATTTGAAAAACAGTAAGTAGAAAGAGCAGGAATAAATGGTATCCCCACCTAGGGCAGACAGATCGTCATCCTTCAGCGAGGAATTGAGGGGTGAACTGATCCAAAACTGGGGTAAAACCAGATCCTGGAGGACTCTCCAGGATCCTAGATTATAAACTGTCATGGCTAATTGCTAATAGCTAATACTGTGACTGTCCTTATTATTAAGTAACATCTTGATTCTGCCTTGTACTTTTCATATCTCACCTCATTATATTTCACAATCACCCGTTTAGGTAGGGAAAACACATAGTTTTAATCACGGTTTCCAGATGAGGAAACTGGCACAGAGAGATGACATGACTTGGCAACCAACCAAGAACTCAGTTCACTCATTTTCACCTTAAGAGAGAGATTTATTTTCCTGGTCTTTAGTAGCAGTTAGCTCTAACTGTGCAAATGCCCTTTTCCAGCCAGACTCGGCTATCTTTTTTCTCCTGCGTCTCTCTCCCTTTCTCTACTACCTCATCTCGTTTAGAGACTTGAATGTTTTGGCTATAGATATACTAAAAGTTTGGAACAAAGTAAGGACTGGGAATACTACCCAGAAATGCAAGTTCAAGCTCTTTCTCAGAAACTCCTCTATTTATACCTCAGAGAAGTGACATTGGGATGGCAAAAGCAGAAAATTTCATTGGAAATGGTATTTCCAAGAACGTTTTTAAAATTCCTTTTACTCCCTTAAAACATTTAGCTATCAGGAAAGGAATCTAGTTTCCACCATTTTTCTGTCTTGTCCCCATCCCAACTTTTAAGACCCTTCCCACTTTGGCTGTAACTATAGCCTGACGCACACAGAACTTTCCTTATCTCAGTGTTTACTCACGCACTTTGCTCATCATTTCATGGGTTAGAGTTGTATTATTTCCCCAACCACACTAGAAACACTTTGAGGACTGAGATATTTGGCCACACTGCTTTTTAGCCCTCAGTACAAAAGAGGGTCTCAGGAGACTCGAGTGCAGGTGTGGCCAGCAATCCCCTGAGTCTTAAGCAGTGGACACTCAGGAGTCCGCTCCAAGGATCCAGGTTGAATGAGGGCATACTTGGAGGGATTTGAGAGTTTCACTTATCCCTGCACAGTGCCAGTCATGTGGAAGGTTTTATAAGCCTTTCCAGACTAAATCCACTGTGGATAAGCATCTTGTGTGACAGAGGCCCTCTCTTCTCTTTTTTCTTTTCACTTTATGATTTTGTCCAAAATGCCAATGTTTTCTCCAAGGGAAGGCTTACCTAGAATATGAGTATAAGGCAGATAAGTTTGCTGAATTTCAAGCAGCAGGTTTCTTACAGTAAAGCATCTGAAACATTTGATTACGGCAGCTACTTAATTATGTAGGCGCGAGAGTAATCTGATTGTTTTTTTGAGCTGAAAGGTAACAAAATTGCTTTTGGTTTACTTCCTCTCACTCTCCTAAGCTTGTCTATACTTCATCTTTGAAGCTCAGCTTCTCTTCAGTTGGGAAGTTCTTCCTAGTGTTTAACCTGAGGGGATTCCCCTCTACCCACTCATGGGAGGTTAGCTCAGTCCTTACCATGAAGAAGAAAAAGAGTGAGCTCCATGAATCCTTGGGGTGTGGGGTGGGGAGGAGGATGAGGGCTTTCTGCCAGAATCAGCCCCTCCAGCAAGCAGACCTCACAGCCATCAGTCAGATGTCATAGTGTCCTTGGATATAATAATATGTAAGAATTGCTTTTTCAAGGCCACTTTATAAGCTAGATAGAGTGGACCTGAGGCTGATGGTAAGAATGAAAATATTGGCTCCCTCACTTTTTCTTGACAGCTAAGAACAGTGATAGATTTGTAAACCTTGGAAGAACTGAAGAAGTTTCAAAGTGTATCTGGCCTGTCCTCCAACCTACCAGGCTGACCTGGTACTCCCTTTCCTGGAACTTTTCTAGGAAAGATGTTTTCATGACCATCCCCATCATCTCAAGTTACAGAATGCTGGAATCTATGGGAAGTCTCTCGTAGACATTTAGAAGTCCCATCCTATTCTTATAGATGGGGAAAGTAAGGTTCAGACCAGTGAAGAAATTTGCCCGGCATCCCAAGGTCAGCGAGTGGCAGAGCCAAGATTGCATTGCAGCTCCAGGACTCCTTCCCTGTACCCTCTCTCACACACTCCTGGGCCTTGGTCCCCCACCGCAGTACATGACCTAATGCTTGCACTCTGGCCGTGGAAATCTCAGCCACTCCCAGTCCTGGATCTGCATTTCAGATCTGCATTTTAGATCCGTAGATGAGTTTGTTTCAGAGTCATGGTACAGTGACCAACCTGTGGAGAATTCCACCTGCACTGGTGAAATAGTTGTCTATTATGATAATCATCACCTCTGAGCCAGTTAGAACGAATACAGCTCTCTGTTTCTCAGAAGTTTATCTCTTGTGTGTTTATTTTTTCCTTTCTAAGTTATTATCTAATACCTTTTAAAAACATTCCAAACATGTTGCTGCAGAGATATGTGAAAACTTTCTTTCTGGGGGACAAAAGATGCTTAGGTTAAAAAAAAAAAAAAGGCAAAAGATCTGAGATTTGTTCCAAAGCTTGCTGCAGAAGAGTTGTGTGTGTAGACAAGTCACCTCTCCTTTCTAGGCCTCCATTTCCATTTTATTGGACGAAAGATATAACTCAGTGTCTCTAAGATCCCCCTTGGCTTGAAAAGTCTATGATTCCATGGAAAATTCTCAATGATAAGGTGAGCGTTTTTGAAGAGAAGACAGATCTTACCCTTTAAACAGGTTTGAGGCAAACCGAATGTGCCCAAGACTGAAGGGCATCCGTCCGTCTCTCAGTCAACCCTTGCTGAGTTCCTAACTAGCTCTCCCCTCAAGACTCAGGCTGAAAACAAAGATTGTGATGGCAAAGGCACAGGAGAGACTGTGGTCTTGTTACAATTCCTGTTGTAATTACTTGTTTTACTGTCTGCCTCTAGGATTAGAAGCACTAAAAGATAAAGAAGTATGTCTTCTCTTGTCTCCATACATTATTTTCAAAATTCATTGAACTTCTATACTGTGTTCAGATTGCAGCTTAAATGTCACCTTCTCCAGGAAGGCTTTTCTGATTCCCCTCCCCTGTCTTCCTCAACCCTTTCCTGTGTATCCCCAACAGCACCCTGTACGGCTTTCTTTCACACCACTTAGCTGACTGTACGGTGATTGTTTACCCATCTGTTTCCCTTTCTGGATTGTAAGCCCTTTGAGGACAGGGATCAAGTGTTGGTTACAAAGATTTAAGTATTAGTCGAAAGAGCCGTATTGATTGGCCCCACCAACCCCTTCCAGTATTCAGAGAAGCAGGTGGAGAGCTCGGAGTTCTATCCCGCTGGCCAGTGCTAGGGGGCGCTGTAAGCCAGAGAACACCCGTTGCCTCCGCCTGCCTTCTCAAGCCAGCCTCGCTGAAAAGGCGGGAGCGGTACAATTCCACACTAGTCAGTGGGATGCGGGTGCCTCTGAGTGGGTGAAACTAACCCCTCCCGTCTGCAATAGCCACAAAGCTCTCAGTCAGCATCCCGTCTGGGTCCGCAGCTGCCCAGCTTCTCCACCCTGGAGCTGGCTACAGGTCAACCCAAAGGGAGACGTGCTCTCAGGAAGAGAGAATACTTGTGAATCATGGGTTTGGGGGATAGAGGATCTGGGAACACAGCAGAAGATGCCACGGTTTCGCCCTTTCTGAGCCGGCCTCTGGAAATTCAACCTGGAGAAGGCGCTGACAAGGCATGTGTTGTTTCTGTTGCACCGTAAAGGAACACCTCTTTCTCCCCTGCTCCTTCCTCTCCAGATCCTAGCCACAACACCTTCCCCCAAGCCCACAGTCCATCTGAAAGTCATTACATTCAAAATAGCCTTTCCCAAGCAACAGACAACCCTGGTCCACCCATCACCATGAGCCCTGGCCAGACCCTCGGCGGGGTTGCTGCCCAGCACTGGGGAATTAGGAACCTAAGACGGTAGATGCTTCAGGTTCTTTCTGTGCCTGGCACCAGCAGGGAGTAAACACCTTTCCTGGCTTCCATCTGGAGCCAATTTCATGGCAGTAAAATTGCACAGCGTCTCTTGCCCCAGCTCTCCCCAAGCCCTGCCAGGGAATGAAGACCCCTCGGTAAGAGTCTCTGGCTGCTTCACCTGAACCCTAGAGTTTTCACATTTGTTACCACCCCTAGCTACTCCCGGGGATTTTAAGCCAGAAGACACATGTACGCTGCACAGACATTTTGTGCCCCGTGTTTTCTGGGGTGGTAGGAGATGGAAAACAGAATATTCCAGCTCTTGCCTTCTTTATTTTTTAACGACTGTATTCTCAGCCGATCGTTTCTGTGAAGGCTAAAAGGAAATGGAGGGATGATTTCTCCTCCTCGACCCTGTCTTAATGTCTTCCTTATGCCCGCGGAATTCATGTGTTTTTCCTTTAAAAATGAGTAGCTCCTTTGTGGTTTCTTTGAAGGTTGCATGCTCAGCTTTGCACAGTAGATGCACATGTGTGTCTCTGCCGGGTGCTCTCCTGGCTTAGGAGGGATGGACGGATGGTTGGTCTC
Organism: Pteropus alecto; assembly: GCF_000325575.1. Classification (NCBI taxonomy): domain Eukaryota; kingdom Metazoa; phylum Chordata; class Mammalia; order Chiroptera; family Pteropodidae; genus Pteropus; species Pteropus alecto. The sequence goes on from NW_006437736.1 coordinate 2,912,661, forward strand.
TTGTCAGATTGGGCAGGAGATCCTGTTTCTGCCAAGGCACTTGAGCTCTTTTCAGTGGAACCTGCTGGAACTGAAACTGACGTCCTGGGCTCCAGGGATGGTCCAAAGAGCATTTGACGCCACTGATCACATCCTTCCTTAAACTTGGCAGCTGCGACCACGCGCTCTGAGTTTTTGCTTTCTACCTCTCCAACTGTACCTTCTCAGTCTTCTTGGCAGACTCTTCAGGCTCCCTGTGTCACTAAAATGTAGGTGTTTCCCAATTTTCTGTCCTTGGCTGCTGTCCCTTCCTGTCTAGCCTCCGCCCTCTCCCTGGCTAATCTCACTCTCTCTGCCAGTTCTGCCAGTCCACTGTGCCATGTCCGCTGGAATGGGCACCAGTATCTCTCTGAGCTTCAGTCCATATCCCCCTTCCCCCTGGACAGTTATGCCTGGTGGTCCCATGGCCTCCTTAGGCTCCGAAGGGTCCAAAACTCATTGTCTTTTCCTCTCAACCCGCTGCGGTGTTACCCATTCCCACCAATGACACCATGGTTCACTGAGTCCCAGAGATCCTCTCTCGGCACATCTTCTAACCATCCCCCCTCCCCATTCCCAGCATTCTGGCCTTGGATCAGGCCTCCGTAGAATCTTTCCTGACAATTTCAATAGTCACATAATTGGTCACCCCGCCCAGAGTCTTTCTCTAGCAAATTCAACTTTTGCACTACTGCTCCTATAAAGTTTTTCAAATATAAATCTGAATTCATGCTGTCTCTCACTTCAGATGATTAATTTGTTCTCCTTGGCTTTCCGAACAAAGTGTTACACTCCAAAGAAAAGCATGCAAGGCCCTCTGTGATCTGGCCCTTCCCAGGGCTCCACAGAGGGGGACCGTCACACGGAATACAGTGTGATGGCTACCCCCGCAGTTACGCAGCAGCAGGCCTGTCCTTGCTTGTCTCTCCAAACCTATGCCCTAATTCCCATCTCCCAACCTTTCATGTTCCAGCCATCAGTTTCCTGCCTCCGAGGCTTTGTTCACACAGCACTCTTTGCCTGGAATCCACCTGCCACCAATATTTTCCCTACCCTTCTCCATCTCATCTGTCAGGATTCTTTTATCTGTCAGGATTCAGCTGGAGTCATTTCCCTTCGCTGTAACACTCACCAACCTTGGGATGATAAGCTGGAAAAGATTTCTAAGACAAGAAAAAGGGAGAGGAATTAGCATTAGTTGAATACCAGCTCCGTTCAAGTCACTTTCCATACAGCATTTCCTCCGATCTTCAGATATTGTTTAATGTCCATTTTGCAGTCAAGAAAACAGAGGCGAAAACATTAACTCAGAAAGACATGTGTACCCTCATGTTCATTGCAATATTATTTATAATAACTAAGATAGAGAAACAACCTAAGTGTCCATCAATGGATGAATGGATAAAGAAATTATGGTGTATACACACACACACACACACACACACACACATATATTATATCTATCTATATATTATATATATTATACATATATATAAAATATAAATAGATATATATAATGAAATATTATTCAGCCATGAAAAAGAAGGACATCCTGCCATTTGTGACAACATGGATGGACCTTGAGGGCATTATGCTAAGTGAAACAAGTCAGACAGATAAAGACAAATACCATATGATCTCACTTATGTGTAGAATCTTAAAAAAAAAAAAAATGCCAGCTCACAGATACAGAGATCAGATCAGTGGTTGCCAGTGGTGTGCGAGGGGTGGCTAAAAGGAGTCAAAAGGTAAAAAAGAAAAAAGAAAACTGAAGCTCAAAAAAGTTAAATTGCATATTCAATTTCTTACAAGCGAGGAAGTGGCAAAGCTGTGATTCACACCCAGAGGTCTTTTCCAAAATTGGTAGCACTCTTTCTGGAGACTACAAATTCATGATGCCCTCAGGTTCACTGGGGGCATTCGAAGTGCTGGCGATTTCCTCTTTGTCTTTTGGGTTCCCATTGAGTACTCAGAGCTCTTGATCATTGTATGATACAACCAAACAAGACAAGACACAGTACCTTTCCACCGAGGGCCTGTGAGGGAGCTTTGCCATCAAGCAAGTGAGATGCATCTCTGGTTCTGCGCCTGGTTTGTAGTCAAGAAAAGGCAGGAGAAATGACATGGCAGGCAGTTTCTGGAGGAATGGGTACGCCTTTCCTTCCTCAGAATTTAGATGGATGCCCCAGGAGATTACATTTGTATAACAAAGAAAGGGCCCAAAAACCAGGGTCAAACTGATAGAATACTGATCAGTACATTTTAATAGCTATTGAATAAGGCTTCATTTCCTCTTGAAATGTCAAGCGTGAGATTGAGGCAGTATACCAAGTTTTTGTCCTATTTCTGCATGCACAATAGCTGGGTGACCTTGAATAAATCAATGAACTCCCTTTCTTCAAATGTAAAACCAGGGGGTTAGAGTTTATGATCTTTCAAAACTTCCCAATGGAATATTCTGGAAGGCATACTGACAGGGGGTTAGGGACCAAGGCTGATGATGTCAATAAAACTGGGTTTTGATCCTTCTTCACTTTTTTACTGTGACCTTGAACAAGTTCCTTAACCTTTCAGAGCCTCAGATGTGTAACGGTGAAATGGAGGAGGGATTCACACCGCGTAAGATCTTCATGAGGGTCAAACAAAGAGTGATGAATAAGGCACTTGGCACAGGGCCTGGCACATAGTAAGTTTTCATTGAGAACTTATGTGTGCCAGGGTGTGGCACACATAGGTACAGAGATGACTGAGACCGGCCCCTGCCCTCAAGTAACCTACGATCTGTGTTTATTAAGGAGGAGCATATTCCCATGTCCCTTTCGACTGTGTGGGGGGAGGAGGCAAAGGAAACAAAAATTTGATAGTAACAGCTAATTCTTACAAAGTGTCTACCGGGTGCTTGGCATTCTCCTGAGCGGTTTGCATATATTCAGACTAATCCTTATAGCAAAAGCTGTGAAGTAGATGAGATTATCTCCACCACCCCTTTTTTCTTCAGATATGGAAACAAAGGTACAGAGGGATTATGTAATCTGTTCAAGATTAAGTGACCAGGATGCTGCAGTGCTGGGATCTGAAACCAGAGCAATCTGGCTCAAGAACCCAGGCTCTTAACCACCCTGCTAGCCTGCATCTTCATGGAGAAGGTGAACATGCAGATACAAGCGGGGGATGCCCAGTGTCTGTGGCCGGGTGGGTCTTCCTTCCCAGAATGCCTTGCACCCACTGATCAGGGTGTGTAGGAACATGAATCGATATGACCCCAATCAGAAGAGACACTTACTAGGGCAGTGAGCCTCCTAGAGAATAATATTCGATAGTGTCACTGATTTCCGGCCCTTGGGATGAGCACGGACACTAGAATCAGAACACTTGTTCAAGTCTCATTCTCTCTAAGTTTCTCTCAAAGCTTATACTTATTCTCTATAAAGTGAGGACAAACATCTAATTCGCAGAGTTAGTTTCAAGGATTAAATAATAAATAACATTGACTAAGCATTTATATGTGCCAGGCCCAGTTCTATGTACTTTACAGGTATAAATGTATTTAATTCTCACAACTCTATTACGCAGGGGCTATTAGTATCATGCCTATTTTACAGAAAAGAAAGCTCAGGCACAGAGAGGTTCAGTAACTAGGCTAAGGTCACACAGTTAATAAGTGGTGAACCAGAATTCGAAGTTCAGCATTCAGTTCTGTGCTTATAACTACCTTTCTATACTCAGGTGATTGGTTGAAAACATTTTGCAAACGTTAAATGTTACTGTTGTTCTGTTCTCTCATATCCACGTCTTAGGTCTTTGTTAATGCTATTCCCTTTGCCTAGGGTGCTTTTCCTCCTCTGAGCTGGCTACCTCTTACTTGTCTAGAGAGGGAGGGAGAGTGAGGTTGTGGAGTGTGCTTGAGCCAGTTCATGCTGGTTTATGAGAGCCAATTATTATTTTTTCTAGAATTTTGCAAGTGCGTGCAAAGCATTTAGCAGAAAGCCTGGCGCAGAGCTAGCCATCAGTGAATGGCCACGGTCAAATGTGATTATTAAGGCAATATTATTATTAGGCATCATCTCCCACAAGTAGCTTTTCATTCTGCCCAATCTTGGTGCCACCCATCAGAGATTACCTCTGCCTTGATATTCATCACACTGTGCTGGTACGTCAGTTTCTGTGTCATTCTCTCTTTAGAAAGCAAGCTAATTGACAAAATCTAATTGAGTTTTCTCTTCCGAGCATTTAGCGCGATGTCTGGCACACAGTAGGTCCTCAACAAACTGTTAGATTAAATTGTTAGTGAGGAAAGAGTTCAGAAGCTACTGAAAAATCAGAATTAGGAAACTGGAAGCTTCTCTAATCATATTACAAACTTTTAAGAAACTCATTTCCATGTCTAAGCATTACTAGAATATTGCGTGTGGGGTTCATTCCTTGGGGGTACGTTATCATGAGGTCATTTGGAATTTCAGAAACTAAAACCCCCTAACTTGGTGCCCAGATAGATCCACTACACACTGAACTCTGTTTTATAACCAAATTTTCGGTGTGTATATCATGGAGTCCCTAAGATAGTCTTAGCAAGTCAAGTAGGAATATCACCAGTAACTTTCCAAACCGCTTGAAGGTAGTCGAAACTGCCTCTGCCTCAAGTATTTAGGGGAATAAAAGATCTTGATGTCACATCAACAAACTCCAAAAGAGATTGCACATACCTGGAGTGCTTTTCAAGGCCTGGGAGCCAGTGATTGAAGGCTGATTTCAGAGGAAAAGGAGGGAGAGGCTGAAGGCATGTTGAAAAATAATTTTTTGTCTGTTGTTCCTTTGTGTGCACTGGTTGCTGGCTTATGCAACGCCCAGTAATTAAAATGGCTGGAATGCTTTGCATTTTTACAGTAACATGAAGGCGGCTAGGAGGCCTGCAGCTGGGGCCAGCTGGAGGGGGGCCCACCGATCCTACCCTGGCTGCCCCTTGGCCTGACAGAGGTGGCTGGCACTTGCCTTGGGGTGGGGGTGGCAGGGTGGCAGGGAAGAGGGCGGAAGTCAAAGGAATCAGGAGTCGCTCCTACTGCTCTCCCCCTCCCCTAGTCAGGTGCATCCAGGTGCTTGGCCTCTAGAGGGAAGATATGCATGGACCACCCACCTTCTGGAAGTCTGTAATGATTAGTGGTGATGCCTAGGAATGATAAACAATGATAAAGCTATCATTTATTAAATATCTACCCCGTGCCAGGTCCTGTACTGATAACGTTACATATATTATCTTATTTCAATCTAAAAAATGAGATGTCGTAACCCTCTCCTGCTCAAAACTCTCTGTGGAGTCCTAGTGCATTGAAAGTAAATTCTAAACGTCTCACCCTTCCAAACCCAGCATGATGTAGCCCCTGCTATCACTTACCTTATATCCGCCATTCTCCCTCGAGCTCATCACCTTTTCACCCTGCTGGCCTTTTTTTCATCCTTTCACCAAGCCAAGCTCAGCCTCTGCTCCAGGGCTGCCCTCCCTGCTCCCTCAGCCTCCCCCAGGTCTTGCCACAGCCATTGCCTTCTCCTTATTCAGCTTCCGGCTCAGATGTCACCTTTGCAGAGACATCTGCCCTAGCTGAAGTAGCGCAACCAGCCCCTACCACTTGCGCCTCCCATCATCCCATTTTTCAAATTTATTTTCTTTTCACTACTTATCACTATCTAAAAAAAAAAAAAAAAAAATCTTATTGGTTTATTTTTTATTCATTGTCTTTTCCAACTAGAATGGAAGCTCCTCGAGTTCAGGGCCCTCATCTGGCTGATGTTCACTGCCATATCCGCAGCACCTAGATCAGTGTTCCATAATATTTGTCATGGTAATAAATCTTCACAACAACCCAACAAGTTAGGTGTCATCGTCTTCATCTTCCAGATGAGGTTAAATCAGAGAAGCTCAAGGAAGTTAAATCACCTGCCCAAGATCACCCTTTTGGGGGTGATTTCACCACAGTCTGTCCGACTTCGAAGCCCATGTTATGGAATAGGTATGCATACTCTTCCCCCTGGACAGCTACTTTAGAAAACAATGGGAAGATGATGTCTCTATTTCAAAGGAAGGAACCAGAATGCAAGGCCAACCATGAGCCCATTGGTAGTATAATGATGGTGGCACCAAGAAATAAGGATGTAAGCACTTGATGGGAGCCTACAACACTGGTGTCGTGGTCTAGGTTCTGCCACCTGTGTGACCTTGGATGAGTTAATTACCCTCTCTTGGTGTTTTTTGTTGTTGTTGTTGTTGTTGTTTTAAGAATATGCAGAGGGTATCTGCTTCCACTTCCCCAGGGGGTGACTCCATGACAATGGCCTTCTCTTGTCCTGTGAAGGGGAGGCTACTATGTTCGCACGGATTGCGGATTGCTGGAGTGGAAACCACACCGTGCCCTGCCCATGTGTGTGTGCCTGCCTGTGGGTAACTTCAAGAATAAGCAGCCGGACTGAGAAGTTGGCTTTTAAAGCCTTGGGGGTGCTCGAGGCTGGACAGATATGGTTGAATTAGGAGCATGGTCACCGAGCCTCTGTGTCCACATGCCACCACGCTGGTGCAGCCTGACCACTCAGCCTGGCCTTCTGGCCTCAGAGACGACCCCAGCTGCACCGCCCTCTCAGCCTTCACCCTGTCCAAGCAGGATCTGTGCCCTTCCTCGCCAGCACATGAGTTTTATCTTGTTTTTACCATCGGCTCTTTAAAAAGTCTTATTTTAATGTAATTCCTACTTACAGAAAAATGGCAAGACTAGTTCAAAGAATTATCAGATACCTTTCACCCAGGTTCCCAAAATGTTAACATATT
>NW_006437736.1:2919544-2930260 GCF_000325575.1 Pteropus alecto
CTTAAAAAAAACCTGCAGACGTAATGCCTCTTCATTGCTAAATATTTCGGTGTGTATTTCCCCATCACAAGGCCACTATCAGCCTTTGCAGGAACTTAAAAAAAGCTGCAGACATAATGCCTCTTCATTGCTAAATATTTCGGTGTGTGTTTCCCCATCACAAGGCCACTATCAGCCTTTGCAGGGTGGAGTCGCTCAGCCCCTGGGGTTTGCATTCAAACCAACTCTCCCTCTTACTAACTGTGTGCTTTTATGCAGAAGATTTTACTTCTCTGGACCTCAGCTTCCTTATCTATGAATTCAGGGCACCAAGAACACCTACTTCACAAGGCCAATGCGAGAATTAAATAAGATGTCGAGAGCTCATCACTGTGTTTGGGACAAGGAAAGTACACAATAAGTAAATCAAAGTGTGCTTTGCTAGAAGGCCGTATTTTTTTTTTCCTTGAAGTGGTTCGAATTCCTTGTGTTGCCTTTCTCCTTCTTCTTATGGCCAATTCTCATAGGAAAACAACAAGACAGGTTCTGTCATTCATTCACCCCTCATTTATTGAGCACCTACCCTGAGTGTGACCCTATTCTTGGCACTGAGATACAGCGGCAAACAGGACAGATGCAGTTCCTGTCCTTACAGCTTGTGTTTGCATGATGGAGACAGACAGTGGACACGGAGCAAAAACATGAAACATTTCAGTGCATTGTAAATGCAACGAGGAAGAGAAAACTGAGCCACTTGGGATCAGGGGGCAGGAGGGGACTCCTTTGGTCAGGGTACCCAGAGAAGAATACTTAGACGAGGTGAAAGTACTACTAGATCCTTTTAATCTGAGAAAATGCCTTCTGGGAAAATGTTGCTCAATAAATGTTTTCTTCATGAAACGCATCGCCCCGGCGGGGTGTGTGAGAGCTTTCAGTCCTCCCCAAAGAACATAACAATGGGAACACGCACTCCTCTACCACTTGCTCAGAGCCATGGACTTTTCACCCATTATCCCATCAGCCTTCCTGGACTCCCTGTGAGGTAGGGACTATTAGCCTCATTTTACAGATGAGAAGACTGAGGTTCAGAGAAACAAGTTCATTTGCCCAAGATCAAAGAAAAAGTAAGGAGGGGCCCTCTGAATGCACCTAGCACCCAACCTCCACCCAGGACCACAGTGTGGACCCCTTACTGCTGGCAGGTTGAATTTGAGGCAAGAGCACTGTGCTAGGAGTCAGAAGGCACAGCAGTAACCTGGCTCTGCAGCCTGTGAGCCGTGGAGTCTCGGTACAGCCCTCCGCAGCACAGAACAGTACTGGATGGTCCCTTGGGTCCCCTCCCACCATGACAAGTGGGTTCACTTGGTTTTTTTCTTCCTTGGCCTCCTCTTTGATGGAGAAAAGTAACACACGAGGGAAGAGAAGTAGGAGGATAACAAATGAGCTGCAGGTATGACCCGTACCTGGTGATTACACCTTGAGCCAGAGAGTATGTCTGTCTCAGAGAGGGGCGCAGAGGGGAGAGGTGACTCTTTTGCCTCATGACATCCAGCCTAGGGCTTTGCTCACAGTAGGGACTCAAGCCCTGCTCTTGTATAAACAAGAGCATTTGTTCTATGCCAATTAAAAAAGCCGTGACATTATTTATGAGCACATCCCATGCAGTGCGCAAACAGTGCCTGCTGCGACATGCTAGTCTATTCCAGGACTCCTGTTTTAAGCAGGCCATGAGATATTTGAACAGTTCCAAACAAGGCTGCGATTAGCTCTCTGTATTCGTTATCTGTTGCTGTGTGATAATGTTACCACACACTCGGTGGCTCAAAACAACACACATAATTATCTCATGGTTTCTGTGGGTCAGGAGTGCAGGCATGGCTTAGCTGGGTCCTCTGCAAGGCTGCAGAAGAGATGTTGACCGGAACTGCAGTTTCACCTGGGGCCTGACTGGGGAAGAACCTGCTTCCTTGATCATATGATTATTGGCAACATTCAGTTTTCTGTAGACTCATTTTCCCACCGCCTGCGGGCTGGAGCTCACCTTCGGTTCCTCACCACATGACCCTCTTCATAGGCAGCTCACTATATGGCATCTTGCTTCTTCAAAGCCAGCAGGGAAGAGAGTCTCCTCCTAAGATAGGCGTTGCAGTCTTATGTAACATGACCACATACACATTATCACATAGACCCCATCACTTTGCGGTATTCTGTTGGTCAAAAGCATGTCATAGGCCCTGTCCGCACTCAGGAAATTATGCAAGGGTGTAAATACCAAGAGGAGGGGACTATGGGGGCCACATTGGCTCACCCCCTGAACAGAGTGATCAGAATGTTGAAAGCCCTAGAAATCCTGGAGAATGAAGAACAGTTGAAAGCATTCGAAAGTTTAACCTGGGAAAAAGGAAAATAATAATAATAACAAACACTCATATTGCTTTAATTGACAACTTTTTACATAGGAGCTCACTTAACCTTCATACAGCCCTGTAAGGTAGATACTATTATCATCCCCGTTGTGCAGATAAGGGAACTGGGGCACAGATAGTTCAAGTAACATGCCAAGTTGACACAGCTACCGAGCAGTGTTGCTAGGAGTGGAACCCAGGCAGTCTGCCTCCTGAGTTCACGCCTAGCAATGACTGTCAGTCATTAGAAGATGATGTTGAGTTTCCCCGCAAAGATGCTGAGACCAAAGAGTAAAAGCTATTCAAGTGGTAGATTTGGGGCCTATCAAAAGCTCTGAGTCCTCATTGTCGGGGCACAATTGTCCAGGGTAGACTAGGCAAGTGTGCTCCTGTGTGCCCCAGTCCTCACCACTCCCTGTTGTCTCTTCGATTGAGGCCACGGGTCTGTCATTGCTCATACATACATACCCATATACCTTGAACTCCTAGGCCAGGCATTCAGGCATATAAACCTGTGGTCACAGGAGAAGCAAAGGAGGAGCTAAGCTTTAGTGACCATGGGAGAAGGTCAGCAAATGGAGGAAGAGGGCCATAGGACAGGAATTCAAGTATCAAAGGGTCAGCCTCTGCTGTGAACTGAGACCAAGCCCCTCACCTCTCTGGGTCTTTGGCTCCCTTGCCTGTATAATGGCAATGACAGTTTCCAGTCCATTGGTTCCTGGAAGGATCCAATGAGACTTGGTAGAATGGACTGACTTCTAAACATCCTTGAAGGCCAGTGCCACAGACTAAGGGAAGCCGGATTCCTTGTGTTAGAATTACAAGGCCTGAAAACTCACTTATTTTCCTTCTTATTATGGAATTTTCCTTCAGAAATAGTTTAAAAGGGGAAAAAAAAACCCAATCCTTTGAGAAAATAAGAAAGGGAGGACTCATGGAGGGAAGGCTTTATTGTGAGGTAAGGAGTCTTTGCTGATGCTTCTGATGCTTTATTGTTCTGGGTTGTTTTGTTTTGTTTTGAAAAAAAAAAAAACACTATTCTTCAAGGGAATGAAAAGGAAAAGGAGGAAGAGAAACATATTCTGTATCAGATCTACTCAGAACTTTAGCTCTGTGCCCGAGAAGCCCAAGGCAGCCCCAGGAGAAAGGAGAATATGTCAGAAAATGAGCCGGGAAACGCTTAAAGAACAATTGTGCCTTGGCCTTGTCTCAGCACAGCAACAACAATAATAAAAGCTAACATTTAAGTAACATTTACTCTCCGCCAGACACTGATATAAGTACTTTATTATTCATTTCTTTAAGCCTCAGCCCAGTCTAGGGGGCAAATACATTACAATCCCATTTGATAGGTGGGGAAACTGAAACCCAGAGAGGTTAGGTAACTTGCCCAAGGCCACACAGCCCATCAGTGGCAGAACTGTGATTCAAACCTGTAGAGTCTTATTCTAAGATTCATGCCCTTAACCATGACCGAGTCAGACCCTTAAGGACTGATTGAGAGGTTACATGGGTCAGGCATCATGCCATGTATCAAAGGAGCAAGAGGGTGGAAAAAGGAGCCGGGAGGAAAGAGCAAAACCCTAAAAGTCGAGTCTTCCAAGCTCGTCCACTTTCTGGCTGTGGGACCTCGGGCAAGACCGCGAGCAACTGGGTCTTTGCCACTCTCGGTAGTTCCAGTGCCTTCTATGGTCAAAAACCAATTGATGGAAGGAGGGAGAAAGGGAGAAAAGGAGAGAGAGGAAGAAGGAGGGAGTGAAAAGGAAGGAAGAAAAGAAATAGAAGCAATAAAACTGCTAATTAGAATAGCAGCTAGCTTTTATCAAGTGTCTACTAATGCCAGGCACTGCTCAGTGCTTTGCCCACACTCTGTCATTCAATCCTCGTAACGACGACCCTGTGACATGGTTAATATTGTTGCTGCCATTTGAAAGATAAAGAAACTGAGGAACAGAAAGTTCAGTCGCTCAGCCAAGGTCCTACAGCTGGTATATTGGGAGAGCCAGGATTCCGACCACGTGGTGTCATTTTAGTGCCCAAGCTCTTAGCCTGTAACAGAAACAGTGAATATTTGAGGTCAAGGGGTAATCCCTCCCATGCGCAGGCTGTTTGGTGGATTACAAAGCTCTTTGTGGTGAGGTTTCCAAGGGTGGGGGTGGGGACAGAAATTTCCTGGGTCCTCAGCCTGCAGTTCTCTGTCAACACTTAGGTGGAAAATGCCAAGGCGTTCAGAGATGTGGGGATGAAACCAGGGAAGCCAACAGGTGCACGGCCCAGGGGCCTGGGCCGCCTTGTCCACTCAGGCGCTGCTCTGTCTATGTAGCGGTACTGTGGTCACCTGCAACTTTACTGCCCAGGACACACTCCTGAGACAGCCATCTCACTTCCTTGTCCCCCTGGGGCCAGCCCAGTTCAGCAAAGCACAAACTGGGTGCAGTGTCCCACACCAGTGAGCTAGCAGCAGCTTAATTTGTGCTCAGGCAGGTAGGCAAAGGAAAACAGACATCCAGGCAGAATGCTTCGGTGGGCTCCGTCAGAGCTCGTCATTCCTGGGTTGGGCTTGGCCGTGCTGGAGGCAGAACACGAGGTTTGCTCGGCCTTACCATAAGAGGGAGCTCTTTGTTCCGGCTCCCTGCCCTCGTTTCCCTTCTCACCCTGGTCATCCTGCTGCAGGATGGAGCATGCGTGTTTGCCCGACCTGTATCATCGCTGGTACTGAGGATTTAAGGAGTGGGTATAGATAACATCACAGTCGCAACCGGCAAAGCACATACAGGTGGTAATCTTATTTTTCCTAATAATGCATTTCCTGGGAAGGCAATCAGTCTTAGGGGGAAAAACATGGCCTGAGAGTCATGGGTTTGTTCCCAGCTCTACCACTAGCCAGTTGTGTGTTTGAGTAAGTCATTACGCCTCCCTGTGCCAGAGTTTCCTCCCCCGTGAAGTGAGAATAATAACGCCCACTTCAGAGTCACGGCGAGGATTGTTTGAGAACAGGCCTGCCTCGTGGAAAAAATTTAATGAGGAGTGACGAGTAACACGTGCTTAAAGTCACAGTTTTCCGCCATTGTCCTTCTCTTGGGGCAGCCTGACGTCCTTCTCTGACATCCAGGGCCAGACCAGTATCTGCCGTTACCGATACAAGCTAGCAACCTGTATCAGTTCTTTGTAGCACACATCTCATTTTACATTTACTGGGGTAATTATTTGATTAATATCAGCCTCCTTCATTAGCCGTATGGAAGTGGGGCCTATATCTGTCTCGGGCCATCAGTGTAATCCCAGTGCCTAACACAGGCCTGGCTCCTAACAGGTGCTCAATAAATATTTGTAGAGTAAATTAATGAAAGAAATGAGATTACCCTCAAATTTGCTGATGTATTCCATTTATTTGGAAGGGAATGTTACAAATCAGTTTTTGTTATTCTTAGTGAAAGTCCTGGAGTTTATTCATTTCTTCTTAGGAAATAATTAAAGCATGTTCAAGATTATCTTTCAAACAGTGTCATCCTCTTTTGCTCGCTTTTCATATGCTTTCTTGGGTGGGGCTACAGTTCCATGCAAACCCAGAGGATTATACTCCACTCAACATAATCCCATGAGAATATCTCCCAGGGCAATGTCATCTGTCATGTCATAGGGTCTTAATGGAAACAGAAGCCTGGAACATTTGCTCTTACATCACAGATCCCTTTTGCCTTTGGTCTAGAAAATTGGAAATGAGAATGGCCTTGTCTCTCCCCCAAATGGCATGAACATTAAAAAGTGAATGCTTCTAAGATCCTAGGGTGAAAGCACAGAGTTATCTGCTTCCTGCCATAAAACTTCCTGCCTTCAGATGCTGCTTATCAATTTCTTCACCCTAATGTGTCTTGACCAGCCAGGACCCGATAGGAGAAACGCATTTTCCTCTTGGTAAGGCAGCCTGAAGGCCTCTATTATAGCACATTTCACCCTCCTTTGCAATAATTTAGTGTTTCCCACAGGTTTTAAGTGGCATCTCCATGAACTTTGTGTTAATAGTTAAAATTTCAGTACAATATAGTATGTAGTATAAAAAACTTAATTAGCACATTAAACCCACAAATTCATTAATATACTTGCTTAGCCTAAATCAAAACTGGCATTTTAAGTAAGAGAAAAAAAAATGAGTCAATTCAAAGAAAATATCAAGTAAACATTAATGGTAAACTTACAAGAAAATGGCAAAAATTATGCATGTAGAAAGCTAATGTGTGAGTTTCAGAAATGCCAGCAATTATTTATTTTCTTGTCTCTTTTCCCATTAATTTCTGAGTTCCTTTGGGTTAATGACTGTCTTTTACTATTTATATGCCAAGCGTTAGTACACTACCTGACACATAAGAGCTCAATGAATTTGGTGAATGTGGGGTGCATGGATGCAAGAATGATGGATGACTGAATGGTGGGACAGGTGTGGCATCTCAGGCTCTGGCAAATCCACTGAGGCTGGGGCCTCCTCCATGCATTGGGAGCAACAGTGCACCAGGTGAGGACTTTCGTTCCTGAACAGGTTTCTGTGTGATAATAATTGATAAAAGGAGGGCCGGTCTGGCTCCAAGCCATGAAATGAAACCTAATGTGCCCAAATACCAACTTCCCCCTTCTAGGATTCAACTCACAAGACAGGATGTCCAGCTACGTGGAATGAAGGATTTGCTGAGAATACCAAAATTCACAGCCAGGGCACAAAAGATACTTTGGACAGAACACACTAGCTGTGTGGCCTCGGGTAGGTCACTTAATGTCTCCGTGCCTGCCTCCTTCTCTGTGGAATGAAGGAATCATTACAGCAAAAGCAAATCTGTGATTCTGGGAGGGGTTGGTTCTGAATTTGAAACTCACAGGGAAGGCAGTTGGGAGGAGATGCCGATGAGCTGGTGCAAAGCGGGGTTCAGGCTGGATGAACTGACATAGTGACATCCAGCAATCATCGTGAGTAGCTCTGGGTGGTGATATTTTTGAGGTCATTTATGAGCACTCCCAGGTTTAGGAACTTTTCCCAAGGGCAAGGGGTGGCTTCTGCTGCTGAGACCCCCACCTAGCCTTTCGATACCCAGCCAAGCAAGCAGGTTTTCTTCCACTTTGAATTCTTATGTCTCTCCCTAGGACTGCACATTACAGTTAACTGAATGCTTTTCATGTCCTCTGTCCCATCTGATCCCTATGGGATCCCAGAGGAGGCCACTTAGAGTAATGCAGAGGAAGGGTGGTAACTAAATGCTCAGTAGAAAGAACACCTACTGTGGAGCAGAAAAGTGACCTCAAAGTGGCCCAGAGGATTAGACTTGGAGCCAGAACCCTGTGATCAAAACTCTACCAGGTGCCAACTGTGTAACCCTGGGAAAACTAGATAGATCCCTTCTCTGAGCCATAGTGTTCTTCTCTGTAAAATGGGGGCAATAATAGTACCTGCCTCATAGGGCTGTCACGGCATGTGTTTAACGGTTGTATTTTATTACCTCATAGGATACTTTGAAGATTCATGGAAATAATAGGTGCATTCATTTCCCAGGGCTGCCGTAACAACGGACCACTACCTGGGTGGCTTAAAATGACAGAAATTTATTCTTTTACATTTCTGGAGGCCAGAAGTCCAAAATTAGTACCGTTGGCAGGGCACCATTTTCTCTGGAGGCTCTGGGGGAGAATCCCTTCTTTGCCTCTTCCAGTTTCCGGTGGGTGCCGGCATTCTTTGGATTGTGGCTGCATCTCTCCAACCTCTGCTTCCACCTCCATGTGGCCTTCTCCTCTGTGTGTGTCAAACCTACTTTTTCCTTCCTCTTACAAGGATATGTGCGATGGCATTGTGGGCCCACCCAGATAATCCAGGATAATAACCTCCTCATCTCAAAATCCTTAATTTAATCACATCTGCAAAAAAAAAAAAAAAACAACCTTTTTCAAATAAGATAACATTTACATGTTTCAGGGATTAGGATGTGGATCTCTTTGGGGAGGCCATTTTCAGCCTCTCACATGGCCCTTTACAGAAAAAGTTCGCTGACCCTGTTCTAGAAGGATAGGGAAGCCACTCCCAGACTGGTCAGCTCCCACCCTCTGAATGTGCCTTCTGGAGGCCCCTCAGCTCACTCTGTATCTACATGTGGCCCACACCAGGGTTCTCCATTTGTTAAACACTTCCTAGAGCTGCCTCTATCGTCCTCACCCCTGCCCCACTTCCCCCTGCAAAAAAAAAAAAAAAATCAAAAAAAAACACCAACATCTGCAACATTTTTTGACCTCTGGTCCTGCTTTTATTCCCCCTTGGCCCAGTGCTCTCCTTGGAGACAGAAAAATGAGAGAACTTTAGCAGTCTAGTTCTGTTTTCCAGAATAAGACCCTTTCTTCACCTTATTTTTTCGGCTTGATGGCTTTTTCAGATGTTCTAGGAGGACGTTGCCCCATCCAATCTGGGCTAAGACAGTATCCAGACATCCTATTGAGCCTCATGCAAACAACTATCCTTCTCGAGAAAAATCACTCTGCTTCCCAAGGCTCGTACAGACCTGGCCCTAAGCAGCAGCTCACTAAGAAATCTATTTACCTCCCCTTTCAAAGTTTGATCATGGAAATAGAGATATATTAGTTTCTGGGTGTCCTCATTGGCTAGTAAAACTAGCATAAATGTGATGCGAAATGAATGTTTGCTGTAGGAATGAATTAATACCACACAAATGCCTAGATAATCTGCCCCGTATAGAGTGTGCATCTTTTTGCACAGTCCACAAGCTTGAAAATGAAAAAGGACATTGTTCACCTTAGGATGGGGTGTTTGAAATGCACACTAAATGTGGGCATCAAAGTTCTGGGGATCGATATGTCATGTGACCCTCCCCTGTGAGAGAGGCAGGTAGGTGTTATTATCTCCATTTTAAAGAGGGGAAACTGGGGGTCAGAGAGGTCAGGTACCTGACCTAATGTCAGACTGATATTAGGTAGAAGACTTGGTCCTGGAGCCCATTCCCCACCTATCATTGTTTCCACTAGTCTGGGCAAGGTCCAATGTATAATAGAGGCAGTGGAGAGGGTGCCAAGACCCTGGCTGGGAAATTAGGAAGCTGCTTCTGGTGTCTTCTCTGTCACTAAATCTGTGGGTGAACTTTTTCTCTCAGGTACTCAGAATTCTAACAACTGTGTGATGGACAACTTCGGAGGGCAAAGAGTTTACATAAAATACTACTACTACTACTACTAATAACCATTTAATTGAGCATTTACTGCATGCCAGGCACTATTCTATATGCTTTCCATAAATTAACTCGTTTACTCCTCATGACATCATTATGAGTGCTCTTATAACAGCCTCTTTACAGAGGAGAAAGCTAAGACAAAGAACTATTAAGAACCTTAATTCAGGGCCACACACCTATTAGTTGGGGAACATAAAATGCCAGGAATAAGGAAGTTGCTATATTATATAGATGGGTGAGGGAAAGCCTCTTTGATGAGGTGGACACAGGAATAAAGGCAAAGAGAGATAGCCATGTTGAGATCTAGGAGAAGACTTTTTAGACCAAGAGAATATCAAGTGAAAAGGCTCTAAAATAGGGGCATCCTTGGTGTTCCCAGAGCAGCAAGTGTGCATAGCGAGTGACAGGGACGGGTGGGAGATGAAGTCAGAGATGGGATGGGGGAGGGGCAGGTTCTGTAGGACCTCCTAACTCCTGGTAAGGAATTTGGCTTTTATTCAGAGTGAGATGGGAAGCCATTTCAGGGCTCTGTGCAGAAGAGTGGCATTCGACTTACATTCGAAAGCATTGCTCTGTCTCCCAGGAGAAAAAGACTAGTGGGAAGTTTAGGGGGGCAGTGGCAAGGACGGAAACAAAGAGCAGATAGAGGCGATTGCAATGATCCAGGAGAGAAACAACAGTGACTTGGACCGGGGGTAGCAATAGACATGATAAAATGCAATCAATTATGATTTTATTTTGAAGGCGTGGCTGACATAATTTGCCAATGGATTGGATATGGGGTATAAGAGAAAGAGAAAAACCAAAAGTGACACCAGGGCTTTGGGGCTGAGAAAAATAAAAGGAGTTGCCCTTTATGAGATGGAGAAGCCTGCAGATTGAGCAGTCAGGGGGCTGGGAATCAGAGTTCGGCTGCTGACATATTAAACTAGAATGCCTAGTAGGCATCCAGGTGGAGATGTTGAAGAGGCAGTTGAATCTGGAGTAGAGGGAGAAGATTGTCTGGTGTCATCAGTATATAGATGCTATTTAAAGTCATGAGGCTGGATGAGATCACCATGAGAGGGAATGGGGATAGAGAAAACCAGAGACCAAAGTGCTTCAAAGTTTAGAGGTCC
>NW_006437736.1:2931422-2936418 GCF_000325575.1 Pteropus alecto
GGTCCAATGTATAATAGAGGCAGTGGAGAGGGTGCCAAGCCCCTGGCTGGGAAATTAGGAAGCTGCTTTCTGGTGTCTCTCTGTCACTAAATCTGTGGGTGAACTTTTTCTCTCAGGTACTCAGAATTCTAACAACTGTGTGATGGACAACTTCGGAGGGCAAAGAGTTTACATAAAATACTACTACTACTACTAATAACCATTTAATTGAGCATTTACTGCATGCCAGGCACTATTCTATATGCTTTCCATAAATTAACTCGTTTACTCCTCATGACATCATTATGAGTGCTCTTATAACAGCCTCTTTACAGAGGAGAAAGCTAAGACAAAGAACTATTAAGAACCTTAATTCAGGGCCACACACCTATTAGTTGGGGAACATAAAATGCCAGGAATAAGGAAGTTGCTATATTATATAGATGGGTGAGGGAAAGCCTCTTTGATGAGGTGGACACAGGAATAAAGGCAAAGAGAGATAGCCATGTTGAGATCTAGGAGAAGACTTTTTAGACCAAGAGAATATCAAGTGAAAAGGCTCTAAAATAGGGGCATCCTTGGTGTTCCCAGAGCAGCAAGTGTGCATAGCGAGTGACAGGGACAGGTGGGAGATGAAGTCAGAGATGGGATGGGGGAGGGGCAGGTTCTGTAGGACCTCCTAACTCCTGGTAAGGAATTTGGCTTTTATTCAGAGTGAGATGGGAAGCCATTTCAGGGCTCTGTGCAGAAGAGTGGCATTCGACTTACATTCGAAAGCATTGCTCTGTCTCCCAGGAGAAAAAGACTAGTGGGAAGTTTAGGGGGGCAGTGGCAAGGACGGAAACAAAGAGCAGATAGAGGCGATTGCAATGATCCAGGAGAGAAACAACAGTGACTTGGACCGGGGGTAGCAATAGACATGATAAAATGCAATCAATTATGATTTTATTTTGAAGGCGTGGCTGACATAATTTGCCAATGGATTGGATATGGGGTATAAGAGAAAGAGAAAAACCAAAAGTGACACCAGGGCTTTGGGGCTGAGAAAAATAAAAGGAGTTGCCCTTTATGAGATGGAGAAGCCTGCAGATTGAGCAGTCAGGGGGCTGGGAATCAGAGTTCGGCTGCTGACATATTAAACTAGAATGCCTAGTAGGCATCCAGGTGGAGATGTTGAAGAGGCAGTTGAATCTGGAGTAGAGGGAGAAGATTGTCTGGTGTCATCAGTATATAGATGCTATTTAAAGTCATGAGGCTGGATGAGATCACCATGAGAGGGAATGGGGATAGAGAAAACCAGAGACCAAAGTGCTTCAAAGTTTAGAGGTCAGGGAGATGAGGCAGAATCAGCAAAGGTGACTGAGATCAAGCAGTTGGTGAGAATCAAGAATGATGTCCCAGAAGCCAAGTAAGGAAAGTGTTTCAAGGAAGTGGAGTGATCAACGGTGGCAAATGCAACTGCTTGGTAAAATACAATGAGAGTTGAAATTCGGTCATTATATTTAGCAATGTGGAGGTTACTGATGACCTTGACAAGTGGAAGAGTGGGAATGAGCTTATAAGAGTGGAAGAGAAAAAGCAGAGTCCAGAAGTATAGACTTTTTACTGTAAAGGTGAATAGAAAAATTGGGTGGCAATTGGAGGAGAATACAAGGTCAAGAAAGAGATTTTCTTTTTAAGGGAGGTATTCCAGTAGCATGCTTGAATGATGATGAGAATGATCCAATTGTAAAAGAAAAGTCGATACAGGAGAAGGAGGAGAAATTGATAGAGGAGAAATTCTAGAATCATTGAAAGTGAGTGATATCTAGAGCACAAGTGAAAGATTCCCATGGGAAGGAGCACGGAGGTCATCCAAAGGAGCAAAAGAGAGAAAGCACAGTGTATGGCCAGAGGTACTAGAAGCTGAGTAATGTGGTGGGAGCTCTGGCAGATTTCTTCTGATTGCTTCTGATGCTTTCGATGAAATAGGAAGTGAGGTCATTATCACTGAGAATCTGGAGGAGGAAGATATATTAAAAGTGTGAGAAGAAAGGATACAATTGCCTAAAATTGTGGGAGAGTGAATGGACTAGGGAAGTATAATAGGATGACAGAGTAGTCCTGAGTTCTAAAGTTAATGGTCATATTTTTCCCCAGCTATGTTCAGATGTGGTATATCCTGATAGCACCTTTGCAACTGGTGGCAAAATAAGATGAAACAGAGTGATGTTTGTGATAGGAGGGCGAGATTGGTTTTGAATGTGTTTGAGTGCCTGTGATGTTAGATGGCCAGGAGGCAGTTGATGATATATATGAAGCATGTTTTCCTGAAGCCTAGAAATGAGATACTTCAAAGAAAAGGAATGAAAATCATTGAGGGAGGCCATGAGAAGGAGAAAGACCTCTGAATTTGCTCAGAAGGAAGATGGCATGGGGTCATCTCAGAGCACTTAGCAGATATGCAAATAAAAGGAACTCTTGAGCAAAAACATAAAGGGCATAAAAGAAAAAACCCAAGAGAGCTATGTACAAATAATAGGAGCTTTGGGAAAAGAAAACAATTAATGAAAGAGAAGAGATACTTTAAAGATGTAATAGAAAAAAATGTCCCTGAACTAAAGAAAGATCTGAGTCATCTGATCAATGAGGCTCTCTGAGTCCTGGAAAGATTAATGATATAATAAATAAAAAGACAAAATCTGGTGACGATTCTGAGCTCCATAGTAAAGAGAAAACCTGAAAAGTTTTCAAAGAGAGATTACAGCCTATTTACAAAGGAAGGAGAAGGAGGCTGGCAACTGACACTCATCTACAACACTGGAATCTTAAAGACAGTGGAACAATTTTCTCAGGCTAATGAGACAAGTGTATATTATCCAGGATTTCCTTACTCAGCCATGATGTCATTCATATTAAAGGGGCTCTAATATACAAGAACTCAAACTCTACCATTTATATACTCTTTCTGAAAAAATTAGTTAGGGATGTACTCCAGTCAAAAGAAGAATCAATCAGAACAAAGATCTCAGAATTAGGGAAGACAAAGCATACAAGTAAATTTTATTTGTGTGCGTGTGTGTGTGTGTGTGTGTGTGTGTGTGTGTGTGTGTGTGTGTGTTTAAGGTTATCAGTAATCCTTTGGGGGAGCAATCCTAGGAAAGTAATGGAAGCAGAAGCTAGATTACGGGGCATATGAAAGCAGTAGCCAGAGAAGACCCCTTCAAGAAGTATAAAGATAAAACAAGAAGGGAAGATCACTTACAGGAACAAAAAATACTTGACTTTATTTATAAAAACAAAACCCAAGCATGTTTGTAAGCAGAGGACGAGAAATGGTAAGCAAGCAGAGGTGGAAGGTGTACAAACATGGGTGACAGCCCTGACACACAGTAGGGAGAAAGTCAAGGCTAATGATTTGAGAATAGAATCCTTTCTATTCTAGAAGGCACAAGCTAGGCCTTCACCTAGCTTGTACTTGGGAGGGAGGGAGAAATATAGGATTGGTTGGCAGGAGAGAAGAAAGAAAGGGTGGGGATGGAAGAGAGGTAAAGAAAACAGTTTACTATAGATACCCAAAGATCTATCATAATTGTAAAGCATACAGTTTAGTATAAGTCTATTTAATTCTGTAACCAGGGATCATAGCTTTGTTGGCTCGGCATTTGTCTGGGATCTATTGTTACTCAATGATGCATAACTAACGTAGACCTCTGAAGGACTGATACAAGGGGCTGATTATCTGGAAGTCCTAGACTGGGCACCTGGGGAAAAGCATCAAGATATTTGGTTCTCAATGATATGGCCAAAGTGGGAAAGTCTCACGAAGGCAGGGATGGGCACCCAGGACAGAATCAGGTCACTTTATAAACAGCACGGCATAAGAATGGGGCTGGCTGCGGGGAGAGATTCTGAGCCTCAGAGATTCAAATCTTGGTTCTCGTTTGCTGTGGGACCTTGAGAGAATGATTCTTCTTCTCTGAGCCGCAGCTTCCTCATCTATAGAAGAGAACAGTAATACAGACCTTCCAGAGCTTTTGTGAATATCGCATTCATTCAGCGGTGGTTGTGGAATGTGCCAGGCACTGTTCCCAGGGCTGGGGATTCATTGGTAAAGAAAGCACTCCATGTTTCTTCCTCCCTAGGTGAGGGAGGCAAGAAAAGCTACAGGCACAGAGCCTGGGGCATGAAAAGCACAAAAACTGCTCAACACATCCCACTTCCGCCCTATTCCTTCCCAGAGTGGCTTTCCAAAGGCTCCACCCCCCATGGAAGGCCCAGCCTTCCCCCCCATGGCGGCAAAACTGTATGGCTCTGAGTACCTTTCCTCTAATCGCCACACCACAAAGGTGTGGCCTTCCTTGATTTTCAGCAAAACTCCCTGAAAACCAACCTCTCCCACCTGGACAGGAGCTAGAGGAGGAAGCCTATGCTCTTGGGTTTCCAGGCCCACAAGAAATCTCAGGCCCAGCTTGAACAAGGTGACTCCCTACAGGCCCCTGTCTCAGGGGTGGCTCCTCGCCCCACCCAGACATTCTTCCCCAGGGCCTACATTTCAGCGTCCCTTGGAAACACAGGATTGCACGCTCAGTAATGTGTGATCGTTTTTTCATTTTTAAACACCTAAACTTTGTGTCTGTGCAAAAGGGTGCACAACTCCAGGCCACCCTCCTCCCCTCCCCTTCCTCAAGCCCTTTCCCAGGCCATTTCTTCTCTCAGCATGCCTGTGTGTTCCAGTGCACGTGTCCAGCTCTCCCAGGAGGCCTTCCTGCCTATGTGCACCCTCCTCGCCATGTGACCCTCCTCCGCTGTCACCCTCTCGCCTGGATGGGCCTGTCATTTTCTCATTATCGTCATAACCCCAGACCCAAACTCGCCCTCCACTTTCCTGTTTCCAGTTAAACCTCATCCTATCAGGAATCCTAGGCCACTTTGTTCTGTGGTCTCCAGAGAGGAAAGTGACAGCCTGCGGGGGAGGGGGGATTCCCACTGACCAGCTTGGTGAACTTGGAAAGAGAGATTCGGGGGGCGGGGATTG
>NW_006437736.1:2936514-2936738 GCF_000325575.1 Pteropus alecto
GGAGTGGGCGAATTGAGTTTGTGGTGGGTGTGGGACGGGGTGCATTTTCCTTCCTTGTCTCGTGATTTCTTTTCACAGCTGTGGTTCCTTGGAGCCCTAACATTCCAGTTCCCAGAGCTAATTTTAGGTTCTTGGGACTGGTTTTTTCTAAGTGACCTCGGCCCCCACCTTTCCCCTTCATTTGGCGAATTCATTCCGTGCCACTGGCTCACACAATCCACACT
>NW_006437736.1:2936766-2953584 GCF_000325575.1 Pteropus alecto
CTGTAGTGCCGGGCCCCCCACCAGCTCAAAGACCCTCAGGAAGCAGGAAACTGAATAGAGGAGGCATGGAATGGGAATCCTGGAAGGCCCAAAGGAGGTGGGGGTGGGGAGCGACTTCCTGCCTCCAAATAAGGAGATGATGTTTATCTCATCAGTCATGAGTGCATAACCTTCTTACAGCCTTTAAGAGCGACTATGAGGGAGGACAAAGGAGCAGGAAGGAGAGTGAGGACAAATAGGTGGACCCCTGCCCTTGTGACCTCATCCCAGCATTCACACAGCGCACGGACCTGGGCCTACTGGAGTGGCCGAGTTCAGAGTCGCCGTTTTCTCCAGTCACGAAGTAGAAACCTCATTGTGTTTCCAAGGGGAAGAGACGCATGTCATCTTCTCCGTGCCTCTAATTCCACAGGGCGAGGAACTAAGGCCCACAGGCAAGATGTGACTTCCCCAGGGTCAGATCTGAGAGCAAGGTTATGTGAATGGAGCCAGAGCCTGGGCCGAGACTAGAACCTGGGCCTCCTACCCTCCAGCTCAGGGTTCTCTCAGACACCGAGCTGCCTTCAGCTGTGGTTCTGGTCCGTTTCTTGTCATTTGAGAGGAGGTTGCAGCTTCCTCTAGCACCATGAGCAGGGCGGCTATTGGGTACCTCCATCCCAAACTTGCTTTCTCAGCCCACACTCGGTTTGCCTCCTTACCAAGGGTGAGGCAGAAGCTCTGGGGAGAGGGGAGGCCCCATAGGGAAATGAGTGGGGCACCTATTGTGGGCCCCAGATGGGCTCCATGAGCTCTTACAGAGAGAGGTGGATATGCTGGTCTGTGCTTGATCCTGGTCTCTGCCAGTTCATCGGGAAAGTTGATTAAGAACCGGGCCCTCTACATCAAATTTCGGAGGCATCAGTCATCAAAAATCCTGCCTGGCCATCAGCAGCGACTGTCCGCTTCCCTCGGATCCTTCCCTACTACTTGAACTCGCTTTTTCCATGCCCTATTCTCCTTCCCTCTTTCCTTTCGTCTGCATTCAATTCCTTGCCCTCCATTTTGGGCGTTTCTCACATAGGGAAGTAAATATAAGGTTCCCACTGGAGCAGAATCTTCCAATGGCTTCATGGGACTTCTCAGTGTCCAGCCACTCTTTAGATTTTCTGTATCCCCAAGGCAGTACTGTGTGGCTAACAGCATGCGGATAGACTGTCTGGATTTGAGTCCCGCTCTGCCTCAGTTTCCACATCTATAAACTGGGAATAAATAGTATAGGGCTCTTGTAAAGATGAAATGAGTTCACATGATATACACAAATGTAAAAATTCATCAAGCAGCGCTCTTAAGATTAGAGCACTTTATTATCAATTTACTGTATATATGTTATACTTTTTAAGAAGATTAAATGAGCTCGTACATTGAAATTAGTTCATACATTTAAAGCATCTGGTGTCTGAAACATAGTAAGCGCTCAGTAATGATGCTTGTCATTGTTATAGTAGTTATTATTGTTTAACCTTGGTCCCTCTGAATATTTGCTCCTGAATATTTAGAATAATGATAATATCTCTTATTCGACTAATGCTTTCCAGTTTACCAAGCGGTTTCCTATGCATGCTCTCATTTTTGTTTATCACGGCGACCCTTTCAGATGGTCACTATTTTCCCCCACTTTAAAGATGGGGAAGCTGAGGCTCAGAGAGGTGGAGTTGACTTGCCTAGATCATCCAGTCAGTAGACGGAGAACGCGGACATGCCTCCAAGTCCACATGACTCCCGCACAGGCTCCGCCGCACCCCACTCTGCCCCTCACTGTCTCCGACTCCGTTCTCAGATCCTACCCGACTTCCTGGTTACAAACACTGGGTTTCCTTGAACCTGGGGATTTCTATGTCTTAATGTCTCAGGGAAGTGACCTACACAAGGTCCCACGGCTTAATCTGCCAAAACTGAAATAAAACCCATGTCTCTTGAATTTCCAGTCTGGCCCTATTTCCTCCTCAACCTTTTATCTTGTTGGCCTATTTTCAATTTTGATGCATTATAACAAAGAGAAAGACTTTATTTGTTGTTCCCACTGAATTAAAGGAACCAAAGCCGTTACATCAGGAATCGGGATACATTACATCATGGGTGAAGAACATATGGACGTGGGGCAAGGAGGTTCCAATTCTTATTCTACTGCTGAAACCGTAGTGCCTGCCACTCGAGTCACTGCTCTTTCATAGCGCCGTTCAAACCCCTGGCTCATTCCTTCTTCCGGAAGATGGCACCCTGTGGAATCTGTAAGTTGGGGGAAACCAATGCCAAGACACCCATTCAAGCCCCGGCTGAGGAAAGAAGACACTGGGCGCTGCTGAGGGTCCTCTCTCCAGTTATCGGAGCCCTTCAGAAGCCCCACCAGACTCTGCTTTCCGGTCTCCCTCGTCCCCGCCCCCACCCTGACAATCTCCTGATGCAGTCATTTTAAGGAAAGTTCCATTTTAAGGAAACCTCACAGGAACACTGATGTTTGAGGGTTTGGTTCTTCCTGCCTCCCATCGAAGACTGGTTTTGAAGTTGTTTTGCTGAATCACTTGGCAAAAAGTAAATAAATAAATGCAGGAAGGGAATCTTGCTCAAAAGGAATTCTGTTGTCTTCCTAAAAAAGACAATGCAGCTGTCATCACCTAAGGAATTTGCGGTACCTGGCCTCCCCAGGCCTATACTCCATCCTGGGAGTTCTCAGGCAACCCCACCAGAGAAGAACCTGTCCAGGCCCCAAGCACAGTTCAAAACAGGGATGCCAGCCCTCAAAGGTAAGCTGCCTGCATCCCAGCACCTCTGGGTGGCCTTACCTTGCTGTTGTCCTTCCCCTCTCCCCAGGGTAGGAGAAAAACCAGGAGTGACTTGCTCCTAGGGCCTAACCGTCTATGAATGTGCTGGGCTTCCTTTGGGGATCTGTGCACATGGCTTCCACCAGCCACCCCTTGCCCCTCATCCATGTCCCATTTTTTAACTGGGCTCCTCCCCTCCATAAAAATAACAGAACAGAGAGCTCTTTATAATCAACTAGTCCAATTCCTTCTTGTTGTCGACAAGGAAACCGAGGCCAGAGAGCAGCAGCAACTGATACTGGGTCACATGGCACCTTTGTGCAGAGTCAAGGCTCGAATGGAAGACAGAAGCCACTCTCCTCTGGGTTGGAGAACAGGTTGGGAGTCCACGTGCCCCAGGAGCACCCCCTGTAGAGTGAAAGGGCAAGGAAATGGGAGATGGAGAGGAACATTCAAGGAAACCCCTTCCTTGCAGCCTCTCGACCAATTTCGAAGTCTCCCGGTCCATCACTGTGGGTAGAGTCTTCTTAAAGCATCTCACCAAGTATCTCTTGTCCTATTCAAAATCCTTCCATTGCCTCAGTCCCAGTCTACTCCCGGCATCCCTGGCATTCAAGGCCTTCTGACATTTCCCCCATCTTCTTTCCCAGTCCATCGTAACCCTGCCTCTCTGAACCCGTGGGGGTTGGGGGGGACCACACTCTGTACCTGGCCAGTCCCAGGAACCTAGGTATTGGGGTCAGGCTGGGATGGACGTGCCAACAGGTGCCCTGTATGTGCCTTTGTCAGCCTCTCCCACTGTGGTGGAAGAAAGGGCACCTCCAAGAGGCACTGCCCACACTCACTCTGAGACCCTGGGCCCCTCTCTTGCCATCTCTGAGCCCCCGTTTCCTCACAAGCTGAGATATTTCTCCTCCCCTTGAGAGGAGAGGTAATGGCTTAACTGAGAGAAAGTAAAGCATCTGGCAGCGCAGTAAGTGTTCCCTTCTCTCCATCAGCCGAATGGCAGGGCAGAGGAGCAGAATGGAAAGAATGGAGGGAAAGCCCTCTCTTGGAATATTTAGACTCCAGAGGAAGAGGGAGGACCTCAGGGATGTGCCAGGCACTGTCCCGCCTGGCCAGTGGTGGGTGGGCTTCCGCGAAGCAGACCAGTGTGGGCGGGAACATTGCTGCTCACGACTAGCTCCGTCCAGACAAGCGCCTCAGAATTGCCGAATCTCAAGGTTGGAAAGAACCACCTTTGGAAAAGGTCAAGTAGTCTAGTCTGAGGCTGATTTGAAAACACTCTTCTGTTAGCTGTTCCACGAGCCAGAACTTCATCCCAGCCACATCACAGCAAGACCACGATTTTCATTGTCAACTCATTGTAGCTGAGCTCATTCTGTGTGTCCCGGGTTTTCTCACATTTGGTCTCATTTAAATCTCTCAAGAGCCCCATAGTCAGACCCATCATTTCACTGTGAGGGAATTGAGGATCGAGAAGGTTAAATAATTTTCCCAAGGCCACACAGCTAATAATTTCATTTCACAGGTATTTGTTGAGCACCTAGTAGGTGCCAGGTAGGCCTGGCGATATAGCAGTAAGCAAGGTAACCTGGATCCCCAACTGATCCCCCAATTCCTTCCGCCTCTCACTTGCTGCCTCTCCCATCTGGATACAACTAAACGTGGGGTTTGAGTAACTTTGAAAGATTTTAAGAGGCTGGTATAAAATCTTTGGATAAAGTTTAAAAAAAACATGATCAGTGGTTTTCCACAGGGGAAATACTGTCCCTCGGGATGCAGTTTGGAAACTGGTGGGCAGACTTCGGTGGTCATCACAAGCAATGAGCACTATGGGCACTTAGTGACCCAAGACAGGGACGTGCAAGGGACGGTCCCACACAGCCAAGAGCTATCTCACGCCCCACAGGCCCTTGACTCTCCCACCAGACACCAGAGAGGGGAAAAGCCATTTGTAATTATCTGAACCTAGAACCTCACTCCACATTAAATTCAAACACAAAACATTTGAACGAGGAGCAGTTTAATATATACCCTTCCCTTCCCTCTACCACCGCCAAATGCAACTACCTTGTAAATTCAAGGAAAATTCCACTTTGTTCTATTTGAAATTTACCAAGAGTTGTTTCAAGAAATCATGTCACCAATGGCAACCTCATTCCTAGCCTTCAAGTTGCTAATGAAACATCTGATTCAGTCCACATTTGGAGCTGTTAAATTCATGGTGATTTAATGCATAAGCATGAGCATCAGACTATTTCATTGTCTTCCAGTGTAGTCATGGGTAAGTTTATAAATGGAAACACATTACTTAGTTTTTACTATAAATTGTTTCTCTTCAATTTTTTCTTAATTAAAAAAAAAAATTGTGAATGTAGGTTAACTATGAATTTTATTTCAACATAGTAGGAGGGACATTACAGGATCTTTGATATAGAAAGGGGTGTGAGAAGGTGGAGGAGGGACCACCGCAATAGGTGAAGGGTCACCAGCAGGAGAAGGGTGATGAGCTCTTCCTGTCACTCAAGCAAGGACAGGGAGTGGAAGCTGGGCTTACAGGACTTGGAATAGACTTGGGGCATATTTCCTGGTCAAGAAAGCTGTTGTCATCACAGTAGAAACTCAAATGGAAAGACCACTGGGGCATATTTCCTGGTCAAGAAAGCTGTTGTCATCACAGTAGAAACCCAAATGGAAAGACCACTGAGGTTGGTGTCAAAAGATGTGAGTCTGAATCTTTGTTCCACCACTTCCTGACGTTAAAACCAGGCAAAACCTCCTTGGCCTTCGTTCTCACATGGGAGAGGGAGCATCTTGGACCAGATGAGGTGGTCTTGTGGTGTAGCATTCCATGGCCCTAGGTCAGTCTTTGAGGCCTCTCAAGATTCCTTGTGCTTCAGGAACAGCCAATGTGGCAGATCTGGAGGCAGGAGAGTGGAGGTGATAAGGGCATGTACCCAGTTTGAACCTGGCTATGCAACCATGGACAAGTCACTCTATTGTTCTGAGCCTTAATTTTAACCATAACGAAATGAGAATTCGAACAGTCACACTTCGTTGGGGTTATGTAGCATTTGGGGTTTAACAAGATAGCATCTACAAAAAGTGCCAGAACCAGTAGTTCTCCATAAATGTTAGATGTTAGCTCCCTTCCTCCAAACTCCTTCACCTTCCCCCAACTCCCAGCCCAGTTCTCAGCCTCTGTCCCTCATCCCACTCTCCTGCCCCTTCCCAGAGCCAGGCTAGGGAGAGAGGAAGTGGGGTGGGGCTGAGTCCCACCTTTGATCTCATGCAGAGAACAGAGGTTAGAAGTTCCCCTATGCTGCGGCGTGTCCACCTCCCTCTCCGGCCAGCTGTCGGGTCCATGGGGAGATAAGTGACTAAGATAGAGAGAATTTCTGGAGTCCTCTCTGGCCCTGGCCCAAGGCCTCATCCACTGGGAAAAGCTGAGGAAAGTGGTTTCTCAGCCTGGAGATTCTGCACAAGGGCTTGGCCAATGGCAATGGAGACTTACTCTTTCCACGAAGGCTAACAGTGCAAAAGCATCAAGGTAAACACTGTACCTTGTGGGAAAGTACGGTATGTATGGTATGTTCAGAGGATATTAGAACTTGCTGGACTTTGTGTGTTAGATCTGAGTGACGGACAGAGCAAGCCAGGTGAAGGGGCCTGTTTGCCTTGCCTGGGGCCCGAATCTCTACGTGGCAGGAAGGCTGCGCTAACAGAGGATGACCTGATTGATAAAGGTCACTCGTCCAGGTCCGGGAGGAAGACAAGGTGCAGGGGAGGGGGAGGAAACACAGGCACCCATCAGGGACAGCCTCTTCCAAAGAGCACCTCACAGGGCACCCTTGGCAACCAGGCCTTCAGACCGAGTTCCACGGTGTCCAAGCCAGCTCTGGAAGCTTCATGCCCACCAAGGTGCAATAATTCAGGCCCGCTCCTTCAGAAGCCATTTCATTTCAACAAGCATCACGACTTGCTTTTAGGGGAGTGGTTTGCCAACTATGCCCAGCTGAGCCCTGAGGAAGCATCTTAGGAGAAAGGGGAGGTTGAGCCGACAGGCCCCAAGCCCCTAACCCTGTGTCACACGGAACATTAGTGGCTTGGACCTGAGGAGACACAGTCCTGCCCACCTTCCAGTGGAGACCAACAGTTGAGGAAGGGGCATGAAGGACTCTGTTCATGAATGTCAGCTTAAGGTGTCCAGGAGTCGGAGGGGCACCTCTCCCAGCCCAGGGAGGACAGAGGCAGTAAAGGCTTCCTAGAAGAGGTCAGCCTCAAGCAGGGTCTTGAAGAAAGTAAGCTGGTTAGAGAAGAGGTGAAGAGAGCATTCCAGATGGAGGGAGCAGCTCCTGCAAGTCCCTAGAGCTGTGGACCACCGCCATGGCCTGGGGGCTTCAAGTGCTTGTGGGAAAGTACAAGGATGAAAAGAACTGACTTGGAGTCAGACACTCCTGTGTTCGAATCACTGCTCGACTGCCTGCAGCCCATCGCTCTCCCTGAGCCTCAGTTTCTCACCTGTAAAAGGGATAATTCCTCACGAGAGGTAAACTCTGTGAGGACAGGTTCCACCCCCCGCCCCTCTCTCTCTCTCTTTCTCTCTCTCTCGTTCCCTCCGGTAAGCCCAAGGCCTGGAATGATGCCTCCCAGGACCCAGGGTGATCTCTTGGTCCGTGCTTGCCGAATGACGATTGGATGAAGGCCACAGTGCATGTGCACTGTCTAGGACAAAGCAGATGCTCAAGAATAAATATGCTTTTGAAGTATGGGGTTCATAGAGGACTCTGTGGATGAGAATGAAAAGGTGGTGCGGACCTCGGATGCCAGAAAGTCAGACTTTTTCTGTAAACAGTAGGAAGCAATACAGATCTCTGACGGGCCCCAGGGTCATTAGGTATAAGTCCCTGCTAGGGAGTCTGATAGTGCCTGTGGCCCTTCCTGTGGTGGAGCCAACCCTCCCTGAGACCCTTCCTGGGAAGCTCCTCCCGTGTCATTGTCACAGGGTGGCCAGGATGTTCTGAAGTCACCTCTAGAGACAGCTTGAGTCAGGAATCAGGAATTTCTGAACGTGACCAGATGCCAAACTCTTGGGTTGGTCCCTGGGACTAGGAAGAAGAACCCGCAAGCTCGACTTGAACTCACAGGCGTCAGCATCCACAGGCCTGCAGGACCTATGACCTTTGACCTGCCATGTACTCTGACCTCTCCCTGCCAGGCTCTAGTGTTTGGTTTGCTATGAGGAGAAATGGGTTCAGGCTGAGATGGGGCAGGGCGGTGCTGCTAATCAGCCTCCATCACATGTGCCGTACTCGGGGTCCCAGGGACCTCCCCAGAACCAGGGCTGCTTAAGGGTCAGGGGTGGGCCCTAAGCAACATGGATTTCTTCCTGGCAGCGAGCCCAGCCTGAGAGCCTCCAGATGAGGCCAGAGCTTTCCCCAGAGTCCTCAGCTTGCCCTCTGGTGGGTCCTGAGGCTTCGGCTCTCCTCCATCTGTTTCTCTGCTCCCACACCCCCTTTGTGAGAGAAGCCAGCTGCTGTGCTCCCCACAGCCAAGTGGGACATTCATGACTCCCAGCACTTTAGCTGTGCCCGTGGCCACCTCTGTTTCAGAGCCTTTCCTGGACACAGAAGAGATCGACAAAGGAATGAGGACTCCAAAAGGAGTATAAATTATTGGGCAAGAGCATGGGCGGCGTCCCAGCCTGTAGGATGGGAATAATAGGGCACTTGCAAAGGCTGACGCGAGGGGTAAATGAGATGAGGCTTGGAAAGGGGTAGAGAGAACTGGCACAGGGCAAGTGCTCAGTACAGGGCAGGTGGCGGTGGCAGTAGTAGTGATA
Organism: Pteropus alecto; assembly: GCF_000325575.1. NCBI lineage: Eukaryota > Metazoa > Chordata > Mammalia > Chiroptera > Pteropodidae > Pteropus > Pteropus alecto. Next base: position 2,945,410 of record NW_006437736.1, read on the forward strand.
GTAATAGAAGTAGTAATAGAAGTAGTAGTAGTAGTAGTAGTAGTAGTAGTAGTAGTAGTAGTAGTAGTGTTTGTAACTTACTGAAACAGAGAAGCACTCAAGAAAGTAAAATGTAAGAACACAAAGAACTGCAGTCAGGCCGAGGAAACTGGAAGGAGGCTGGGGCCAGACACGGGCGAGCTCAGAGGTGGCTCCGTGGAGGAGGTGAGTCATGACAGAGTGAGATTTTGGAAGTGAGGAGGACAACTGCTCGGTGAGGAGGAGGACAAGGGATGTTCCCAGCTGAGTCAGTGGCCCAGAAATAACAGCCCGAGGTTGGCGGAGGGGCATGGACTTGCATCTAGAGCGCACAGGCATGGCACTTAGTAGACAGCCAGTGCATAATAAAGGCTTGCTGGTGCTCCTGGAGTTCCTCTCGAGAAGGATTCATCGAGTCCAGTGCTTAGAGGACCTGAATTCATGCAACTCATTCAACAAGTATTTATTGAGCACCTGCTAAATTTTTAAAATCAAAGGTGTTCTTTTTCTTAGAAGACTTTAGTTTCTTAGAAGACTTTAGGTTGTTGTTAGGTTCACAACAAAATTGAGAGAAAGGCACAGAGACTTCCCATATAACTCCTGCCCTAGTGCATGCAGAGTCTCCCGATTATCAACATCCCTCACCAGAGTGGCACGTTTCTTACCAAGGATGACCCTCCATTGACACATCGTAGTCTCCCACAGTCTATAGTTTATGTTAGAGTTCACTTGGTGTTATACATTCTGTGGATTTGGATAAATGTGTAATTATCATTATAATATCATAGTATTTTCACTGCCCTAAAAATCTCCTGTGCTCTGCCTACTCATCCCAAGCCTCCCCTCTGTCTCCCAGCAACCATTGATTTTACTATCTTCATAGTTAAGTCATTTTCTACTATCTTCATAGTTTTACCTTTTCTAGAATGTCAAATCGTTGTAATCACACAGTATGTAGCCTTTTCAGACTGACTTCTTTCACTCAGTAATATGCACTTAAGATTCCTCTGTGAGTTTTCATGGCTTGATAGCTCATTTATTTTTAGTAGTGAATAATATTCCATTATCTGGATGCACCAGAGTTTATTTATCTATTCACCTACTGAGGGCTGTCTTGATTGCTTCTAAGTTTTGGAAGTTACAAATAAAGCTGCTATTCATGTGCGGGTTTTTGGGTAACATAAGTTTTCATTTCTTTGGGTAAATACCAAGGAGTATGATTCTAGATTGTATGGTAAAGATATGTTTAATCTTGTAAGAAACTACCAAACTGTCATCCAAAGTGGCTGTACCAATTTGCATACCCACCATCAATGTATGAGAGTTTCTGTTGCTCCATATTCTTGCCAGCATTTGGTGTCGCCAGTGTTCCAGATTTTGGCCATTCTAATAGGTGTGTAGTGGCATCTCATTGTTTTATTAATTTGCATTTCCCTGATGACACAAGATACGGAGAATATTTCATCTGTTTGTTTGCCATCTGTATATCTTTTTTGGTGAAGTGTCTGTTAAGATCTTTGGCCCGTTTTTTAATCGCACTGTTTGTTCTCTTATTGTTGAGTTAAGAAATCTTTGTGTATTTTGGGTAACGGTCCTTTATCAGATGTATCTTTTGGACACTCACCACGTTTTCCCTTTGCCTCATTGGCTGTTCCTTCTCACTCTCCTCTGCTCATTCCTGATCATCTCTCTACCTTTTCACATAGGCTGGAGGCTGGGGTCAGGGCTCAGTGCTCTGTCCCCCTGTCTTCCCTCTCTGCTCCCACACCCTTACTCCTTTGTTGACCTCATTTAGTATTATGGTTTTAAAAACCAGAACTCCAGACTCACATATCCAAGACTGCTTTTGCAGTATCTCTTCAAGGACATATAATGGGCATTCAAGTTCACATGTCCAAAACTGAACTCCTGATCTTTGCCTCCAAACTCACTTCTTCCTCGGCCTTTCCCATCGAAGGCAACTCTGTCTTTGACCCCAAACCTTCGTATCTTCCTAGAGTGCTCCTTCTCTCACTATCTCTCCTCACCCCCTAGTCTAATTCTTCAGCAAATCTTGTATACTCAATATACTTTGAGTATATTCTCAGCAGAGCAGAACGACACTGAAAAATATGTCTGCTATTCCACTGCTCCAAACACTCCAGTGGCTTCTGTCTCACACAGAGTCAGTCGAAGTCATCACCAAGTCCTGTCAGGCACTGCATGATCTCCACCTCCTGTTACTTCTACACCACTCTATTATTGCTCTGACCTCATCTCTACTATATGAAAGGGATTCAGAGAAATAGGGGTCCAGATACTGGTTGTCTTTTGAACACAACAGGTGTGCTGTAACTTCAAGGCCATTGCCCTTGCTCTCCCCTACCTGGAATTGTCTGCTCCCAGATATGCACATGGCTCTGTCCCTCACCTAGTTCAGATTTTTGCTCAAATGTGACCTTCTCAAGACCTTCCCTAGCCACACTATTTGAACTTGAACTCATCCCAATCCATGACATTCTTTATCACCTTCTGCTTTATTTTGCCCTGTAGCCCATAACCCACCTAATATACTATATGACATATTTGTATGTCTATTACCTATCTCCTACCTCATCTGCTTTATTCACCACTGTATTTCTAGTACCTAGAACAGATAGCTCATAACCCACCTAATATACTATATGACATTTGTATGTCTATTACCTATCTCCTACCTCATCTACTTTATTCACCACTGTATTTCTAGTACCTAGAACAGGGCCAGCACATAGTGGGTGTTTAAATAATGAGTTTGTGAAAGATACCACTTGGGATATTGACCTCACCCCCACCCACCTTCATCTTGGCTCACTCCCTTGAACTTCACTTGTGGGCATTGATTCTCACTGCACTTAGAGATGTCCTCAGACTCTCATTCACATAGACTCCTATTTGGTTCTGACTTGTTGCCCTCCAGAGAAGCTTGACATCCCAAGTTTGGCCTAGGACTGCTCATCATGCTCCTGTCCCCAACCGCATTTCAAACCCTACTGATGCTTATCATTTTCCAGAAAGAGGCTGGATTGGGAGTTAAGCCTATAATATACTGCAAAGCAGGGATCTCCAGAAAAGCTAATATGCCATAGTCCGAGAGAGCTCGGAAGGGACAGCTATTTGGAGAGGCTTCAATAAACCACAGTGCAGGGGAGTCCCAGAAAGGGAAACCAAGAGCGTCACTGGAATAGAGTTCTGGTCATTTACTAAGGCAAAACCGTGCCATGTGATGGCTCAGGAAGGCCGAGGGAGACAGAGACCACAGTGTTCTTGAAAGGAGGGGCATCTGAGCCAAAGATGAGGGGCTGCTCATGTCCCATCTGGGTTTACCCCATACCACCCAGGAGCCACCTCCATGCTGTTGGAGGATAAGGCATGGATCTGCTTGTCCTTGACTGCTCTGTCCTAGTTTGGAAAAGGCACTTTGCACACAGCTCAGTCTAAGCACCTTCCAAGTTGTATCATGAGTATCTACATGGCAGTTGGTCTCCACCCCAAAGATACTGGGCCCCAAGAGCTCATCTTAGTACTCCCAGGAATAAGCCCAGGGACTGTTATGTAGACAGCATTCCTAAATGTTGGATGAATAAATGAATATTCTCACACCCCACTCCAAGGAAAAGAAGAATGGGAGTCAATTTTATTACTGTTAATGCTGAATACTCTTCGCTGAACCCTGATCACACCCCCATTAGTGCTGGTTTCATAACAGTTCTGAGATAGTTGCTGTCAGCCTGGTTTTATTAATGAGAAAACTGAAGGTCAGAGAGGATGTCACTTGCCCAAGGTTACACAGCTTATAGCTGGCAGAATTTGTTATTTGAAACCAGATCTGTCTAACCCCAAATCCCACGCTCTTTCTCCTGGGCTACTCTCTCTTGAATAAAGATTTATCGAGTATCTACTACGTGCATACTACTGCACTAAAACACTTCAGGCAAGTTGTTCTATTTAATCCCCCCACATTATGAGACTCATATTCTTCCTTTTTACAAATGGAGAAACCAAGAGTCAGTAAGGTTACCTACCTTGCTCAAGGTCATTCAGCTGCTAAGTTTCAGAGCTGGATTGGAACCTGGCTTTGTTTAACCCCAACATGAAGCTCTTTCCCCTGTACCACGACACTCAGGACACAAGGCAGTGTCCAGGCTGGTTGATGGGCATAGGCTGTTGAAAGCAAGGCCAAAGTTTGCGTCTCCCTTGTACCTGTCACTTTGTGCTATCCCAGCTCTGCAAACTGTGACCAGTGCACCCTCACCCTGGCCAGGCCTGGGGAAGAATCACAGCAATCAGTGGCCAGGGTATGCTCAGGACAGGTCAGTTACCACATCTGGAGAAACGGAGCGAACAACATGCTTCTCCATGTTGTTGACAATGGCTCATGAGTTCATCTGTAGGTATTGGAGGTTACTCACTGCATGATTCCAGCTTTGGTGCAGAAGATTCAATCTTAGCAATATGGTGGATGATTGAGAGATCAGACTCTAGAATCTGAGTTCTTGGATTCAAATCAAAGCTATTCATTGCCTATATAATCTTCAGTTGGTTCCTCATTCTTTCTGAGTCTTACTTTACTCATCTGTAAAATGGGGTTAATGATAGAACCTGCCTCATAGGGTCATAGATCAGATTAAATGAGATCATGTTGATAGTGTGCTTGGAACAAAGCATTTTACTAGTGGTTGTTAACTGGCAGCCCCAGCTGTAATGAACGAGGAAAATCATCCAGACCTCGTGGACACTGCCTCCCATCGTTTTCCTGGTCTTGGAAGAACACTGGCCCTGGAGTCCAAAGAGCCAACCTCAGTTGGGCTGTGTGGCCTCCAGAAAGTCACTTCGCCTCTCAGTCTTGTCCTACTCACTTGAAAAAGAAAAGTGGTGGTACCGAAATATCCCATACTTAGCCCCTATGTTTCCCTTGAGGCTTGAACAAAATAGTGAATGTGGAAATACTATGTAAAGCATAAAATTCTGGTTTCTCTTTCTTGTCCCCCACCCCACCCATACTCTCCCCAGCCAGCAAGTCTCCCTCCCACCCTTTTTGGCTCTCGGCTGCCCCGGAATCTCAGCTGACTTCCAGAAAGGATTTGGAGCACAGCACACACTGTCCAAAGGTTGTTTCCAAAGCCTCCGGCAGCTAAGCCTGGCCCCAGCCCTTCTTCCTTGAAAATGTCTGGCCTGCTGGGAAAGAATGTGGGCTGGCAGTTCATTCCCATTCAAGTTCACAGGCACCATTGAGCATCTGCTCTGTACCAGGTCCTGGGCACTGAGGATCCAGGGATGAACAAGATGGTCTCTGTCCTCAGAAGCTCATAGCCTAGTGGAGATATAGTCATGTCACAGACAAAGACAATACAATATAGTAGGACAGGGTAGTGCTGTGACTAGAAGCCCTGAAGAAAGCACTATACATGACCTGGGAGACTCAGAGAAGGCTTCCTGGAGGAGGGGATGTTTGAGAGGAGCTGATCTTCACCCAGTCATGTCCAAATATGACAACTTTTACCATACTAGTACCTCCTCATGCTGTCAGTCATAAATTGGTCAACACAGCAAGCTAGAGGAAGTTTTAAAATATTATTTCATCCAGCTGTCATTACAAAGAGGCCCAGAGAGCTGTAGTGACATTCTCAGGTCACCCAGCTAGGTGTGCTGGAAACATCAGGCAGCATTTATGTAAAGATCAGTGTTTCTTCTCGGGCATCTATTTTCAATCAGACAAATTCCCTGGGAAAAGACACCAATGGGTCTTAAAAATAAATCCAGAGGGGGATTCTTAAAGCTCTCTATTCTTCTACCCCTTAGGCTGCCATGGTGCACCTTTACTTTGCACAGCACTTTACAGTTTACACAGGCTATCACATCCCTTTCAGTCTTCCCAGCAACCTGTGAAGTAAACATCATATAACATATTTCACAGACAAAGAAACTTGAGTCTGGACAAAATCTTTAAGATGTGATTGTAAAACTGAGAAATTGATCTCAGAAGTTATGGGGCCCTGAGCCAATGTCATAATTTGACTTCAAATTGGAAAGTCCATTTTTTAAATTACGTGTGTGTGAATTACCTTGCCCTCTCCTCTTTTCTCTTTATTTCTTATCCTTTTAGAAAATTGCTTTCTAAGAAGTAGGAATTCCTGGTTGGCACATGGCCAGAGTGTGGTCTCTGGACTGGTTCTATCTTTTCTACCTTTTGGTCATGCCTCTCTTCATAGCTCGCTCGCTCGCGCTCTCTCTCTCTCTCTCTCTCGGTTCTATCTTTTCTACCTTTTGGTCCTGCCTCGGTTTCTATCTTTTGGTCATGCCTCTCTTCATAGCTCACTCGCTCTCTCTCTCTCTCTCTCTCTCTCTCCTCCCTTTCTCCTTCCTCTTCCCCTCCACCTCTCCCTCCCTCTCTGTCTCTCTGTCTCTCTCTCTGTCTCAGTCTCTCTCTCTCTCTCACTCTCCCCGCTACTCTCCAGTACTTTCCTGTCTCTGCCTCTCTGTCTCTCTCTACCATCCTTTCTCTCTCTCTTTCTTTCTCTATCTCTCCCCTATTCTCTTCTCCATCCCTTCTCTATGTCTCCCTCTATCTCTCTCTGTCTCTCTCTTCCTCTGTCTATCTCTGTCTCTGTCTCTCCTCTATGTATGCGTGTTTGTGTGTGTGTCTGGGTGTGTGTGTGTCTGTCTGTCTGTCTGTCTGTCTGTCTGCTCCCTGCCCCTTCCCCTTCGATTAACAGTCTCCACGTACTGGGAGGTGCCACATAGCTTTGCTCTGACTGGCCCGGGGTTGTGCAGTGGCTGCCTCTTGCAGACTTTCTAAGTTCCCAGCATCCAGTTCCTGGGCCAGTGGGAGGGAGGAATCACTGAGAAATCTGGCCAGGCCCCTGCCCAAATCTGCACATTCCCATGGCAAGAAAGGAAAGAGGAGCTCTCAAAAAGAAACCGACAGGAGGCATTGGTCACCAACCGTCACTCTCCCAGCCCCTCCACCCCCAAACATCTGGTTTGAGGAAGGGTGGTATCCCACCCTCCAGATGTGCGGCCTGAGACGGGAGCGTTTTGCAGGAGAGACCGGCAGTGACCTCACAGCCTGTCTAAGCAAGGAGATGGAGCGGAGGGCATGGATGCGGAAACGGGAGTCCGTAGTAGTGAAAAGCAAAGTCCGTGCTCTCCGTCTGCTCTGGATGGGGAGGTGGGTGCTGGGAACTCAGAGTTTAGAGGGAGAGAGATAGAAATCCAACATGCCACTCATCCCCACCAGCTGAGTCCCAATCCTGGCTCCTCCGTTTTGTAGCAGCGTGCCTCTGGACCACTGGATTTCCTTCCCTGGCCCTTAATTCCTTATCTGTCAGATGGGAACCTGTAATAGTCACTGCCGTAAAGTACGTAGCCCAGAGCTTGGCAATGCACATTGGTCCCTTCCTCTACCTCCCAGAAAGTCTTCCCGGACAAGTCCAAATCCCCCTACCCCACCGCTCTCTGCTCCCAGCAGCCCCTTCTTGGTCCTTACTGCCACATCAGTCCTCCCTCCAGGCCACTTCCCTAGACAATAGCCACACCATTACTGCCACTGTCATCGTCATCGTTATTGGCGTTAGCCCTGAGACTGTTTACCGCGAACACCTTGTCTCCTCACTGGCATGGTGACCTTCTGCTTTTTGTTGACAGTGTCTGACACTCACCATATAGTATTGGGTAAAAGCATGGACTTGAAGGTCAGTTAGACCCAGACTGAACTTTGACCTTCGCTACCTATTAGTTGTGTGCCTGAACAATGACTTACCTAAAAATGGAGATAATGAGGGCAGGACCGGATTCTGAAGATCAAATATGATGAGAAGCTTAGCACAACAGGCACATAAGAAGCCCTCCATGAATCTGTCTGATTTTAGCTGTTATTACAATGCGTTTTAGATCTCTCGGTACCCAGCGCAGTGCTCAGAATAAAGCGCTAGGCATTCCATCGGTAGAGATGGACTAGAATGGGACAGCGGGCACAGGTCAGTTGTTTCCATTGGCAGCTTTCTATTCCAGTTCAGCTTGGACAGGGGCTCCTGGGAGTGCCCACCCTCTCAGACTCAGCGCATTTCAGGAAGCTTCGAGGTCCGCCACCTATTTCCACATTTGGAAGAGAAAGACGATGCCCCAAAGAGGGAAAGA
>NW_006437736.1:2953605-2987606 GCF_000325575.1 Pteropus alecto
GAGATTTGCTAACTTCTGATAAACATGTTGAGAGAGCTGTTTTCTATTAAAAAGAGGAGAAAGCTCCTGAGCTTCATGGGCCTCTAACTCCTGAGGGGTGGGTAGTAATGTACAAACCACTCTCTGGCAGCAGGCTCGCACAAAGGAGAGGGAGGAAGAAAAAGGAGTGGCCTGGGAGGGCGTGAAATGGGTCACCTTGTTAACAATCCCTTCACGGAGCTGGCAACGTATATCCAAGTCCCTCCAAGAATTTCATGTGCTCGAGATCACAACCAGAGGTGCTCAGCATCAGGATTCTAAGCTATGTCTCTGTCTGACCCAAGAGCTGGGTTTTCCATGACACCTGCTGCCTCTGAATGCCACCAAATAGAAAAGGTGGCCCCCCAAAGAGGAGGCATGGACCCCAGGAAGACCAATTCACTTCCTCCCAGGGCGCCTCGGGTTGCCTCGTGTCCAAGAGGGAAGGAACGGGGTCTGGTGGTAGAAGAGGCGGACAGCCCAGGTGGGCTTTCATGCTCCTCGGTGCTAACCGGAGCCCCTGGTGTGGGTAGCTGAAGCCTCTTGTCACCTGAGCCCCAGGGATACCGACCACACTATGTGCCCCTGGGTGGGAAAGTGGCGTATCTCTGCTGCTCTCATTTTTTATCATGCAACCACTTTGGTGAAATTTATGGAACCCGTGAGACTTATATCTTCCTGAGCAGGTCAGCAAAGCCAGCAACAACAGGGGCTCAGCCATCAGCCTCTCTCATCTAACTAATACTCTCTCATCTGTCTCTTTCTTCCCCTGATGCTCCTTCCCTGGTCATTGCTAACACCTTGTCTCCTCACTGACTTGGCGACCTTCTGCTTTTTGTTGACAGTGTCTTACACTCACCATAAAGTACTGGGTAAAAGCATGGACTTGAGGGTCAGCCAGATCCAGACTGGGCTTTGACCTTCTCTACCTATTAGAGGATGCTTCCTCTGCCCCCCAATCTTGCTTCCCCTGAGGGCTCCAACCCTGCTTAGAAGGGGACCCAGGTTACTAGCTGGCTCAGGACACCATGGTGGCTCAGAATTGTGTGCAGAAGCCAGCCAAGGATTGTTCAAGTCCTGTCCTGCTGGTGAGATCCTGTATGTTCAGAAGCAGAACTGGAATCTTAGGCTTTAGACCACTGTGACTTCCAGCATGGGCCCACCCCCTCCACTGGCCCTGGAGCAATATTCTCTTTTTCCCAAAGCCGCATGTGAATCATATCTTTGTATTCATGTAGAGGGTTACTAAAATAGCCAGCATTAAAGGTGCTGATTATCTCCTATCTGTCAACTGATTGATAACTGTAAAGCTCTTTGATTAACTCAAAGGGTTTGATTGACTTGTAATCGTTCACGATTATTTAAAAGACAATAAGTTGTGTTACTTTGGGTAAGTTACTTAGTGTCTGTTTCCTCCTTTATAAGTGAAAGTTATCACAGGGTCCTCGTGAGGATTAAATTAACTAATACGTATAACTTTTGTTGTGTTGCTATTAACGTTAAAGCACACTGTGTATTGTGGGAGAGTCAGCAATAAAGTAGACTGCTCCTTTCGCAGATAAGAAAAGCGGCCCAAGGAGGGGAAAGGGGCTTTGGACTCAGACAGAGCTAGGTTCAAATCCCAGCTCGCCAGCTTCTTCAGTGGGTGGCCTTGGATGAGTGGCTTTTCTTCTCTGAGCCTCTGTTCCTCCTCTTTGACATGATGTAGAACATGTCTCTGCTTGGCCCAGCGTAGGCATTCAAACAACAGCTTCCATGGTAACGATCCTCGCGTCTTTTCCCACCCTCCCTGACCTTTCTCCCCTTGCCTCAGCTGTCAAGCTAGTAAGGATCAAACTTCAGTTTAAGCCAGGAATCCTGTCCTTCTGTCCTCTGCTTTTCTGGAAGTTTCTGCAAGACCCTGTGGGAGTCCAAGCAGAGGTCCAAGAGCCATTCTGGGTTATGTGGCCACGTGCCTGGTGCTTCATCTTTCTGTAGTAAAATTGGAAGTTTTACACAAGAAAGGTAAATATCCGGGTTAAAAAACAAATTTCCTATTCGCTTTATCCTAGTTATCAGTGGGAGTTTGGAACCCTTTGGTTTGGGACACTTGCTATAATCTGGGGTGTATCCTATTCATTTGTCGTTGGGAAATAAAGGTTTGTACTACTGCTGAGGATTCTGTTTAATAATTTTCAAAAGCCTGTCCCATAAGAGAAGGGCTCACACTAGTATGGTATAAGGATTAAGAACTGGGCTCTACAGTCACAATCCTCAGGTCTGAATCCCAGCTCTGGTACTTTCAGCAAGGTACATAACTTCCCTATACCTCAGTTTCCTCATCTGTGAAACAGGGACAATGATATCCTTGCGTGTGGTTGTGTGGGGACTGAATGAATGGACCAATCTAAAATGCTGACAACAGTTCCCGTGTAAGTCCTAGCCTGTTATCATCACCTCCACATCACTCCCCTCGTCTCCAGTGTTTTGGAAGACGGCGTCTGAAAGCCATTCTGGATGCTCAGATAGACGACCAGGATCCCCACTGTTCCCTGCCACCTAGGAATAAAATTAGCAGAACCAGCATGGGGACATTTATCTACAGTGCCCACCCTAGGGGACCCAAATCTTCTCCTTCCATTCCTTTGCTTGATGCCCCCAAGGGACTGTGATCTTTGGCTGTCAGAGAAGCCCAAGGTTGGAATGGACCATCAAGGTCATCTCCTCTGACCACTGTTTGGATACTGGCATCCGTTCACTAACTTTTCTTCCCAGCTGCCCTCCCATCTGTCTTCGAATGCCTCCAGTGACAAGAACTCATAGCATCCTTGATGTCCCCCCTCACCTCCAGGTGGCTTTCATTGGGAGGAAAATTCCTCCTGAACTGAGCTCAGTTCTAAGTCACTGCAAAAGCAACTCCAGTCAGATCATTTCCCTGTTAGTTAATCTTTACTCTTTCTCCTTCGCCTCCGGGGTTATGTCCAAACTCCTAAGACTCTGTCACACCCGAGAGCTCACATCATCTCCAACTTCCCCTTTACCCCACAGCCTTATATTCCCACCCACGCTTCGGGTCTCACCTATTCTTAAATATGGCGTAGCATTTCGTACCTCCATTACTTTGTACTGGCTGTTCTCTCTCTTCTCTTCTCTGATTAACAGTCTCCACATTCTCTAAGACTTGGACCAAAACTCTCCAGGAGCCTTGCCAGCTCCCCAAAGGGTCTCAGGGTTTCAGGGTTCCATTCTCCAAGCTTCTTGTTTTGCACTGTGATCATCTGTTTACATGTCTAAATCCCCCACTAGTGGCGGCTCCTTATTTATTTTCAACGTCGTGTCCCTCACCCCAGGCCTAATTTAATACCCGCATAGAATAGATGTCCAGAAAATATTTACCCAGTGAACACAGGAGGATTGAATTGGCTGGGAATTCCAGCCACTGGTTCAGGTTCCATCCCTCTTTACACAACTACCCTTCAAATATATGGAAATCTTCTCTTCTCCAAGCTAACATTCCCACTTCTGCCAGCTTTTCCTCGCATGATGTGGTTTCAAGTCCACCTTCAGCCCCATCATTCCCCTCTGGACCAACTTCAGGTCATTTGTGTCCTCAAGATCTGTCTTCTAAACCTAAAGCCTAGGCCCCCGTGGTGGTCTGGCATGTGCAGGGGACAGCAGGACTGCCCCCGCTTGCCCTAGGCACAAAGTGGCTCATAGCGTGGAAAGAGCACTGGTATTAGAACCAACTGGACATAGGTTCAGACTCAACTCTGGCAGCCATCAGTCATGTAAAGAGGGGTGATACTCAAAATATTTAACAACTGGCATGGCCCAGGAGTTGACCAGACAACTGTAGTGTTAGAGCAGAGTCAGAAAGCCCCGGCTGTGCCTGGTGTTATCCCTTTAGTTTTTTGGATCACAGGATGGGAGTGAGGAGGAAGTAATCAAGGCAGCAGTTAATTAGCGACCAGTACAGAAATATCTGGATATTTTAACAGCTGGTCCAATCACACCTGCGTGTACCAATTGTATGTCTGTCCCTGAGTAACCAGATTCAAGTGATTTCAGTGCTCTGAGCCCCAGTCTCCTCATCTGTGAAATAGAGTCGAAAGTGGTACCTGCCGTGTGGGTCTTTGAAAGCACGCAAAAAGTGACATTCCTCTTCCCTGACAAAATTCAGAGCTAATTAAGGAAAAAGAATGAGCAAGTGGGCATGAAAATATCATCTGTACTACCTGGGAAAAGTTTAATTGGAATGTTTGGCTGGAATCTGCAGGAGAGTGAGCTCCTAACTGAACCCAGGATTAGACCCACTCACTTTCAAGGTCACAGACTGTACTGGACCAGGATTGGCCTCCCCCACGATGTGGTCACTCCCTAAGCCTCCGGCCTCTCCCTTGTCACGCCTCATGTTCCTGCGACACTGAGCTTTCTGGCAGTTTCTAAACATGCCATGCCCTGTGATAACCCCATTCCTTATCTGATGTGCTTTGTACTGGAATCCTCTGTCTTTCCTTCTCTGACTGATAAACTCTTGCTCCTTTATCAATACATATTCCCTCCTCCAGAGCTTAACCCTATCTGTGAATTTAAACTTAAATTGGGAGCCCTGGATGTCATGCTTAATTCCTGAGGGCAAGGGAATAACCTGATGGGATTCACTCTTACCAGAAACCAGATATTAGAAAGAACTTTCTTCATATCCAGAGTCATGCAGTGAGAACTCCATTCTGGCACTCTGCACTTACCAACCAGTGTGTTCAAAAGGCTTTCGATCTCTATTTCCTGTTGGAGGCCTGTGTTTCTTACTCTTTAATGAAATAAGTGTGGCTTCTACTTAGTGACATAGTGTCCACAATTACGGGAGCAGCATTTTTCAGACTTGTGCCTCTGTTTACATTATCTCTGGTAATGGAATTGCTTACTCCTGAGAATGCAAACCTCATAGATTGAATGAATAGAGTCCACTGGAGACCACTTAACTCTTATGTCTGTAGGTAAACTAGAAAGGCGAGAAAAATTCAAAAATTGACAGATGTAGAGTGCTTAATGCACAGTATCTGGTATGGAGTAAAATGAAATAAGTGGTAGTAGTTGTGGTTAATATTACCGTGTTAGTCAGGATAATTAATGCTCAGTTGCTACAACAGACAAACTTTTAAAATCTCAGTGGTTTACCACAGTGAAGGCTAATTTCTTGCACATGTGACATCCAATGTGGGTCAGGAGTCCTTTCTCGTTTGGTAACACACCATCTAGAACATGTAGCCTCCACAGTCACTGCAACAGGAAAAAAGAGAAAGATGGAGGGAGGTACATCAGCTCTTAACTGCCTCCACCCAAAAGCGATGCCTTAACTCCTTTGCTCATAGTTCATTGACCAGAACTGGTCAAAGGGCCCAAGCCTGACTTGCGGGGGGCAGGGTGGGGGGAGAATAGGAAATGTAGGGGATCCCTTGGGTATTTGGTGGTTAATGCCATCTCTGCCACAACTATTTAGCTGTGTAGGAATAGCTGTGCTCCCTCGCCTAATTTCAAAAAGAATTTGGGAACAATGAAACCATGTTTAGAAAAGACTCAGAAGAATGGCTTGGTGACATATCTTAGTCCCATTAATCCCTAGTTTCCTCTTTGGCAAAATGGGAATACCAAGAGTTCCTGCTTCATGGGGTTGATTTGAGGTTTGGTTGATGAATGTGACAGTCCATAGGACCTGGCTGACCTAGTATGACTTCTATAAAAATATTAGTTGAGTCTGGAGCACAGAACAGATTGGCTCTTTGGGTCTATAATATCACTGAATGTATCGAATTTAGCATACACAGAACCCTGAACTATTGTTTGCAATTGTCCCCTTTCTACACTTCTAAAGCTGTTTCTTTGGACCCATTGCTTTATTATCAGAGAGCTGTGTCTGCTTGCTTACTGGTGTGACCAGAGCCCAGTATGTTTCCTGGCCCTGAGCTGGTACTCAGTACGTGTTTGGTGAATAAACAATGGCATAGCATTTTAATTTGTCATTGAAGGATATACAGGCTTCAAGCAAGTAAGGTAGGGCTGGTGGGGTCTTTGAGCCTCCTTTAAAGGAGGCTACATGGTATGTTGGGTATCTGAGCCTTTGGGTTCTCAAAATATTAAATATTCTGCTTCTGACTTGCAATATAATGCTGATCACATTGCTTTCATTCCTGCCTCTGTTTCTCCATCTGTCAAGTGGGACACAGTAGAGCATGCTTCTTAAGGATCTAGATTCTGGACACAGACTGCCCTGGTCCAAATATTGGTTCTAACTTTAATCCATTGTGGATTTTGGTACAATTATATTATCTCTCTTGAGCCTCAGTTTTCCCATCCATGAAAATGGTATACCAAGAGTACCTACCTTATAAGATTGTTGTGGGGACTCAGGGAGAAAATTTTTATAAAGCATTAGCACTATTTGTCTGACGTGAATTCAATAATGTTGGGTAATATTAAAATGAGGGGGTGAATATTCTATCCTATAAATACTAATCAGAAACAAAAGAGAATGAACTATTGATACAAGCAATGATACAGATGAATCTCACCAATTTTATGCTGAGCAAAAGAAGCCAAGACGCAAGAGTATATACTATATAACTATTTTTATGAAACTCTCTAGAAAAGATAAAACTAATCCATAATGGCAGAAAGCAGATAAATGGTTATCTGGAGCCTGGAGTAAAGGGATCTGTGATGGTTATTTTATGTGTTAATTTGACTGGGCTAAGAGATGCCCAGAAAGCAGGTAAGACATTCTTTCTGGGTGTGTCTATGAGGCTGTTTCCAGAACAGATTAACATATGAATTGGTAGGCTAAGTAAAGACCAGCACCCTCACCAGTGCAGTAGGTATCATCCAATCTACTGAGGGCCTGACTAGCACAAAAAGGTGGAGGGAATGCAAATTTCCTCCCTTTACTTGAGCTGGGACATCCATCTTCTTCTGCTTTGGGTGCTCCTAGTTACTCAGACTATTGGACCCAGACTGAGACTTATACCATCAGCTCTCTTGGTTCTCATGCTTTCAGGCTCGGGCTAAATTATACCACTGGCTTTCCTGCATCTCAGATGGAAGATGGTGGGAGTTCTGGCCTTCATATCTGTGTGTCAGTTCCTATAATAAATCGTGTGTGTATGTGTGTGTGTGTGTGTGTGTGTGTGTGTGTGTGTGTGTGTGTTATCTTATTCATTCTGTTTTTCTGAGAACTCTAATACAGGGTCTCACTGTAAAAGGGCACTATGGAATTTGGGAGGTGATGGAAAGCTCTATCTTGATTATGACAGTGGTCACATGGGTGTACCCATTTGTCAGCACTCACTAATGCTTTCATTGCATGTAAATTATATGTCAGTCAAGTAAATTTAAAAATTAACAAAACAAAACAAAAATGGGATGAGTTCTAACTTCGATTATAGGAGCTCTTGTCAGGTATGGCCCCCGGCTCTGCCCACCCAATAGGGCTTGCTGCCCAGAAGCAGTTTTGCTTCAGTCCTCCCTTCCTCTGGGCCTCTGCCCCATCTGTGCACACCCTGGTCTCATTCTCTGCCCGCAGGCCTGCCAACCACAACACTCTGCTTTGTCAAGAAACCATGATATTGGTGCAGGCTAGGTCCTAGACATGAGTGGGAGCCTCAGGTATTAGCTCATAATGGGATGAAAATGTCAGCCACACCCACACTGGACTAGGGGATCTGGTGACCCCTCTAGCTGCTAGGGTCTGCTGACCATGATTCATGAGTCAGTGTGGGAGGCAGCAGTGGAGTCAGCTGATGGTGACGCTTTGGAGTCTAGCCTTCTTTTTCTGATCATTAGCAACTATATAGGGGATAAGACAGACCACCCCACCACCACCACCATCGCCACCTTTTCAGATAATTGGAACTTCCAGAGTCACGAAATTCCAAGGCCTGATATGAAAGGAAGCTAGGAAGGGGATTGGAATGATGTTTTAGCCTATGCTAGGTGATTTACACAAACTCATTTCCTTTCCACTGCAACATTATGGGTTTGAACTGCTAATAGGAGTAATGGTAATAATAACAGCTAGCATTAATTGAGAATTCACTATGTGCCAGGCCCATCCCTAAGCACTTTACTTTCATTACCTCATCTCACCTTTATAACAACTATGTGGCATGAATACCATCATTATCCTCATTTTGCTGATTAGGGAATTAGGGCACAGAGAGGTTAAGTAACTTGTCCAAGGTTTCAGCTAGACGTGGCAGAGCTGGGACTCGAACCAAGTCCATCTGATACCAGAGCCTGCAGGAAGCAGACGTCTCATATCCTTCCCCCAATACACACAAAGCAAGTGACAGAAACAGAGACCTCTGTGTTTACTGTGTTCTATAGAAGAACCCATCTGGGGCAGCAGAAGCAGCAAAAATGTCACCTGCCCACTTCTGGCTCCCGAATCTTACACAGGTGTACCTGATCAGGGAAACCTACACCACACTGGAGCCTTAGCTCCAAAGAGGTCTAGGAATATAATTTTAGCTTTTCTCGATTCTTCCGAAACAGGTAGACACATTAAGAGGAGAGTGGAATGGATGCTAAGTGTACTCCTCGAGATGTATCCTACATTCATATATCCACTCCATACCATTTGTTGGCTTAATCAGGTCTCAGGAATTCAGATTGGTCCTATGTGCAAAGATGCCTTCAAGCTGTTAACACTCAGACAACAGACAAGGGATTGCATCTGTTTACCCACCCCAGGCCCCTTAAGGCAGCAGATTCAGCTGCTCTCTCTACACCCACAGACATGGCAGCAACAGTTCTAGACAGTCTTCATTTATTTCTAGACCTTTACTCACTCAGATCATGTCTCCTCTAGAGTTTTGGCTCTTTGCTCAGCTCAATTCTGGCTGCTAGCCCTTAGGACTAATTATTAATTCTTTGTTTCCACACTGTAAATCTCTGTTCTCTCAACCAGTTTTTGACTAACCTTGACCCTGCAATCCTATAGCATCCCTCCATGTCCACAGTGCCCTCCGGAAGGCCATCGTCCACTGCCTAATACTCAGCATCCGGCTCTTGTTGGCCAGCAACCTGGCTGGGCCAATCTGAGATACCCATGTTGAAGACTTCAAGAGCATCACATGGACCTTGGCCATTTGTACTTGGCCAAATTCTTGGGCTTTGATTCAACAATCTGTGAGTTTAGAGTCTACACAGAGCACTCTGCCAGATGACAGGACACAGAAACGAAGAGAATAAGGCGGTTGCCTTCAAGGAGACCACGGTTCTGGCAAAGATAAAGCTTAGCAGGCGCTGGCCATGTTAAACATTGGGTAGTAACCAAGAGCCAGCTATAAGGAACCTCCCTTCTGAGCCCAGACAGCTAAAGGAGAACTCATGACAGCCCAGAATGTCAGAGATAATTCTAATCCTGGCATAGGAAGCTGGAAGATAAGAAGCCTTTGTTAGTTCCTCCTCCATGGGTACAATGAGGTATTCATGCTATTCCCCTCGGGACTTGGGAAGCATTTTAGGCCCAAGGAAGGTCTGTGCGTCATCATAATTGTGTAATATGGCTGCCCTCTTTCCTCTTCACCCCTTGACATATCTTGGTCAGGCAAGATAAAGTTCTGTTGATGCTTTTGCTGCTATGGCCACCATAAATCAAGCTTCCTTCAGTGGCCTTTGATTTAGCCTTCCAAGGAGTTGGAAATCTGGGGGCCACTTCTTTCCATCGATCCCACCTCCTATCTTCTGCCATTGTGTAGAGGGATCGACAATTTACTTGGTGAATTGGTGCAGACTCTATGGAAAGACGTTGTGGTATGAGAAGGCATAGCCTCCGAAGTGTAACTGCCCTGAGTTTGAATCACTTACTAGCTGTGAAGGCATAGACAATATTCTTAACCTCTCTGAACCTCGGATTTTTATTTTGCTTTGTTTTTGTCCAATGTGTAAAATAAGTGTTATGGAAATACCTTCATAGAGTTGATAATCAGGATTAAATGAAATGGTATATGTAAATCCCCTAGCACTTTGCCTGACACCAATAGATGCCCAGTAAACATGGCTCCTATCTGCAGGCCCTAGGAAAGTTTGGTGGAGTAAATAGACCTGGTCCTCACCTTCAAGAACTTATCATCTTTATCATAAAGATAGGTTGTTTTCTTTTTATCATAAAGGTGGTTGATCAGACCTATGCAAAACAGCCCCATCTGTAAAATGAGCAATAAGATCTACCCCCGACAGGATGTATAGGTACTGTTAATCTCCACTGCACCAACAAGAGAAGGAGGCACAGAGAGTGAGTGACCCATCCACGGTCACAAAGTTGGGTAGTAGTATTGCTGGGTTTTGAACCTACTCTTCTGGCTTCAGAGCCCATGTTCTTGCCACTTCACTCTGCTACCTGCACCATCTTGCTGACTACGTGAGTGTGAGAGGTCACCAGGAATCAGAAGGTACTAGAAAGAGGGTCAGATTTGGAGTCAGGTAGGTTGGATTCTAACATCACAATGTGGGCAGATCACTTTGTTTCTTCATTTGCAAAGTGGCACCAATAATACCTCTGTTTGAGAGTTCTTGTGTAGATCCCTTTAGATCCATTGCTTTGGCTAGTGGTTATTGGAAGTCTGCCATGTGCCGGACACTGTCCCAGGGGCTGAGGATGAAGCCTGGAGCAAGAGGCATGAGCTGGTCACCGAGTGGGTCCCTGCCTTACTGTCTAATGAGAGAATAAGATCATGTACTTGAAAGTACTTTTCAAACAGAGATTTGCCATTCATATTAAGCAAGTGAAAGTGCTTGGAGCTCTACAGAAAATTACCAAAAACAAAACAACAACGATAACAGTAACAGTCAACATGCATTAAGTATTTCTCTGTGCCAGGCATTATGTTAAGCTCTTTGCATGAATTTTCTCAGTAATCCTCTCAAAATATTGCATGTAGGCATTATAATTAGTTCCCATTTTACACATGAGAATACAAGGGCCCAGGTAGATTGTTTATTAATAACCAGTTGAGCCGGGGAGCTGGTTTTCAAACCTAGGTGGTCTGCCTTCAGAGCCTGTCATCCTAAATATCACACCATACAGCTTCTACTGCATCTTACCACTGCCTCTAGTTATTTGTATCTCTGTTATATATTTAGAAACATCTGGAAGTCTAGTTAAGAGCTTTATCATTAAGTGTGGGGAATTTAGCCTACCAGCCTCCATCGTCTAGTCAAGACTGGTCTTGATCCGGCACCTACTTTAGACATAAAGACAGATGCTCAGATACAGGGCTGGGAGCGTGTACCATGGCATTTACTGGCCAGGCTTCCCAGCCTTGGCAGTTACCTTACCACTGGCCTTTATATCACCACTGGCCAAGCCAAGAGCCTGGGTTGTGTCCTGAATCTAAAAGCCTGACCATAGGCTTTTATGAAGCTATATCTTTCTGAGAACTTCCTGGGCATTACTCATTTGTCCTCTATCAACTGCCCCAGAAATGGTGCTGGCAGCCTCATCTCAGATTTATAGATTGTGGAGCTAGAGGCAGTGACTATAAAGAGGAAGTGACCTTTTCTAGGTCACTTAGTACAATTGGGTGCAGAGCTATCTCCAACACTCAGATTACCTGAATCCTGGTCTCAAAATGTCATCTGAAACATTAATGCCCAGAGGCTCCAAGTCACACAGCTAGGGGAAGAAGAGGCCAGACAGGAAGTCTGTGTTCTGACTCTTAATCCAAGACCCATTCCTCTGCATGGCACTGCATTCATTCTTTCGTTTTACGGATATTGATTGATCACATACTGTGTGCCTTAGTAGTCACTCGGGATAGCAAAGCGGATGAGGCATATGTGGCCCCTGCCATTACAGAGCTCACAGGCCAGCAGGGAAGACAGCTGATTAGCAAGTAATTACTATTATGATGAATATTATGAAGAGAAAAACACAGGGAGCTCTGGGACCCTGTATCAGGTGACAGACATACTTTGTCCAGGGTCAAAAAAGGCTATTCTGGAAAGTGACATTTGTGGTGACACACAGGATGAGGGAGAGTTTTTCAGATGAAGGGGAGGGTGGGGTTCTCCAAGCCGAGGTACTGCATGTGCATGCAGCCAAAGAGAGGCTCATTCAGGAAACAGAAACATGGTGAAGAGGGAGGGGCAAGAGATGTGGCTGGTGGGTAGGTAAAGGCAAGATGAGGAGAGTTTTAAGGTCTATATTAGTTTTCTATGCTGAGTAACAAATTATCATAAATTCATCAGCTTAAGATGATACCCACATCACAGTTTCTGTGGGTCAAGAGGCACCAAACCCGAATTTATCAGCAAATCCTGAGCAAACACACCATTCAGGAGTGGGTGCGTGTTAACCAAGCTCACAATATTGTTGTATAAAGTGACATGAGAACATAGTGCTTAGACCAGAACACTCTTAAAGACATTATCAGTTCCTCTTTTCCCATCAAGATGTGTTAGAAATTGAATTGAGATCAGCATGCCAATCTATTAATTCATGATGAGAAAATCAACAAATGAGAAACTCCTGTGATCTGCATGTGTAGCCCCTTCTCTGAGAGCAGAAACACGTGGAAAGCCACAGCATATTCAGGTGGCTGTTCAGCAAGTGTCTTGGAAGCATCAGAGTGAAGGGAATCAGTCAAAGTGAATGTTTGACGGTACCAGACTACGACATCCTGAAGCAGCCACCTTGTAGTAGGTTCAGTTGAGCCAGTGGAATGGAAAATTTCCAAGGTATGTACTCAATAAATGGTAGCCACTAATGACTATTCATTGTCTTAGACACTGTCACCATCTAAGGTTACACAATAAACTAGGTAACCTCCGAGTTCTCTTATGGTGCTGATGTGCTATAATTCCAAGGGCAACTATTACTTATGCTGGTGTATAGTCTGGAGCCTGAGCACATTGCCCTCTTCAACAATCTAAACCTTTGCCATCATTATCAACATCATCATCATTAGTAGTAGAAGTATGGAAAGCAGTCACTATCTATGGACTGCTGACGCCCACGTTTAGGATAGACTATTAAGTAATACTGATATTCTATTAAGTCCTCACAATAACCCTGTCGGATGGTTTTTCTCACTTCTCATTTTGCACATGAAGAAAGAAGAAACTGGGGCTCAAAGAGGTAGAATAACTTGCCCAAGGTCATTCACCAAGCAAGTGAAAGAGAAGGGATTCTAATTACATTCAACACACAGCCCCTCTGCAGCACAGATAAGATGGATCATGCTTTGCATGCCTGCTGAGCAAGTGCATGCTGTAAATTTAACTTCTTTCCCACTCAAGAAAGTAGATCAGATTGCGAGCCAGTGAGAATGATGTCATTGTAGGATAACCTTGAGCCCACTTTAATATATTGACAGAGGAAGTGTTTGTGCAAACATGAGTACTCTTACTAATATGACAACTGCTGGCTTGAAAATTCCCAAATACATGGTAGTACTCATCAGTGTAGTCCCCAGTTATTTTAGAGGGTCTCCCAAAGGTACCTCACATTGGTCCATAAAACTTCCTCTCAGTTGTAATCATATATGGGTATCAGTCACTGCTTTTTCTCTCACCGTCTTTCTTCTACTGGTTTACATACATCATTCACATGGCTTCCTATTGTCACTACCCCACTGAATCAAAGCCATGCTTTTGTATCACGGTCAGAAACACCTCATTCATTCATTCATTCATTCATTCATTCAACTACCAGTTATGGTCTGCGTTGTACCAGGCACTGTTCTCAGGCCTACCAAAGAGAGAATGGTAGACAAGACTGATAGGTCCCCTCTTGTGTAGCTGATGTTCTAGTTGAGGGTATGAAGAATAGACAATTAACGATAAGTAGCTGAATGAATAAACAAGAACATTTCAAATAAAGAGAATAAATATGATGGAAATAAGACTGCCTGGGTGAAGAAGCACTGGATAGGATGGTATATCAGACAGTGTGATGCCCCACCCAACATCTCCTCAGCCCAACTTTGAGTTCACTGGCACCTGCAAGGGTGAGTTCCCAGGCACATAGACATCATACCACCTGCAGCTCTCCATCTCTCTTTCTGAGGGCTTTCTCTGGTGCCTCTGGATGTGCTCCAGCCACACGTTGATCGACCACCCCCAGGGCAACCTTCAACCAAGCAGGACAAGAGCCAAGGGATAAATGCTCCCATTTCTCCATCTCTCGGTGGGACAGTTCTGAGCATGTTCTACAAGATACCTCACAGGTCTCCAGCAGGATTGAACAGTTTCCCACAAGCGTAACCAACTCAGTAACACACCCTGTTAACATGCCCATCTCTCTCATACTTTCTCACTCTCTCACTTGTGCATGTTGGGATCACCTTGCAAATAAGCCACCTGCACCAAGTATCCCTTGGTGTCTGGCTGGAGGAAACCCAAACTGAGCTATAAAGTCAGGGATGGCTCAATGAGAAGTGATGTTTGAGCTGTGACCCAAATTATAGGAAGCAACCAACACGCAAAGGGCTAAAGGAGAGGATTTTCCAGGGAAAGGGAGGAACAGGAGCCAAAGCCCTAAGGCATGAAAGAGCTGGCATGCTTAGAGAACACAGAGGGCTGGCACAGCCTGAGCATGGGGACAGAGAAAACTGGTGGGAGATGAAGTTGGAGAGGTAGGTAAGGGCAGGCTACGATAGGGAGTTGGATTTCATTCCAAGGTTAATGGAAGCATTGAAGGTTCTTAAGTGGGGGAGGGACCTCATCTGATTTACATTTTTAGAAAATTCTTCTGGGTGCTTTGTTGAGAAGAGGTCATAGGAGGGTAAGAATAGAAGCCAGGGCCTCTTAAGAGGCTACTTCTGCTGTGACCAAAGTCTCAAAGTCACCCTTAATGTAGTCCCATTGTGTTTTGCCTCTCAAGCCCTCTCTTCTTTGAGGATGGAATCCAGACAGAGACTAGATAAGCCCAGATGCCGTTCTATGCCTTTCCTAAACATCTCCTATTTTCCTAAACATGTCCTCCCCATCACAAACTCCACCTTGCAAAACATAAGCTTCCAGATATGAAAATGCAGACTAATACAGGTGTATATGGAGGAGGAAGGAACTGTGAACTGTATCAGCAACTATCAACAACAATGATTCATTGTTTTGTCAACCTGGCCATCACCTACCTTTCCCGCAAGTCCTGTGTCACACACACTCTGCTATCATGGCTTCCCATACATAGCCACATGACAAAAAATACCACATCTCACATGCATGACACTCCATGGTCAACATGGATACAGTTTTCAGAATCCCTCTGAGTACCCCTGAAAGGATCTGCATGGAGTTACTAGTGAAAAATCTAAACTTTACAGAATATTTCATAGGAGAGATGGAGACAAGAACTCACATCACACACCTTACGTATTCCTGTTTTTACCAAGATTCTCTCCTAGGATAAGAGAGAGGTGAAAAGGAGGTGAGCGCCAGGCAGGAGCCAGATCAAGCAAAGCCTTTTGTGTCATGCTAAAGAGAACTCATGCCTATTTGAGGGATTGTGCTAAAAATAAAACCCAAACTACACATAGCAAAGGACAGGGCTGAGATGGCCAAGGTCAGATTAAAGCAGAGTGAGGCCAAACATTGACTAAGTGTATGAGTTTTCTTCGACTGCTGTAACAAATTACTACCAGCTTAGTGGCTAAAACCAACACAAGTTTATTTTCTTGCAGTTTTGGAGGTCAGAAGTCTGCAATGGGTTAGCAGGACTGTTTCCTTCTGAAACCTCTAGGGAAGAATCTTTTTCCTTGTCATTTCCAGCCTCCAGAGGCCATGTGCCTTCCTTGGCTCATGGACCCTTTATCACATTACTCCAACCTCTGCTTCTGTCCTCACACCTCTTTCTCTGACTCTGCCCCTCCTGCCTCTCTCCTATAAGGACTTTCGTTATTACGTTGGGCCCGCCCACATAATCCAAGACGATCTCCCCATCTCAAGATCTTTAACTTAATCACGCCTGCAAAATAAATCCGTTTTTCCATGTATGAATGTATTCACAGGTTCTGGGGATTAGGATGTGGACATCTTGGGGGACCATTGTTCTGTCTACCACTCTAAGTACGTGGGTTTTTACACGTTGAGATTAGAACCTAAATCTTGTGCTGGGCTTCATAAGAAATAGATGGTGGTTTATGGCCTCAGATGGCATCCAAGCACTAGCCAAACTGTCAAATCGGTAGGCAAGAGTGGAGATGGCTCTGTGGGATGTGTCCCCGCTTCTGGGAAACCAAGGCATGTTCTATTGTCTCATCCTTAAGAGCAGCCAAAAGCTTGATGTGTTGGAAAGAAGCCCCTGGACCTGGGTTCTAACCATTACACCTAACAAATGTTTGACTTACCCACTCCTCTCAGTGTCCACCTGCTCCCTGGGTTCAGGTCCTTCATCCGACTCAGGGCATCCTTACTTCCCGCCGTCATAGCATTTCTAGCAATATGTAGAAATTCACTGTTCTGCTTCCCCCACAAAGCTCTTTGGGGGCAAAGTGGCTGACACTTAGTGGGCATTTAATACATTAAAAAAGAAAAATGTTATTGAGTTCTTACTATTTGTCAGACACCCTACATGGATTATCCATGTTGAAACCTTCCAGAAATTCTATTAGGTAAGTAGTCTTATTATCTCCCATTTCAACAAAGAAAAAGTTATAGAGACACAGAGAGGCTAAGTAACTTACCTAAAATCACCCAGCTAGGAAAAGGCAGAGCCTAGGTTGAATTCTGGTCTTCTGACCCAGAGTTTATGCTATGGAACAATTACCCTACACGGGAAGGGGTGAACGACCCATGTTCAGCAAGGGGGTGTTGTTAAAGAGTATTGGATTGGGTGTCAGGGCTTTTCTCTGCTTCACTTCTCCCTGCTGGGTGACTTAGGAAAGTCGCTTTCCCTCTCTGAGCCTCTGTTTAAACAGATCCAACATGAGGGGCGTGGGCAGAAAAGAGCAGGTTTGCTCTGACACCAGCCTTCTGTGTTTCTAACTCTGGTAACCTGTCTGGCCATCTCACATTGCTTCGACCTGAAAATATCATGCCCAGGAGACACGGCATTTGCTGTCACATGGCCACTTACAGTCAGTAGCACCAGGGCCAGACTCCCGAGGCCCCTTCACGTGGCACGGCCAACAGCTTTCCCATCCCCGGGGCCTCTGGGAGAGGATGCAGGCAACAGCCGGCAGCCACAAGCATGTGCTGTTTCTGTGGTTTCTACTTAGAACAGTTTCCTATTTCAACCTGCCAATTCCTTAAAAGCATTAGGCTGAGGTTTTGCCGAATGACTCCACTCTATTTTCATAAAGGGGTGGAGGGGTTCCTCCTGGGAGCCAAGCCCAGTGCAGAAATTCCACATGAATTAAGGGTATAGAGAGCTGGAAGTCTGTCTCCCAGAGAAAACATAGTCTGGCAGGTAGTGATTTTCAGAGAGTTCCTCTACAGGCCTGATTCACAGGCCCAACTTGCTCAGGAGGCCGCTTCCCTCTCCATCTCCGAGTCTCAGTTTCCCCATCTGTTACATGAGGGTTTGGGTCCTCCCTCTAGGTTCTAGGCACTCCCAGATCCCTGGGCTAGACCGCTCAGTGTGTACAGAGAGTCCTCAACTCATGGCGGTCTGATTTACGATTTTTTGACTTTGTGATGGAGCAAAAGCGATATGCATAATAAATCAGATGAGATATTGAACACTTTATTATAAAATAAGCTTTGTGTTGGATGATTTTGCCCAACTGTAGGCTAACATAAGTGTTCTGAGCGTATTTAAAGTAGGCTAGGCTAAGCTGATGTTTAGTAGGTGTATTGGTTAGTGTATTAAATGCATTTTCGATTTACGGTATTTTCAACTTACGATGGGTTTATCGGGACGTAACCCCATTGTGAGTCAGGGAGCATCTGTATTAAGGTAATTTCATCAGTAGTAACCACCACGTGCATAGCACTTTCTGGGCTGTTCTAAGCACTTTATAAATATTCTCTTAACACTCATAATCACCCTCTGAAATGGGCCCTCTCACTATCCCCATTTTATAGATGGGAAATAGAAGTGAGATTGAGTTATTTGCCCATGGTTACATTAGCTGAAAGTGGTGAAATCAGGATTTGAACCCTGGAAGCTTGACCCCAGAGCCCATCCTGCTAGCTGTCTCAAAATAAGACCTTTCCAAAGGCAGACAGCTAAATGTTGAGCAGAGTGTAGTCAAATTGGTCTCAGAGAGCCCAGGTTTGAGTCCTGGACCCTTCATCTAAGGGACCTGAGTGCCTTGGAACCTCAGGTTCCTCATCTATAAAATGGGGCTTTTGGACACAGGCAGCTAATCTTGCAGAGACTGTGGAGAATTTAAGGTGATGAATATTCATGAAGAAGCTCAGGAACAAAGTAAATTGTCTCCTAACAAAGGCTTTATTATTTTATTATTATTATTATTATTATTATTACTATTATTATTCCCATGGAAGTCTGATCTTCGCACCCTGTACTCACCCCCACTGTCATCTAGATCTGCTTCCACTAGGGAGGGACGCAAGAAGGAAGGCCCAGTTTGAATCCTGACAGTTCCAAAGCCCCTACCTGGCCTGGAGGGGGGTGCCTTCTCAACAGCTGCTTGTCAGAGCACACAGCCCTGTAAGGACCAGGTGTTCCCCTTACCCCTGTGAGTTTGTGTGCAGGCATCTGTGATGAGCATCTGTATGGCACGCCTTGGCCACGAACTGACGACTTCTATCCATCTGCCTCCTTGGTGCCTCCTAAGTACCTAAGAGGGCACCCCCAATCTCATCTTCCCAAACATAATTCTGGATTTCCCTCTTGAAACCGGCTCCTGCTAGTCTTCCCCATTTCAGTCAGTGCCGTGACCATCTACCCAGGTTGCTCAGGCTAAAACCTTCCATCCCTCTTTTTCCTTCATAGCCCATATCCAATCCTTGAATGAATTGTGTCAACTCTTTGATTCTATTCCCCAAATACTTCCTGATTCTGCCCCTTCTGACCACCTGGCTACCACCACCATGGGCCAGGTGAGGGATGACAGTAGCCACCATCGTCCTGTACTTTACTTCTACTCCAGTAAACTCCAACCAGCCTCCCCGTTTGTACCTTGCCCTCTGCCTCCCCTAAGTCTGTTTTTCACACAGCCAGAGGGATCCTTTTGAGAACACAAAACATTTCATGTCAGCTCCCTGCTTGGAATGTCCCTGACTTCCAACTGGACAGAGAGATTAAACTCCTTACATGACTTCTAGGCCCCTCGGGAAGTACTTAAGCATCTGGCCACGTCACGTACCACTCTCCCTCTTCTTGCTCTTTTTCTGCGGCCACTCCAGCCCTCTGTCTGTCTCTCAAACAAGCCAAGGTCATCCCCACCTCAGGACCTTCACACCAGTGGTTCCCCTGCCTCTAATGCCCTTCCCTCACATGTTCCTGTGACTGGCCCTTTGTCACCATGCAGATTTGAATTCAAAATCACCTTCTCAAAGGGACCTCTCCACCCACCTCGTTTGAATGTATTCCCTGCTCCCCAACCACTCCTCTCAGAGAGATGCCTCTGTTGCTTTTCTTAGAGCATTTACCATCATCTGACATTATCATGTTCAATTATTTGTTCACTCCTTTGCCATCTGCCCCCATCACTAGAAGAACCATGAAGGCTGAGACATGTATGTGTTTTCATGGCTGTCACCATAGTGTACCTCCAGTGGGAGTGGGGTGGGAATCTGGCACATGAAAAGTGCTCAGTCAATATTTGTCAAATGAACCCATGAAATTGCCGTGTGACCTTGAACAAGTTAACTCTCTGGGCTTTAGTTTCCTTATCAGTAAAACGAAGGAGAAGGAGACAGATCATATCGAAAGATTCTCCTGGTTCTGACTCTGTACTCACAAGTTCCCATTGGGATGGATGGATGGATGGATGGATGGATGGATGGATGGATGGATGGATGGACGGACGGACGGAGAGACAGACGGACAGATGAACGGACAGACGGACAATCAGACAAATGACTTCTGGGGGTTTTATTGAAGCCATCCAGGACAAAGGTGGTCTCAGGAAGAAGATCGGGACAGGGAAAGGGGGTAGATAGGTCCAGTGGGAGTTTACTTCTTTTACCCCAATTGGTAGAGGGGCATGTCTCCTCCTTCCTCTGCAGCTCACTGGCTGCACTGGGGGACATGGCAGCAACAGCTGCCTGCTGAGAGAGCCCAGGAGATAAAAGGAACCTAAGGAATGTGCTGGCCAGACTGGCAGTCCCTGTCCTCTCAGGAGTGTAAATGGCTTTCCTGCTCCCACCGATTCAAAGAGCACTTCATTTCACAGCAAAAGTACAGCTAATGAGAAACATATTCTCCAGCTTTGGCCTCAGCTCAGAGAGCCCAGGAGGCAAAGAGAAGCCCCCCAGAATGTGGATGTGAGCGTCTGCACTGCAGGGCTTTTTCCTCCCCTTCTCTCTGGGACCACAGAGCTGTCCCAACAGCAGAGGAAAGGGGTTTTTGAGTAGTGGGGATGGGGACAAAATCAGTCCACATAGGTGGTTGAAAGAGGCCTTGGAAAGTGAGGTTTCGGAGCCGCGGGGCTTCCGTTAATGCTGAGTGCTTTTCCTTTTAGGCCTGGAAGCCAAGTTGGGCCAATACCTAATAATAAGAACGATAGCTTCCTTGTTCTGGGGGCTGCCAAGGTGGCAGATATGGGGTGGCACGATGGGAAAGCCACTGGCTTTGAGGCCACAAGACTTGGTTTGTGCTGCCCAGTGAGCAAGGTCGTGGTGATCGCTGAGAATCCCGATGTTGCTATCTATCGTGCAGTGAAAGTAACACTGGTTTGAGTCCCAGAAGACCTGGGTTCTAGCCTTGCTTCTGCTGGATGTGTGGCCTTGGGCAAGGCAGGCTGGGCCAGTGAGCCTTGGGTAACAAAAGAGACCTAAGTTTAAATTCTGGTTCTTCTTCTCATTTGTGGGGTGTCATTGGACCAGTCGCTTGGCATCTCTGAGCCTCTGGTTCCTCATTTTTAACTTGCACCAATCATGTCAACCTCATGGACATGGGGCGAGGATTAAATGAAAAGAGGCACATAAACTACTAGCACTTAGTAGATACTTAAGGATAAGAATGAAGCTGGTTGACCCAAAGGCCTTAGAAGGAACAGGGCCATCTCTGACCAAACCAGAAGACAATCTCAGACTGGACCCATAGCCAAATAATACAATAAAGGTAACAACAGTAGACTGTTGCGATGTTTCATGCTCTATGGTCAGAATCTTAGTATATTTTCACAAAAATCACATGGGGGCAGGTACTACTGTTTTCCTTAAATAGTTAGAACCAGGACTTAAACAGAGAAGGTTGGACTCCAGAAAATATGCCAAGTCATTCATCTATTTTTCAAAGCTTTTCCCTGCAGGCTTCTCCCCTCTTCTCCGGGTACTCGCCTGACTGCTGGAATACAACCTGTGTCCAATCTTCAGTGGACTCAAAGTGCCCAAGCTAGAGAGCTAGCTTGTCCCCTTTGCCCTCCTTCCTCTTAGGGTGTTAGAAGGAGTATTTCCCTCATTCAAAAAACATGCTTTGAATACTTACTATCTGCTGGCCATTTGAGATACAGCAGTGAGTAAACAGAACAGAAAAAGAAAAATCCTTGTCTTCATGGAGCTTATATTCTGGAGTGGGGGATGAAATGAACAAATGGACAGGTAAAAATATTCAATATCAAGTCACAGTTTCACTGGGATTCGTTTATTAAGGATAAGTAAGATACTCATCTGTGGGGCCCTAAAATAATTTGGTTCTTGCATTATTTATTATAATATTTAACATCCCCTGTATACTAGCCATTATGCCAGGAACTGAGATTAAAATTATGAGTAACCCATGTGCTTTGCCTTTCATGAAGTCCTATTTTAGAAGGAGAAATAGACATATTAAGTAATTTTAATACATGGCGCTAAAAACTGTTTTAGAGAAATTTCCCACAGTACCTTAAAGAGGGGATGAGGGAAAAACCAGGAGAAGCTTGTAGAAGGCTTCGCAGAGAAGATAACATCTGAGTTTGTCTTTGAAACATAAGGGTGATTTCACCAGACAAAAATGAAAGGAAAGATTCCCTAGAAATAGGAGCAGACGTAGAAGCAAAAACATGCAAAGCATATTTGAGACCATAGATTATTCAGTCCCATGTAGATGAAAAACAAGATGAACATAGGGGAGAAATTAGACTGGAAAGTATTATAGGAACTCTGGGTGCCATCAGGAAAGTAATGAAGAGTCATAGGAGATCTCTGAATAAGACCTTGACCCAATCACACAGGTATTTTACTCACCTCTCTTCCTCTTCATTAATGCTTTCTTCAGCTATGTCTAAACCAATATTAAACCTATCTTTTGGGTACTTAAAATGAGTTACTTCATATTTAAGTTCTAGAATTTCCAGTTGATTTTTATCAGTTTCATTTCTTTGTAGAAATTTTCCACCTTGTCTTCTATTTTATTGAACATATTAATCAGTTATTTTCAGTCTGTAATTGATAACATCAATATCTGGATTGCTTGTGTATCTGTTTTTATGGTCTACCTTTTCTTTTGTTTGTTTGTTTGTTTGTTTGTTTTCAGTTCTTTGGTCTTGTCTCCTAGTATGCTTGGCTACGTTTGGGTCAGGTGTCCATCAGTGACCACTTCTTGCTCAAAGCAATAGTGTGAAGCCTTTTCCTCGACAGAGCACTAAAGTCAGAGCAGTATGCCTCCAAAAGGCATGGCAGACATAGCAGACATTATGATTGACTTATTTAGTGGGGCAGAATCGGGAGACATTCTAATGGAGAGGGCAGGACAGCAAGGAAGATTTCAGAAAGATGTGGAAGAATGTGAGTGACAAGGGTGCGGACTCTCCAGCCTGGGCCCCCTCCATAGTAATTGCCTACTAGCCAGACTGGAGCAGTATGGCATCAATCACTTTCCACTCCACCCATCTCCAGCTGGGAAAGACATCCTGGCTATGTAAACTAACCTTGTGAGTCTATTTCCAATAAGGCCGAGGAATTTGACAGGAAACAACACAAGCTAGTCGCCTTAGATCTCTGTCTGGGCTTGATGTGATTGGGTCTGAAATAGCTACAGAGAGCCTCGTTATTAGACGTTTTGAACTTACAAAGGTATATACAAGTTTGCATGCATAAACAAGAAGGTTTAAGATGAAGCCACCAAAACGGTAAGGCCATACAGGCCTCCACACAGGAACTGAGACCAAGGTTTCGATTTCAAGTAAGATTCCCCAGTGGAGGTTGTTTGACAGGCCTTGTCACTCAGATTCTAAAAATCTGTCTCCACAGCCAAGAATCCTTCACTTCTGTCTTCACTCTCCATCTTGACTATTCTTGTGTGTTGGAGGCGGCTCAGAGGTGGCTGTTTTCAAGTGCAGAGTGAGCCATTTCTGCCAAGAGCTTGTTTTGCCAATTGCTTCTTTGGCCCCAGCCCTCAGCTTGCCCAAGTCTGATATCACCCTTAACCCCCAGAATAAAGAGCCACCTCAAAGGCTGTGACTACTTGATCTGGTCCCACTGTGTCCCAACATTTCTAGACATGACAGCTCACAGAAAGGCAGAAAACTCTCCCAGCCACGTGCACAGCGCTCACTGCTCGAGGTGGTCTGGCTGCTTCAGATCTCTTCTGCTGGGGGCCTGATGATCTGATACAGGAAAGGTGGATGATGTCAGGCGCTGGTCCTCCAGAGGCCAAGAGTTTCCAGTCCTCATGCACCCAAGAGTCTCAAGGGGCCTCACAGGGGTTCTTTCCTCTTTTTGAGTCTAAGATGAAGCCAACCTTGGCTCTGAGGTACACAGGAGGTATTGCATCGTGGACTCGGGTTGGATCTAGTTGAGTTCACGTGCTGGCTCTGCTGCTCCTAGTTCTATGGCCTTGAGCAAAATGCTTACACTCCATTTCCTCATCTCTTCCTTCACTGTGTTAAAGTAGAGATAGTTATCTTATAGGGTTAATATCTGGATTAAATGAACTGACACGTGTAAATTTCTTAGAACAGTGTCTAAGATCTAAGGAGTGGTCGTAAGTAACAGCAGCAGAGGTGAATGGGGAATTAGTAGTTAATGGGTAGAGAGCTTCACTCTGGGGAGATAAAAAACTCTGAATGTGAAAGGTGCTGATGTTTCACAACATTGTGAATGTAATTAATGCCACTGGACTATACACTTAAAATGGTTGAAATGAAATGATCAGTTTTAAGTGTGTGTGTATGTTACCATTATTTTAAAAAATAACAGCTATTATTATTACTTGACAGGGCCACCTGCAGCTCCTTGTGGAGCTCTGGTAAATGTGGCATCTTTGCCAGCTAGAAGGAGGAATGGCCTTCTGCGGTATGGAGTTTAGATTCCACACTGGGCTTTAATACCTTCTCCTACTGAAGAAAATTAAATTCTTAAGTCCTCTAGGGGTTTCACAAAAGAATCTGGTTACCTGGGGAGCCCCCTGAATTGCAGACAGTTAGACACACATACACACAGGCAGATAAAAAAGAAGCATGCCAAAGGAGGCAGACAGAAAGGGCTGCTGAATGGATGAGGTGGTCTCAGAGAAAACGTGGGTCTCTGAAGGTGGGTGATCCAACTGCTCCAGGTAAGACCCCAAAGGAAACTGCCCAGGTCTTGGTTCAGGTTCTGCCGACTCGCAGCGGCCTTCCTCTCCTCCGGTCTTCTCCAGAACCTCCCAAGCTCTCCCATGCTCTCAGGCTCAGCTGTTAGCCGCCTCCTGCAGAGGGCTCTCCCTGCCTCTCCAGTCTTCCCTGGGCCTATTCTCTGCATTGAGCATCAGAGCCTCACTCAATGCATTACTCAGTTCCAGCTCAGCTGTTGCTCACCAGTTACTTCATGTGTGTTACTTGTGTCTCCTCCTTAGAGGTGAAAACTGTGGCTTTTCTTCTCCGCATCCCTTACCTTGCAGTGTCCCTAAGTGTGCAGAGCACATTTGTATTTTTTTAAATGATGGCATGTTGACGAATTTTTTAAAAAATATATATTTCACATCAGCAGTTTCCCAAAGTGTGTTCCCAGGAATACCTGTTTCATAGGATATCAAGAGGTATTATGAGAAAAGAGAGTTCCATTGTCTAATATATTTGGGAACTACCGAACTAAGTAAAGATAAAAAGGTTTATTTATCAAAGGCATATCAGAAACTATAACATACTAACAAATATTTTAGTAGTGTCCTAAGGCCAGTGCTTACCAAATCAAGAGAGCTAATTCTGCATGTCTCTTGCCAATTCCATGTTCAATGATGCAACATTTGTAACTTGAAATTGGCCATGATGGAAGTATTTACACCACAGGAATCAGCAAACACTACAGATCTAGGGTTTTGTTTTTATTTTTTCCAACAGCTGGTTTACCAGTACATAACTGAATACCATTTCAAGAAGAGACTATGACATGAAGGTTTGCCTAGTGCATTTGACCATAAAATTCCTTTATCGTCTTGTGGGAAGCATCTTGGGGGAAGTAGTGTTCCACAAAACATCCTTTGGGGAAAGTTGTCCTATGCAAAAGATACTTTAACTAAATGCAAGGGGTGATTGAGTGAGAGGAACTTATATCAATTGAGTATCTTCTGTGTGCTTAGCATGACAACAGGGCTTTATGTACATTATCTCCTTTAATGCTCACATTAACACTAGGAGAGGTATAAATATTACCCATGTTTTACAAATAAAGAAATGAAAGATCAAAGAATTTTCCCAACTTCACATGGCCAGGAAGCAGCAGCACAAAACCTATCTTAATCAGAGATTATAACATTTAATGGGAGGGTATTTGCAACAAGATTTAGATAAAAGTTTTAGAAGAGTTTGTTAAATGATTAGTGGACAGGTCATGAGCCGTACTTAGAATTTAGTCATCTAGAGTTGTCAGAGACACTTCTAGGAAATAACAGAAAAGGTACTAAAAATGTCAGATGGTCCAAATCCATCTTCTTAATACTCGTCATCTGCCATAGGCCGGCACTTCAGAATATTTCAGATTTCAGAATCTCCCGAGCACTTAAAAATATACATAAAACAACGCCTGACATTCATTCACTCCCTAAGACAATTGAGAACCACTGAAATTGATATGGAAGAGCCCTTAGAGACCAGGCAGACTAATTCTCATTTACAGATGGAGAATCTGAGGCCCACAGAAGGGGAGTGGCCTGTCCAGAGTCACACAGCAGTCATTTGCAGAACATCAAACTAGAGTCTGGGCCTCCTCGGCTCCTGTGATTCCCTTTCCACTTAGCCTGAAGGATGTTCAGACCTCACTGCTTAAAGAGAGATTATTTCAGCTGAAATCCAAACTCATTTTGAATAGCTGAGAGTTGGCTGCTTTTCCATCAAGCTAACCTTATCGGTAAGGGCATTCAGGAAAATATTTTTTTCCATTCAAGGAGACCATTATTCTAAGCTGCATAAAGAATCAGGGCACAGAGTCTTTCTATGCTCCCTGTGCTCTTCTTGGAAGAAGCCTCCTTTCTAGCCTCTAATGACTGGGTTATTTGGAAGGTCACCCCAAGAGGATTTGCCTGGCATTTTGCATCTGTAGTGTGGATTCCCTGGATATTGATGCAGAGTTTGGTTGTTCCCTGGAACATCTGTTTGCTAAGGCATGATGTCAAGTCTGAATGGAGACCCAGCCCACCTGGGCAAGGAGTGTTAAAATGTCTCAAAGACAGGGCCCGAATGATCTTCAAATATAAACTAGAGCCCACTGAAGGCCTGAGAAGCATGGCAAGGCTCTGGAAGTGCTTTCTGTGGAACGTGGATGCATAAGGGCAGAAAAATTCTAAATTTAGGTAAAGCTTAAAGCCCATAAAACATTTTCTGTAAAGCCCACAGTATTTAATCTTGAGCATATAACTCTCCAGTGTACCCTTGAAGATGATTTAAGTGCAGAAATTATCTGATGACCGAATGAGTTAATTTGGTGTACAGAATTATTGACCATAAGTCAATCAAATGCTAGAGGTTGTCTATTGCAGTGGCTGACTTTGATTTTAAAATAGCTCACTCATTCATTCATTCATTCATTCATTGAATAAATATTTATCAAGCTTCTGGTGGAGGTTTAGAGATACAATGATAGACAAAAAAAAAATTCTCTCTCCATTCACGAAGCTTAGAATGAATGGGGAAGGAGTCAGGGGAGGGTCACATAATACAAAAACAGATGAGCAAGTGAATAAGGAAATAAAGTAGTGGAAATATGCTGTGAAGAAAGTGAGCAGGTGAAAGTGATAGAGGCCAAGCCCAAAGGAGGATACTTTGGTATAAGGGTAACAGGAAGCTTCTCTGGGCTTCAGATAAAATGAAGGAAGGATATTCCAGGCAGAGGGAATAGTGTATGTTGAAGGCCCAGAGGCAGGACAGAGCTTGACTCAAAAAACTCAAAGAAGGCCAATGGGGCTGAAGCAGAGTGAGAAAGGGGCAAAGGAAAGGACATGACATTGGGTAGATTAGCAGGGGTCAAGCTCTGCAGGCTTGTTCCAAATACAGTGGAAAGCCGCTGGAAGGTTTGAAGCTGGCAAACTACCTCAGATATCCACGGGATCCCAAATCACATGGTCTTATAAGTTAGGGAGCTCATCAGCTAGCCTCCTTATGTTGACCATGATAAGGGGGCCAACCCACTTTTGCTGTAGGGAATGTTCCTCCCTTCATTAATTAATTAGCTCAGTCATTCGGTACCCACTCACTTGCAGGGCATGTCCTCGACACTAAGAATGCAATGGGCAAATCATACCAGACAAGTACCAAGGAGCTTACACCTAGTGGGGCGGACAAAAAATAACGGTTAATCATATAATTTGAAGTTGTAGTAAGTTCTATATGGAAAATAAAACTGTAATGGTATGGAGAGCTCATAGAGAGGTAGGGAGGAAGAAGCCATATCAAATGAGACTCCAGAGTAGGCTTCTCTGAGGAGCTGATAGTTCAGCAGAAACCAGAATGAAAAGAATCCTCTGGCCATGGGATAACTGGAAAGCTCCAGGCCATGGGATAACTAGAGAATACTCCTGGCAGAGGAAAGAGCAGGTACAGAAGCAGCGTTGCTAGAAGGGTCAAGGTGAAGTCCTTCCTGCTCAACTATAAAAATGGATTTAATCTGAGTGAGGTTGTCTGACTGGGATTAAAAAGCCAGAAGGACCAAGAAGGAGGCCAGGAGCCCAGCTAAAGACCAGGCATCCGACCCTACCCCTTATCAGAGGATCTTGTACCTCACTCTTCACCTGTCTCTGGCCCACAGACTCAATTCTGGAAGTATGCATTTTCTAGAAAATGTTCAGACTTGGTCTTATTCAAGATATACAAGTTTTAACAAAATTAGATTAAGTCCATTTTGGCCAATCAGATTGGTTGGCAAAGATGAAAATGGTAAGTGATCCCCAAAAGTGTTGAGCAGGCCTCTTGCCTTATGGGGAGATGAGAATCCTTCAATGATAGTGAGTTAACAAGAGGGAGGGGGCATGAGCTGTTGTTTTGAAGACAGCTACACGAGAATCGGAAAAGAAGAATAAGAAAGCCCTTGAGAAGGGCAAGACTTGGAAGAATCTTGCTTCCCCGTTAACACAGCACAACTGCTCTGTTCCTCTGCATCTTACAACCAGCTCCTCTTTCTTGCTCCTTGTTTTTTCTCCCCTGTTCCTTTGGCTGGTACTTGGCTAACTGATCCCTTTTGTCCAATGATAAATTCTTTCCTTGTTCTCAAAGCAAATTCCCAAAAGACTAAATCGTTTTTGTCTCAGATCCTCTCTTTGTACCAAGTGATTAGCCAGTCTGTGCCCAGGTGTCTGCTCCTGGCCCGATCAGCTACAGCAATACTCAGCACTAGAATGTACGAGGCTCTCATAAAAATCCTGGCTGCACAGCTACTAAGGGTTGTGTAGGGAGACCTACTCATCCCAGTTTGCCTGGGACTTTCCAGGTCTTAAAACAAAAAGTCTCATGTCCCAGGACCCTCCTCAGTTCTGGACAGAGACACTTAGTCACTCTACAGCTGTGGGTGGGATAATTGCTTTAGAGTTCCAGAAGTACAGATCGAGTCAGTGATAGGGTGTGGGAAAATCAGTATTTTTATCCTCTGATGATGGGAGTAAAAATTGTTATGACCTTTCTGGGGGTAAATCTGGAAATCTGTATGAAAAGTAAAAAAAAAAAAAATGTGTATTCTTTGATTTAGAAACACTTTGATAATTCATCCAAAATAATCAACTCAGGGTACAAATATTTATGTGCAAATCCATTTATTGAAGCACTGTTTGTGTAAGTAAATGAATGGAAGTAACCTAAATAACTATCAAAAGGGAATTAGTGAAATAAATCAGGATTTATCCAATGAATACTCTATAACCATTGAAAATAATGATGCGGTTTTCTAAATAGTGACATGGAACTTTTCCATGAAATATTCTTAACAAAGAAGGAGGTGATTGTATATTTATTACTATATAAATAATCACATTTGTGTAAAAAGGGAGGAAGTATAATGAAAAAAGTTGTGACAATCTCCCAGTGGTGAGATTATAGCTGATATTCATCTTTAAACTGTTTTGATTTTCCTGGATGTTTTGCAATGAGTAATTATTGTTTCCATATTTGGAATTTTTCCTGTTTTTTAAACACATGAAAAATTCTGGTCCAACAAACCTGATGAAATAGTGTTTTTATTCAGAAAAAGTTTTTATTTTCCAATTTTGTTCTGGTCCATTAATTTTAGAACACATAGAGATTTGATTCAGGTTTCAACGGATCCACTTGGGGTTGGTTTTGTTTAAAAACAAAAACAACGTTGATTCTATCTGAATTGCGTTCATAGAAAATTAATATCGAGGTTTGACTTAGGATTCGGCCAGCTGAGTGGTTGGTTCCTATTCTTGGTTCATGGGTTGATGCAGTTCAAGTCGTTCCTCAGAATTCCCACAATAACCCTAAGTAATTGGAATGAAGGCAAAGAGAGGTTTGGAGCCTGAATGATTCCTAAAATTGCTCTTTCGGCCTGGAAGGGCCTGCAAGCGGCCATTTCCCCCAGGCACAGAGCAAAGCCACAGCTGGGACCTTTCCAGAAGGCCTCCTGGCCCTGACCACAGTGCGGTCAGAGCCACACTGCCCTGGGACCTTGGCTCCACTGTAGCGCGTAACCTTCGGTTAGCTCTCATTAGGCAGGAGCTGGGGCCCCTGCCCAGCAGGGCCTGGGGGCTTCCGTCTCCCATGCCAAGCCTACACATGGTCACCCAAAGCATCTTGATCTGGGCTGTGCAGCCTACAGTAAAATTCCTGAGCACGAGGTAATCGCTCAGCCAAAGCTGCCCACACCAGGAGATGGCTTGCTTGAGGACGATGTGAGTGGTGACTCGTGCCCCTCACCAACAAAACGTGTATCTTGCTCCTTCTTAATGGGTTTTTAAGATGTGCTCCTGGTGTGTGGAGGACTCTTAGAAGAAGACGTGAAGGTGAAGAGAAGGAGGCCAGCGAGATGCAGGTCAGTTCCTGCCTCAGACAAGCCGCTTCTGGCACACTCACCAGCCACCAGGCAGGGTCCCCAAAGGGCCCTGGTGGGACCCTGCTCCTTGATGCTTTCTAGGGACCATCCAAGCCGCAGCCAAGATGGTTTTAAAGCTGTGTTCCCCTGGAACCACTGATAAGTGACCTTGGGACAGAGTCAACTGTACCTCAGTTTCCTTGTTTGTGAACGAGCAGAGAACACTCCCGCCCAGGCTTGGCATAAATATTAAATGAAGAAATCTTTCTGAAATTGCCTGCTACACAGCCTGCCACCAGCTGTGTCCCAAGGGTAGTGCGAATGATACCCCTGGGGTACAGACAAAAAAGGGCTACGTTGCTCGTAGATGATTTAAGAACCATTATAAAGATGACAAAAATCTGGTCAGCTTTTTGTGACCCCCCCACACGCAACGTCACTGATACTCTCATCACCCATGTCGACCACTCACCACCCCACACCTGGGCACACCACTGCCTGTCGCAGAGTGCACACTCCGTAGATGATAGATGCTGCTCTTGTGTTATTAAAGGTTATGAAAAATTGCATACGATCAGCTCTCATTCATAGATTATCAGGCCTAATAGCACGAGAGCTAATTGGCGGAGAGAGGAGAAAGGGAAAATGTTCCTACTTCACACCAGGTCCTCCCACTTATCTCATCTGAGCCTCACAGAAGCCTCAAGAGGCAGATACTATGACCCCCAGTTCACAGGGAAGGACACTATCTCAGAAACATAAAGTTTACTTGCCCGGAAACACATAGACAAATAAGAGGCAGAGCCAAGAAGTGAACCTCTGTCAATTTGAAGCTAATGCCCCATACCTCCTCCTTATCACAGAGGCCTGTGCAGAGGGGAGGCTCGACCACATCGTTGACTGGAAAGGGGGCGAAGAGTTTCTGAACAGCGGGTATTTGGGAAAAGGAATACTGTGTCCCACGCTTCCCAGAATCACTAGTGGTTCCAAGCTGAGGTCTAGGGATGAAAGAAATGACTCAAAATTTTCTCCATATGGCCTGGGTTTTTTCTGACTTACACTAACGCGGGTCCCTAATCAGTTCTGTGGCAAGTATCCACGGCTCCTGGGAAGGCGAAGAAACATGTCCACATCTGCTCACAAATTCTAAGCTTGCACCATTGGAGAGAATCTGAGACCGGGAGTATTCATCCATTCATTACCTATCATAGGTTTTTATCAGTATTTTTATTATTAAAGTAATATATGCTCATATTAAAAATCCAAAAGATGCTGAAGGGAAGACAGCAAAAAGCAAAAGTCCCAGAAAGAGATCATCTTAAAGGGAAAGCAAGCTTTCAAATATGGGTGAGATGACGTAGGAGACAACAGGAAGAAGATGGTCTCTCTTGGGGAAGTGAGGCAGGGAGGCCAGAAGAAGTGTCCAGCGCTCCAGCGAATGACAGAGGCCAGGGAAGAAGGTGACAGGCCAATAGAACTGAAGTGAGTGATTTTTGAGCAGAGAGAAGAGGGAGCAGGCCTGGGACAAGACGCAGGACTCTCCTGAAGGAGGAGTAAAAGCGGACTGGGGTGCAGATGAGAACGACTGGTCAGAGGCCAAAGGAAGCCTCAGCACCAAAGGGCTTTACGTCAATGAAATGAACGCCAATTTTCTGCAGATTAATTCCCAGTCTCTCTCCTCGAGTCCTCCATCTGTCCCTCCATCGCCCCTCCCTTCCCCTCAGTCTCTCTTTCAGAAGAACTCCCTTTCGCATTTCTTTTCGTGCAGATCTGCCAGTCATGAATTATCTCAGCTTTTGTTCATATGTGAAAGTCTTCACTTTGCGTTAATTTTTTAAAGATATTTTCGTTGGGTACAGAATCCTAATTTGACCGTTTGCTGTTGCAGCACTTTAATATATTGTTCCATTCTCTTCTGGCCTGTGCGGTTTCTGTCAAGAAGTCCGCCGTTATTCTGGTCTTTGTCATTCTCTATTAAGGTATATTTTTTCCTTCTGGCTGCTTTTAAAACTTCCCCTTTTTCACTGGCTTTCTTCAATTTCCTTTTAAGTTTCTCATTATGGTTTTCTTTATGCTTTTTCTGTTTGAGATGTGTTGAGCTACTTGGGTTTAAAATTTCCATCAAATTCGAAAAAATTTGTTTACTGCTTTAAAATTTTTTTCTGTACTCATCTCTTCTTCTGGGACTCTAATTACACATATGTTAGACTCCATGATATTACCCCAAGGCCCACTGAGGCACTTTTTGTTTTCTTTTTCTCTCCGTGATTTATACTGGTTAGATTTTATTGCTACCTCTTTAAGTTAACTAATCTTTTCTTCTGCAGTTATAATCTGCTATTAATCACATTTAATTTATTTTTTCATTTCAGATATTGTATTTTTCATCTCTAGAAGTTTCATGTTCATCTTTTTTACATCTTCCATTTATTTCTTCATCACATTCATGTTTTCCTTTATGTCCTTGGAGATAGACTTATAAAAGCTATTATAAGTCTAGATAGATAGATAGATAGATAGATAGATAGATAGATAGATAGATTATATATAGAGAGACTTATATAGACTTATAATAGCTTTTAAATAGTCCATGTCTGGTAATTCAACCATGTCTATCATTTCCAGCTCTAATTATATTGATTAATTTTTATCTTGGATATAGGTCATATTTCTCTGTTTC
The DNA here is from genome assembly GCF_000325575.1 of Pteropus alecto. NCBI lineage: Eukaryota > Metazoa > Chordata > Mammalia > Chiroptera > Pteropodidae > Pteropus > Pteropus alecto. Next base: position 2,986,787 of record NW_006437736.1, read on the forward strand.
TTTGCATATCTGGTAAATTTTTATTGGATGCCAGATATTGTCAATTTGATGTTGTCGAGTGCTGGATTTTGTTGTGTATATTTCAAGAGCATTGGATTTTGTACTGATGAGCAGTTAAGTAAAGTAACTTTGAGTCAGTTTTATCTTTTAGGGGAATTCTTTTAAGCTTTACTGTGACTTATCCATATTAGCCTTTATTTGGGGACTAATATAGCTTCATTACAAAAGTGTGACACTTCTGAGGACTCCATTCATTGCCTCTGAATCACAAGGTTCCTCTGCTCTGGGTGTTGCAAACACAAACCATTCCCACCCTTGTATGAGCCATGGGAATTGTTTGGTCTACTGCTTTCCAGTGTTTTTCACCCAATGTCTGTGCATTTTCTCTCATGTATTCTCAGATCAGTATTCAATCAAAGACTCAGGAATACTCCTCTGAAGATCTAGGAATTCTGGAGTTATGTATTTCTCTCTTTCTTCTGTCTGGCAAGTTCCCTCCTCTTCAATGTTCTCACCAAAATTCTAATTGTGTCAGCATCGCCTACCTTCACTGTCTCCTTAACTTAATGAGACTGATTGTCAGGTTCTGTTCTCCCTCCCTGTGCTGCAGCCTGGAAATTGGCTCCAAATAGTAAGCTGAAACAATCATAGGGCTCACCTGCTTGCTTCTTTTCTCTCAGGGATCACAGTCCTGTGGTGCCTGATTTATATGATTTGCCCAGTTTTCTACTTGGTTATGGTGCTAGGGCAATTCCCATAATAGTAAATCATTCATGAGTGGAATCCAAACTCTCCATTCATTGAGACTTTTTAAGCAGGA
>NW_006437736.1:2987619-2994076 GCF_000325575.1 Pteropus alecto
ATGTTTGAAAAAGAGTTAGTCTTACCGCTCTGTGGAGAATGGGTTGGAAGCAATAGTGGATTCTAGATGGTCAGCTCTGACTTCGTCTAAGCAAGAAATTATGTTGACTTACGTTCAGGGAAGTAGCAATTGAGTTGGGACAAATTGAGGCATATGTTAAGTGTTTTGAATTTGCAGGTCTCGGCAATCATATATGAGGGTTTGATGAGGGAGAAGTAGTTATCAAGGATGACTCCCATTTCTGGAATGAGAAAATGAGTAAATTATGGTGTAATTTACTCAACAGAACAATGGAAATTAGGGGTAAAGGACCACGAGTTCTCTTTGAAGAAGTTATGTTGCCTGTGAGACAGTCAAGCAGTGAGGTATATAGGATTCTGGTCTGGAACTCAAAAGGAAGATCTCTGCTGGAGTTGCTTAATATTATATAGTATTTAAAGCTACAGAGATGGATGAGATATTTTTCACTTACAGCCTTGAAGCATTAGCCATAGGAATGTTTGTTTAATCCCCTTAAGTTGTGAGGATTTAGCAGGCAGGCTTGGGTTGTTTTCCTCTTTGTATCCCCCAAGTGCCTGGCACATTGGTTGCAGGCATTTAGTGATGTTAGTAAAAGAGACAATGACTGTTGTGGACTCCTTCTTTCGGGAAACTTCTGAGCTTCCCATTGCCTCCTGGTTGTCTAAAAGTTTGCCTTGAGTTTCATTGTTCTAGTTTGTTTTTCTGGTTTCAGGCAGACTTTTCAAGTTAGCATGTTAGTCATCAGCAGAGGGTCATGACTCTCATATACAATAGGGCTTGGGTCATGTCCACTTGGGTCTCGTTTCCTATCATGGAGCTGGAGTTGGGACCCGCTATGTAGGAGGCCACATCCCTTCCACGGGGGCTGCTGTCCAAGGCTTGGGCTACTTGAGAGAAATTTCCAGGAATCCCGTGGACATTTATACCTTTGGATTTCACAGATTTTGCATAAACATGAGACCTTTATAATCTCAATGGTCCACCCCTGAGTTAACCCTGAAAGTTGCCCAAAGGAAGGAAGAGTCAAACTTGTTTTAAAAGATGAAGCATCTGAAAGCCTTGGAGTTCAGAGGCTTTATAAAAATTTCAGGCGGAAATTTTAAATTATTAGAAAGAGTTTTATTCTGGGGATGAGAGAACCTGAGTTCTGGGTCTGAGATTTATTGTACAATGTTGAGAAGATAAATTCCCATCTCTGGTCTCCAGTTTCCCTGTCCAAAATTGAGAAGATTGAACCAGATAATCTCCAAGTGCCCTCCTATTTCTGACATTCAGAAGAATTTCATGTGCTGGGAAGTATGAGTCATGGGCCCTGCCTCAAGGTGCTTAAAATCTTAGAATTGAATTGAGGGGTAGACTGCCCCTCTGATATCCTACTAAGATATCTTATTTCCTGAAAATGTGCTTATACAAAAATCTGGAGAGGCCTTGTTGTTTAAAAACAAAAAATCCCACCTTGGACTTCACAACTGAAATAACTCAGAATCTTAGAACTTTATCCTGAAATGATTATATATAGATAGATCTATATGGATATCGCTATAGATATCGATCTATATATATCTATAGATATAGATATAGGTATCGATATATCTATATATATCGATATCTATATATATATCATCTTTTGGAGATGAATAAATGGGAGCCCAATAGCGTATGTGACTTGTCCAAGGTCTCACAGGGAGTTCATAGTTGAACATAACCCAGGTTCCCACACAGACACACACCAACCTGAATACCACAAAACTTTCTCCACAACCTCCTCCCTTCTGGCACAACCTCCCGTCTCTGCAAGCTCTGCTGTCTCTGCAGTGGAACATTCCTGCACAGAGGGGATTAAAAGAGCAGGGGTGAAATGCTAAATCTCCCTGCCCATTGGCAATAGCCCCTCTCCTGAACTGAGCCCAGCAGGCCTTGGCTCAGGAGAAGCCAGCAAACCATGTGCAGCCCTGGGTTGTCAGAACTAACTTCACTCCACTTGCCAGGGGCTGTCCACACTGCTCTCTGTCAGGTAAAGCCCCCAAAGCAAGTGCTCTGTGGTGTGGGCACTGCTGTGTTGGGTGTTGTCCTGGAGCCTTTCTAGGCCAACTCTGTCAATGTGCCCTGCCAAATTCAGTGGAGCCACTGGAGACTCTGGGCCAAGGTTGGTGTGAAGCCAGGCCAAATTTCAGAGTGTCCAGCGCCAAGGCTCAGTGTCTGGTTCAGTGGAGATGGTAAGAGGTCCAGATGCTTGTCTCCAGTCAATCTCTTATTGGCTTTCTGACCTTGGATCTAGATGACCTGTTGGGCCTTATGACCTTGTGTGGATGAAATGGAGCCAATGTCACCTTGCCATCTTGGACCGCATTATCCACTTTCTCCCACCTTATGTCACTGAGTACTTGCAGAAGTCTAATGTCCCATATTTCCCTCCCAAAGAGAGAGGATAAATAATATTGACTCTCTATAGATAACTCTCAATTACCCAAGAAATACCGATAGTAATGGTAAGTGTGCTCTAAAATTTGTCCAATAACAATGAGTACTTCCAATCTTATTTACTAACTCCTGAAACCCAGGAGCTTTGCTACGTACTAAGGATAACAGAATTAATAATGCACCATTATTGCCCTAAAGGGGCTTTCTAATGATGAAGAAAAACAAACAAGGATTATTGTTACTTATAAACCAATGGCTCTTAAAGAGGGTAGATTTCACAGTATTTGGGTCTGAAATATCTGGGACAAGCCTGAATTGTTCTGTAGAAGAAAACATGAGATATTTTAGGAAGGGGATGGATAGATGGAGAACAGAGTAGATATAAGCTGGCAGAAGAGTGTTTTGTGTGAAGTAAGAGAAAAGGAGAAGCCCTGGTTAGCATCTCAGCCAAAGAAACAAAGGAGAGAAGTGTTCAGTGGAAATTCACAAAGTTATGTCATACCAAACTCCCTTCAGACATTACTTCGAAGTCTTCAGTAAAATCTACTATGTGAGTTTTTTTTCTGATGAATGTGAAGAGGTACAGAGTCCTATTTCCTAGAGAGCTTAAAGCAAGACAAGGTATATCAGTTATCTATTGCCACAAAAATGGTGTGTAACAAGCAACCCCTAAAATCTCAATATACAATAGTAATTATTTGTGGCTTATGAATCTGGGGTTAGCTGCAATTGGCTAAGAGCCTCTTCTAATCTTGACTGGTCTTGCTCATTTGTCTGGGGTCAGCTAGGTGTGAGATGATTTAGGATAGCCTTGACTCCACTTCACATGTCTCTCTTGATCTGGCGGACTAGCTCAGGTGTGTTCTCATGTTGGCAGCAGAGTTACAAGAGCTCAAGCAGAAACGTACAAGTGCTTGTTCAAGTCTCTATTTGCTTCAAGTCTCTTAACATTCCCTTGGCCAGAGTCAGATGACCAAACTCAGACTCAAAGAGTGGAAAATGTACTTTGCTTATTAATGAACAGTGACTGACAACATTCCAGGTGGTGGCTGTTCCATCAGCTGAGGATTGCTTGGAGCAGAGTCCCCACCTGACCCACTATGGGCATGTAGCATGAGCAAGAAATAAGCCTTCTTTGTTTTAAGATACAAGATTTTTGGGTTGCGTTACCACAGCAAACCCAGCAAACCTAGTCTATTATTATTGCTATAACCATCTTTTATTGATTGCTTATAATGTGCCAGGTACTATGTTAAGAACTTTATGTACTTTTGATGTTTATTCATTCAACAAATACTGAATGTTTCTTTCATGTCCAAGATTAAACTCAGTTCATCTTCATAACAACCCAGTAGGATAGATATTATTATCTCAATGTTATAGGCTAAGAAACTGAAGCTCAAATTGCTTAAAAAATTTGTCCAAGGTCATATAGCCAGTAAATGGCAGAGCAGAATTTAAACACAGGTCTGTTGGATTCCAATGATCAAGCTCTTAGCTACTCTATTCTACTATTTTTCTATTGATGCCCCGTCCTGGGGACTGTCCACTCTAGAAAAGTAACTTGACATAGAAAATGGATTTGAATATAGTAAGCCACTTAGAGCAGGGAATTTAAAGCAGGAAAGAGCCTTTTTCTTTGTCAGGCTCCCTCACACATGTTTGATCCACACCCTGCTCCCACTTAATGTCCATGACTCTTAGCACTAGCTGGAGTGCTAGAGCACCTGGCATCTTCACCAGTGAGTTATGTTTCCCCAGACACAGAGAGATTTTCTTTCCCCAGTGTCAATCTTACAGCCAAGCTGCAAGGAGACACATTGTTAAATGTTGGCTTGGCAGCAAGAATCCTGCTGAGCCACGGGCCAGGCACTAACCAGAAATCATCCAGGGGAGGGTAGAATCAGTGCAGGGAGACAGGAGACACACGCCTTGAACAAAACCATGATGGGAAGGAGAAGTGGAGAGGAGAGAATGGAGCAGCCCGGGCAATTTCTATTCTTACTTTTCTCCTAAAGAGAGGAGAGAACAGGGATAGAAAGATTAAGTTGAGAATGAGGAATGTGGGAAGAGCAGTTTTCACCTGCTCAGGACAGGAATTCATTTATTCCTCCACCCAAGAAGCATTTATTAAGCATCTACTCTGTGTCAACCATCATGCTGGATGCTAGAAAATGTCAAACAGTAAAGTCATGGCACCATTTAGAGGAGATCACAGATTATTAGGGAAGACAGACTTGTAAACAAGTTAAAAGATGTTTACCGTACTGCCTTCTCTGAAACCCACTGAAAATAACACAAAGAATGACAAAAGTAGAGAAAATTGCATCTTCAAAAAAACTAAGAAATCGCTATGGGGCTGAAAAGATTAACTGTTACCAGAGGTTATTCTTGTCTTTCCATAATACTAGGGAGGAGTGGGTAAGGAACAGCTGCCCAGGCAGGGACCACATTTCTCAGCCTCCCCATTGTGTTTTGTTGAGCCACGTGACCAGTTCTCATAGTCGGAGAGTGAAAAGAAGCGGTCTGTGTCACTTCTGGGCCAGGGTGGTTAAGAGATATTTTTCTCCCCTTTTGCTGGGTATGGGGGCCTACAAGACTCCATAAAATAGAAGGAGCCCAGGCCCCTGAATCACCATGTGGCAGGCTATTCACTAACCAGGAACATCTGTATTAGACCCTCATGCAATTGAGGCATGAATTTGTATCATGCTAAACCATTGAAAATTTGGGGTGGGGTTGTTTGTTACAGAAGCTAATGTTAGTCTAAATAAAACAGTCTAAAACCCATAACTGCTGCATTTAGTGAAGCTTGGACTTCACAAAAAAAAAAAAAAGAAAGAAAAAAAAGAAAGAGGAGTATATGAGTAAGAGAAGATTTCCTTGAAAATGAGAACGAGGATCTTTAAGGGCCAAATAAATGATCATTTGTTGGAGAGCATAGGAGCAGAGGTGTGGGTAGGCCATGGAAGAGTGACTCAATTTCACAAGGTGGAGGGCAAGGGAGACAGAGCTGAAGGAGGCACTATTTAGGTAGCTAGTATTATTTTTTCAACTCTGACTGCCATTCCTTGAATGTCGTAAAGGTGAAGTAAGAGAGAGGGGGAAGCGACAATCAGCCTTGCAGCTAATCACCAGAATGCTGCATATATATTAACTGACCAATCAGAAGACCCACCAGCTATGTGTCTTCCTTGTGACCCACACTGACCTCATCCCTGGGGTGGGGGAGGATGGTGTTTGGAAACCTAGGATAGATGCACCCCCAGGGCATAGCATATATGGTAACAGATTCTGAGATGAGAAACTTAAGGGGAATCTGCTGGCAGCCCCATCCCATCTCATTACATCCCTGAGGAAATAATAAACCAGAGTAAAACATTTCCAAAGTAAAATTACAAATAAGCAGACAGGATCCAACATGGGGTGAAAATTTTGAAAATAATAATGAAACTCTCATAGAGGGAATAAATTAGCATCAGCAAGACGTGGAATTAATATACTCAGTTGAGAGCAGAGCCAATATAGGGAGAGTAGGGATAAGAAATGAAAGAAAAAGGAAAATAATAAAGACAATGAAATAAAATAAAAGGCAATACTTACGAAATATAAAGGATATGCATACTGGACATTCCTAAAGAAAAAAACAATGGGGCGCAAAACTATTCAAAGATATTATAGAACTAAAGAAATGCCTGCATTTACGGAATGAAAAAAAAAATAACCTTGATATAACATAGAATTTGATGGAAAATGTTGGATAAAATCAGGAAATATTATAAAGGAAAAATCGGGTGGCCTGCAACTTTATCCCTTAGTACCAAAAAGACATGGTAGCAATGGGTACAAAAATTTTTGAAGGTAAAGAGTGTGTTCTCAAATTTGATAGCCAGTCTGGTTCTTTTATATATAAAAATAGCTGAAAGACATTCACCAATACACAGACTCAGAAAAAATAGCACATAACACTTATTAGTTCATGGGATGGGAGCGTAGGAGACTTGATAGCAAAATC
>NW_006437736.1:2995717-3036145 GCF_000325575.1 Pteropus alecto
GCAATTGAGGCATGAATTTGTATCATGCTAAACCATTGAAAATTTGGGGTGGGGTTGTTTGTTACAGAAGCTAATGTTAGTCTAAATAAAACAGTCTAAAACCCATAACTGCTGCATTTAGTGAAGCTTGGACTTCACAAAAAAAAAAAAAAGAAAGAAAAAAAAGAAAGAGGAGTATATATACATTGCCAGATTTCCTTGAAAATGAGAACGAGGATCTTTAAGGGCCAAATAAATGATCATTTGTTGGAGAGCATAGGAGCAGAGGTGTGGGTAGGCCATGGAAGAGTGACTCAATTTCACAAGGTGGAGGGCAAGGGAGACAGAGCTGAAGGAGGCACTATTTAGGTAGCTAGTATTATTTTTTCAACTCTGACTGCCATTCCTTGAATGTCGTAAAGGTGAAGTAAGAGAGAGGGGGAAGCGACAATCAGCCTTGCAGCTAATCACCAGAATGCTGCATATATATTAACTGACCAATCAGAAGACCCACCAGCTATGTGTCTTCCTTGTGACCCACACTGACCTCATCCCTGGGGTGGGGGAGGATGGTGTTTGGAAACCTAGGATAGATGCACCCCCAGGGCATAGCATATATGGTAACAGATTCTGAGATGAGAAACTTAAGGGGAATCTGCTGGCAGCCCCATCCCATCTCATTACATCCCTGAGGAAATAATAAACCAGAGTAAAACATTTCCAAAGTAAAATTACAAATAAGCAGACAGGATCCAACATGGGGTGAAATTTTTGAAAATAATAATGAAACTCTCATAGAGGGAATAAATTAGCATCAGCAAGACGTGGAATTAATATACTCAGTTGAGAGCAGAGCCAATATAGGGAGAGTAGGGATAAGAAATGAAAGAAAAAGGAAAATAATAAAGACAATGAAATAAAATAAAAGGCAATACTTACGAAATATAAAGGATATGCATACTGGACATTCCTAAAGAAAAAAACAATGGGGCGCAAAACTATTCAAAGATATTATAGAACTAAAGAAATGCCTGCATTTACGGAATGAAAAAAAAAATAACCTTGATATAACATAGAATTTGATGGAAAATGTTGGATAAAATCAGGAAATATTATAAAGGAAAAATCGGGTGGCCTGCAACTTTATCCCTTAGTACCAAAAAGACATGGTGTAGCAATGGACAAAAATTTTTGAAGGTAAAGAGTGTGTTCTCAAATTTGATAGCCAGTCTGGTTCTTTTATATATAAAAATAGCTGAAAGACATTCACCAATACACAGACTCAGAAAAAAATAGCACATAACACTTATTAGTTCATGGGATGGGAGTGTAGGAGACTTGATAGCAAAATCTAGTTCCCCCAAAAGATATACCAAAATTACTAATTTAAGAATGGAGAAACTACAAAATGCATGAGATAGTGGTGAACATTATATTCATTTAAATATAGAACTAAGGCTAAACAGCTGTGGGGATTATGGTTATAGAACAGAATGTAAATGTTCTAAACCACAGAAGTATAAACAGAAATAGCTTAACCAACAACAGTGGTAGAGGAAGAAATGTTGGTTGACGTATACATGCCCCAATTTCTACATCTTTCATGTTGGAGAGCACGTGAATTGGATTTGAAATAAAATGGATAAGTCAAGAAATAGATGTTTAAGTATACAGTTTAAAGTTATAAGGGTGACCACATCAAGGATTAGAAAACTTCCAAAGCATTAGGAGAAGGGGGTGGGGGCGGGGGAGAGAAACTTCATTGACAGAGAGAGAGAGAGAGAGTGAGTAAGAGAGTTGAGGAGGAGAAGGAGGAGGAAGAAGAAAGGAAGGGATCACAAAACAAAAACCTGAAGACAAAGTAGATATTTTATTTAAAAAAAAAAACAAAACAAGATGACGGTTTTTAGGCTGAACAGATTGATAGAGCATTAATGTAACAGAATGTACTTTTTCTACAAAAATAAAGATGTCCTATAAGTGAAAAGTGCAAGTTGAAAATCAATAACTTTATATGACCATTTTGGATCAAATAACTCTACATACCAATGTCCTCATATGTGCTTACTTATATAGAGAACTTTCTGGAAGCCTTCCAAAGAAATTGCTAATAGTGATCAACTTTGGGGGATGGTACTGGAAAAATTAAAAGGGAGAGAGATTTTATTCTTCACTTTATACAGAAAACATGTGTTACATCTGTATTTTAAAATGTAACTTAACTAAGTTACATCCAGCAAGTGCAGTACAGTATGAAGACAGTAGTGGCAGAACATACAAAGGGCTGAGGGAGGTGACAGGAGGGAGTACTAATTTTGCCTTAGAAAAGGCTTTAGAAAGTAGATGACATAGGAGCTAGGCCTTAAAGAATGACTGTCAATTTCTGAGGTGCAGATCAAGCAGATAAAGCAGAGGCAAGAGAGACAGAGAAGTCCATGCATTTTTCACCAATGATGAGTTTTCTCCAGGGTGATGGGAGTACATGGCCTGCGTGGTAGAGGTCTGGGTCTGCTCTTCCCAAGGCCTGAATGCATACTGATTGACAAGCTCTGCAGTAGTCTGAAAAGAATGCAAAATAAAGAAGAGGATGTTTCTGGTGGGAGGACAGAAGCTGGCCGTTCTGTGAGCTCCAGCAGGAAGGCAGGCGAGCACAGGTGGCTTCTCAGGGCCTGGCTGTGCATCTGCTCAGTTCGGTTTCCCTACCCTCCTGGCTGCACCCTGTCCACAAGAGCAGGCAGCAGGTGTTTGCAGCAGTTCAATGGCAAAAAAAAAAAGGCCACTCCAGCTCTGGAGTAACATCAAGTCCCTCACAGTGCCCTGTGAAGTGGGAATCATTGTTCGTATTCTACAGAGGCAGCAGCTGAGACTAGAGCAGTTCAGTCATCCAGTCATCCAGCTATGAGGTGGCAGAGCTGAGATTTGAACCAGGTCTGTCCAGCTCTAATGCCCAGAGGCCATTCACTTTCCACTCCCCAACCCACCACTGGCCCTCATACTAATACCCAGCAAAAGTGCCTTCACCACTTCTCTACACTGGACTTTTTGGCTGCCAATCTTAGCAGAGACCCTTCCTTCCCCAGCCCATCTCTATGATCTTCTACTCCCACCCCTATCACCCCCAGTCCTACCAACAGCTAGAGGAGGAAAGAAAAGATTTTTGTTTGTTCATTTGTTAGTTTTTTAGTGCCTATTATTTGCTGGGTGTCTCTACCATGGGGCCTGAAATTATGATTATTCCTATTTTACAGTCAAGAAAATTGAGGTTTGGAGGATTAAGTCAGTTGCTCAAGGCCCCAGTGCAAGGATTCAAAGCTGGCTTTGCTCACTCCCAGGCCACTGTCTAAGGCTACCTCTCATGGGACACCAGCTCAAGTAGCCAAGCACAGCCTCAGGACAGCCACAAGACTAAATATACAACCCAGCATGAAGGCAAAGGGATGGTTCCATACAGCAAGCAAATCGGGAAACAAACATGGCTAGACGACCTCCAGGTGGGCAATTTGGGAGGAATGGGAGCAATGGGGACAGAGCTCTGCCTGAGGGCCAGGCATAAAAAGTCTTTCTGAAAAACTGTGTACAAGGACTTGGAGCTAGAATATGGATATCCTCCAAGCCTTGGGGTTTAGAGTTTTTTCAAATTCCTATCAGAAACCCCTTAATGAAAAGGGATTGAAAGCAGGTCGTTACATCCCAGCTAGCAGACAATGGGGATCAAGAGTTTTCAGGCTACTCAGGGCCAGCTAGCAAAGGGAAAAATATTTTTCTTTTCCCGGATGCTAGCATTTGCCTGAGCATGACTTCCTGCCACTCAGAAATATATTCGTGTACCAATTCTGAATCAGGAAACAGCAGAAGTTAAATATCCACCCAGCCATCAGAGCCAAAAGCACGGGACAGGACACTAGGCTAAGGACTGAGAATAGGGATTGTATGTTCTCATGGGCCACAGACCTATGGAGTCACTTATTAACCCACTGCCACTTGGTTTCCTCATCTGTGAAATGATCAACATAGAAGTGGCATTGAAGGCTCCACTGGATGTTCTGATTGCTAGAGGTGTACAAATATAAGCAAGCATTTACTCAGCATCGGTCAACAGATATTTACTGAGTGCAATAATGTACCCTCTGACCATCACTGAACAAGACTGACACAGTCTTTATCCTGGAGATGCCTTGAAGTCTCATGGAGGCAGTGGATAGGAAGTAAATAAATGAAGTTCATTATTGAACTATGACTGTGCTAAGTGCCATGAAGATGAATCACAGCATGACCTGAACCAGAAAGCATTCCTCAAAAAGGTGACCTTTGGGTTGAGATGATAAGCATAAAAATCACAACAGCTAATACTGACATAGGACTTAGGATGGGCCAGCACTGTTCTCAGACCTTGAAGATCACTTGAGATTAACACTAAGAAGGATCTTCAGAAGAGGAGGTTAGAGGCGCTGAAAGGCTAGAGGGACAGAGAAAGAGCTGCAGGATGGGGTCACAGAAGGACATGGAGCCATGCAGGCTCTGAGTGTAAATTTCAGAAACCAGGAAAGGTTTTGAGCAGAAGAGTGATGAGGTCAGAGTCGTTAGGAAGCTCCTGCAGTGAGAGATTACGGGGGCTCGGACTTAGTAGTAGCCATGGAAAGGGAGAGAAACAGGATGGAGGCAAGGTATATTCTGGAGGTAGGTTTCATGGGTCTTCATGCTCGATCAGTGCCAGGGATAACACCCAGCCTTCTGGCCCGGGCATCTGACGGGATGCTGGTGCCAGTTCCCCTGAGATGGGGAAAGCCGGAGGAGGGCATGGATGGTGGGGGAAATCTCACTTTAGTAATGGCATGGCAAAAACAGGTCCCGTCTGAGGATCAGAATCTTTTTACTCTAGTTTCTGGCTCTGATGATATTTCGTTGTGTGACCCTGGATCAGTCATTTCACATCATCGACATCAAATGGAGCTGTTGGACTAGATTGCCTGCAGCTGTCCTTCCAGCTCTAGTCTCATAGTTTAGAGCAGGCGCTTCAGATGGGTGACTTGGGAGCTGTATTCAAGTCATAGGAGCGTTTTATTTGACTCACACAGAGTTTAATTGTTGATACATTTCCATCACAATCCAGATTTCTGGATTTTCTTAGGAAAAAAAAGAAAGCTTCACAACACTGGATGTGAAGCAGACCCCCACATGGTGACGGTTACCTGGAGTTGAATAGCAGCTGCCACTTGGGAGGACACAGGCTCTGCCTCTCACCCCAGTGCCCCCCGGTCCCTACCAACTTGTGTGCATGCCCTGCCTGGCCCTGTTCAAGGGTTCACCCTTTTTCTAGTAATGATAGAGGGTAGCTCAAATCGTTAGCTTTCTCTCAAGCTTATCTAACCAATAAACATTTGCCAAATTATTTATTTTATGATCGAAAAGGAAATAATTAAAAAATAGTAAAAGAAGAATGAAATTAACAATATAAAAGCCTCTTGTGATTCTACCACCCAGAGAAAGTCATTATTAAATTTGAGGCACTTCCTGCTAGCCTTGCTTTATAAAATCGGAATCATACTATATATAACATTTCTTTATGAAGTTGTTTCTTTTTTTTTCACTAATATCATAACAGGGCCGGCCATTCTACCATACTATTAAAAGTTCTTTGGAAAAAAAAAAAAAAAAGACTTTTAGAGTATAACGTGCTGGATAATTTAGGTAATTAATTATTCCACCACCGTTTCTTAAATTTGTAGATGCATCTCAACTCTGAATATTTCTTACAACTCCTTAGAAGCGAGATGATAGCGTCTAGGGGAATCGTGTATTTTTAAGGCTTTTGAAAAGTGTTGTCAGATTGCCCACTTTTTCGGCATTTGTCATCCATCACATCTTGCCAATCCTGGATGTTATCACTTTAGAGAAGCTCTCTAGGTGGCACATGAGGAAACCCTGCCGTCCGTTCAAACCGAGCCTTGTTTTTCACAGAACACTCGAGAGCAGGGATTGGCAAATTTCTTCTGGAAAGGACCAAGTAGATAGTAAATAGATGCTTCTGATTTAATGTTAGATTTCTGCTCGTGGGCCATAAATTCTCTGAAGCAACTATTCGACTTTGCTATTGTTTCAAGAAAGCAGCTGTTGACAATATGTACAAGAAGGGAGGTGGCTGTGTTCCAACAAAACTGCATTTATAAAAACTGTCAGTGGGCTATATTTAGCCCAGAAGCCATACTTTGCCAACTCCTGCTTTCTCTCGTTTCATCCTGCTCACTGTCCTGAGAAGTAGGTAGGGCAAGAAGGAGTGTGTGTGTCTGATACACAGAGAAACCGAGGCTCAGAGAAACCAGGTAACCTGTTCACAGTCACACAGCGAGTAATTGGAAAAGCTGGAAATTTGAACCCAGATTCTGACTCCTAATTTAGAGCGCTCTCTACCACACGATGAACCCTTTTCAAGATGGTGTAGCAATGTGAGTTAAATAAATAGCAATAAATGAGAAGAGTGCCAAGGTCATTTTGCCAAATGCATAGTCAACCCGAGCACTCAAGGGTTTGAGGGAAGGATTATAATTCAGTGCCATAAGTGCACAAAAGTGCTTTGTAAAGTGTCTTGCCCTGTGAAGAGTTAGTCTTAGTGGTGACATTTGATGATGATGTGGTTGCTCTTTCTGAAAAGAGCTTGATGGTGGTAGAAGACAGTTGAATTAATAAATTCTTTCAGTTGCAAGTAACAAAAAAATCCAACTCCAATATTTAAAAGAAAAAGGAAATTCATTGGGTCCTGTATCTCAGAGATCCAGGAGCAACGGCTTCAGGCACAGCTGGATCCAGGGCTTGAAATGAGGTCATGCGGGTGCTGTCACTTTCTCCTCTCTCTGCTCTATTTGTCTTTGCTTCAGTCCTTATGTGGCAAATAAGGAGGCCTCTGCCAGGCCCGATTGTGTTCAAAGGATGGGGAGACTCATCATATTTCAGAATTTCACGGAAGGACTCTGATTGTCCCTTTTTTGGTCATGTACCCACCACTGAATTAATCATTGTGTCCAGGGGTATGCAACACTTTTATTGACCATACTTGTCAGTGACTTACCATCGTGCTTGATACTTCATTAGAATCACATTGGGTGGGAATGAATAATAGCTACCAAAAGAGCATTAATGTAGCCAAACAACAATTTTAAGAGATCTACACCCATCCATTCAATGAGGGCTCCAATAACAAAAGAGCCTAAGAATTTCCCCAGTGTCTGCAGTGCTATCTTGCCTTGCTCCTGTACTTCTAACTATGAATGAAAAATGGAGAAGTGTGTTATTATGAGTTGAATTGTGTCCTCCCCATAAAAGATATGTTGAAGTCCTAACCCCCAGTACTTCAGAATGTGATCTAATTTGGAAATATGGTCATTGCAGATGTGATTAGTTAAGATGACGTCATACTGGAGCAGAGTGGGCCTCTAACCCAATGTGACTGGTATCATTATAAAATGATGGCCCTATGAAAACAGAGACACGGGGACAATGCCATGTGACGATGAAGGCAGAGACCGGAACAATGCAGCTGTAAGCCAAGGAACACCCAAGATTGCTGGCAAACCACCAGAAGCTAGGAAGAGTCAAGAAAGGATTCCCCTATAGGTTTCAGAGGGATTATGACCCTGACAACACTTTGATTTCAGAACTCCAGCCTCCAGAACTGTGAGGCAGTGACTTTCTATTCTTTTAAGCCACCCAATCTTTTACAGCAGCATTAGGAAACTAATGTAGACAGCCTAGGCGGAAGAAATAGTATATGTCAGGGCTGGGGGGATAAAATGTGTGGCCATGGAAGCCTTGAGAAGGGAGGATTCCAAGAAGGAGGGGCTTGGTCAGCCTGATCCCCTACCACCAGAATGTGGAAGAAGATAACGGTGGAGAAAAGGTGCATCAACAACATCTACTGCACTGGTCCTCGCCCCAGCAGAAGCACAGCAGGACCACGAGTTTGATGGGGCTGTGAATTACTCCACTGACACAAATGAGACAAGTTAACTTTTCGTCACCATTCAGGGATTTTATTGGCTCAGTTTCTCGCTCGCCTACAACCCCCATCACACCTACTTGTCTATTTTTGTATGGATGACCTTTCAGTCTTTGGAGGAAAGACCCATTTTCAAGGGCTTGGCTCTGCTGGGAAGAATGGCAACAGCTACCTGGCTTCAGGTGCCCAGTGCACGCGTCTGTTCTTAGTGGAACATGTAACAACCTCATCAAGGCACCACCCAAGGGCATATGTACTGAATGATAACACAAGGGATCTCTACCAAGACATCACCAAGAGTTGTTTTTGTTTGTTTGTTTGTTTGTTTGTTTGTTTGTTTTTAATGTGCCTCTAGGAGGGCATGTGCCCACCTGCAGCCCAGGCATCTATTATTTGGAGAAATAGCACCATCTAGAACAAACACTGAATGGTCAGAAGTTGCAAAATAAAAACACACTTCTTTTTACTCAAAGCCTTAATTGTGTTGAAGGGTGTCAAACTACTTAAACAACTTAACTCCAATCTAAGTATTGGGGCTAATAAAGATCAGACATGGTCTAAAGAGATACTGAGTGTGAAAGCCTGGCACCCTCTAGGTTCTGAGTAAGATACTTCCCTTTCTACCTGTCCCAGAGCCTTCCACTCTAAAGGAGGATGAGTCGCCCACAACTCATGCCTGGGGGAAAGGCAGTAACCTCTAGGCTGGTCTCCCTACTTCCTTCCTTGACCTTTCTCCATGGTCTATTTATTCCCAACAGCCAGAGGCTCTATTCAAAATATAAATCAGTTCATGTCACTCCTCTGTTCAGGATCCTCAAAAGGGACTCCATCTCACTCATGTCAAAAGCCAAAGTTCTATAAGGCTCTACACCAGAGTTTCTCACTCTTGACACTATTGATATTTAGAGCTGGATAATTCTTTTTTGCGAGGGGCTGTACCATGCATTGTAAGATATTTAGTAGCATCCTTGGCTTTTATTCACCAGATGCAAGTAGCATCCCCACCCAAAGTCGTAACAACCAAAAATGTCTCCAGACATTGCCAGATATCCCCTGGGGTAAAATTCACTCCCAGTTGAGAACCACTGCTGTACATCATCTCAGCCCCCCTGACATCTGTGACCTTGTCTCCTGTACCTTCTCCTCCCTCATCCCACAAAGCTACGGTAGTCTTCTTGCCATTCCTGCCAGGTGAACTCCCACCACAGAACTTTGCACAGGCTATCTGCTTGGGTGCCGTTTTCCCAGGGTGCTCTGAGATCCCCAGGCTCTCCCCAAGCCCACACGATTCCCTTTCCTCTTTCAAGTCTTCGCTCAAACAATACTGTCTCAGTGTGGCTCCTTGACAACTATATTTGAAAGTTGTCAAGGACCCTCTGTCCCCCTCACTCTGCTATTTTTTTCCATACTACTTACTACCTTCTAGTGCTTCATAAACTTCTTAATCTGTTTTTTATTTTTTTGTATCTCCCTCCACTAGACTATACCCTTCGTGGAAGCAGGAGCTTTTGTTTGCTACATCCTCTAATGTATCCTGAGTGCTTAGAACAGTCCCTGGCACATAGATAGTATTTGATAATAGTTGCTGAATAAACAGATGTGCCACCCAGAATGGTGGATTGAGTCACCAGCAGAAACAACTTAATCCAGTAGAGAAAGCACAGAATTCCTAGTCAGGCAGAACTGGATTACAGTCTTGCCCTGGTCACGAACTGGGTAACCATGGTTGAGCACCCTTGCCTCTCAGAATCTTGGTTTTCTCATATGGTAAAGGGGATAATATTCATGTACCATGGTTGTTGGAAAGATCAGTTGTGTGGGTGACAGTATTTAGGGCAAAGCCAAGTTCATAGTAGGTGTTCGATGATTGCTAAGATTATTATGACAGAAGTGGTAAATAAAACGTGGAAAGGGTTCCATGGGCCCTATAGGGTGAGTAGAATTTAACAAGTAAAGACACGTTGAGAAGAGGAGAAACTACATTTTACTGAGCTTCACAACTTTCTTCTGGAAGTCGAAGGAATTATTTTGCCCAGCTTACATTTCTGGAACTAGGATATTTGATGTTAGTGCTGTCTAGATATATGGAAGAAAACTCAAGGAAGAAAAAACATGAATTTGGCAACCCTTTGATTCTTGATGCTGATTTTGAAATACGCCATGAGCATAAGAGAGAGGATAATGAAGGGAGCTGGACTTGTAGGTTAGCCATTGAAATGAACAACTCTGAACAAATAGGAAAATCTGAATCCAAAAGGATGAAACTCATCGGGCGAGTTGAGTAGGAAGGATTGCCTTCTGGAACAGGGAGTTAACTTAGACCTAAGGAGGCTTTGTTGAGCAAAGCAGGTAAACCAGTTGGCCAGTTTGTGTACGCAGTGCCATGGGAGTGCCATTAGCCACACTGATTCCTTCCCATTCGAAAGTATTTTGATTTGAAGGACACACTAAGCTAGATGCTGGGAGGGGGATACAAAGAAAAGTAGAGCATGATCTCTATCCTCAAGGAGTTTGCAATCTGGTGGGGGAGACAAACAAGGAAGCAATAAACTCTACTATCACATAAAATTAAACAATTCCAAGAATTCAGGCTGAAGCAAAGTGCTGTGGGAGCATAGAGAAGGGACTGAAGAATCGAGCGAGAGCCACAGAAAAGCAGGAAAAATATATGAAGACTTGGCTAGAATGAGAGATCCGTCTGAGGAACCACAGGGAACTGTAGTTTAGACGTAAGTAATCCTAACACCACCCGGGGGAAAGATGGGCCCTTAAGGCATAGGGATGAAGTATCATGTATTTATTCATTCAATCACAAAATATTTGCTGAACCCTTACTATGTGTAAGCGTCGAAGTACTGCTTAGATAGTGATGAATAAGACAGACTAGGACCCTGCCTTCATGAAGCTTGTCTTCTAGTGCAAGAGACAGAAAAGAAAGATGTGGACAAGTAAATTAGATACTTTTGGAAAACAATAAACAATAAGAAAACTACCATAAAGTCTTAATTCCCTTCCCAAGCTCCCCAGGTAAGTAGCACACTCCATCTTGGTAGGACAGAGTAAGGAGTGGGGCAAGAGGCTCAGAATATTCCAGAAACTTTCCTCTTCATGGCAACAGGAGAATAAAGAAGAAACATTCTTTATCCCTGTCCAAAAAGACTAGATGAGGTGCCCTAAGGAGAATGTAGAGGGCTCAGAATCACATCTAGAGGAGGCAGCATTAAGATTTCAGATAAAAAGATGTCAGCCACGTTCAAGGAAGAGAGGCCTGAGAGGGAGAAGAAAAACCAGGAAGGAGGCCTGTCACGAGTCAAGAGTGGAAAGCATTTTTGTGAAGGAAGACATGGCCTCTGAGCCAAACGCTTTTGAGGGAAGAAATAAGAAGAGAAGGCCTTTTGGTGACACCGATGATCTAAGTGAGAGAATTTTCAGCAGAGCAGTGGGGACAGAGATGAGGTTAGAGCTAGCTGTTTTGCCTGGGCTAATTGTTAAAGGATCTTGCCTGGGCGTGGCTAGGGAATCATGTGGAATCCGACACCCCACAATCAGAGTTGGCAATAAATAAGAGAGGTCTAGAGAGGGGAAGGACTCTGAAAGCCCCCAGTGAGTCTGTGCTAGCCTGGACTGGGCCACAGATGTCTAACCTTCCCTGACATTCCTTCTGCCACCCCTGTCTTCTATCCTAGATCCAAATTCAGTTCTGAGCCCCTCTGTGTGAGTGTGATAACTGCAACATAATATTCTGTTGGAACTCAGCCTTCAGTCTCCCCAGCCCAGGCCAGTGCCAGAAGATGCCTGTCCAATTGCCAAATCAAACGCTCACTCTGACCACACCCACTTTTCAGCTCCTAGGAACCTCCGGCTTCCCATGTGACACTACAGCAGAACTTAGCTCTTGGTAGTTCCCCAAAACGATATTTCCATCTCCTTGACTTTGATCATGCTGTGTCTTTCACAGGGAATCCCTTTCTGTGATCACGGTGTGAATGGATGTGTGTGTGTGTGTGTGTGTGTGTGTGCGCGCGCGCGCGCGCGCACGCGCACATAGACACATGCAAAACACTTTTCTGAAGTTTGCTTTTCATGCAACGAATCTTGTGTCATTTCGATATGACTCTAATCCATTCTTTCTAAAGGTTCCAGAATATTCCTCGGTGCAGTTGGACCACAGTTTGTTCTGCCATTCCCCTACCAATGCGTCCCGCAAGTCTTCTATGAACATTGGTGCAGTAAACATCCTAGAACGTATGTGCTACATACCGGTACACTTAGAATTTTCTTCTTCCCCTTGCCCTTTCCCAGTCGTTGTTCAAAAGTCAGTTCAAGGATCTCTGCTTCTGAAAACAACATCCCTGATTACCCAGGAAGAGCGAATCCCTCCCTCCTCTAGGCCATCTAATCCTGTGTGCTTGCATCTCTGCTATGGCATTTTTCAGGGCTGTGTTGAAATTTCTAGTAAAAGTCTTCTTTGACAGGAAGCTCCTTGAGGGCTGTGACAGTGCTACTCATCTCTGGATCCCCTGATTTAGCACAGTGCCTGCCACAAGACATGTGTCCAATAAATATTTGTTGAATTAAACTGCAGAGAATTTGGGTTTTGAAACCAGAGTGCCTAGAGTTCGAATCATCGTGGCTCTGTCACTTACTCGCTGCGTCACCTACCCTTTGAGCTTCGTTTTCCCATCTGTGTCAAGAGGAAAAATAATCCCCAACTGTGTATGGTTGTTGGAAGAATGAAACGAGATCATGCAGCACTTGGCCTGGCATGGGGGTGGTGTTTGAAAATGAATGCTATTATGTATTGGTCTGTGCTTGAAGTACAAGAGATTGAGGCTTTGGGTTGGTACTGGGCCCTTTCCATGTACCTCCAGGCTTAGCAAATAGGAAAACTCCCTAGAACAAGCTGATAAATGCCCATGATAAATGCCCAAATAAATCTTAGCAGCGCCAAGCTGTCTGGTACTTATTGTCTCTACCTAGCTCAATCTAAATACCCAAGCCCTTCCCAGAGGAGGATGACTCGCTTTCCTTCCCCATGACACACCTCGATGGGCAAGCATTGTAGACATCACCTGAAACTTCTCTCCACGCCAACACACTGTGCTGTAAAGGTGGAAGACTTGATGAAGGATGATAAATATTGCTTTTAATAAGAATGCAATGGGGGCGGCGATTGGGAAGGGGTCTTCAGGGGAGATTTGGGGATGGTATCATCCAAGAGCCCTGTCAGGCATTGATCCAAGTGGAGCTTTCCCTTTTTCTTTCTCTTTTCATTCCGCCATTCCTTCCTCAGTGTCAATTCTGGGGCCTAAGAGGACCCTGGACCACTGGATAAGGATCAATCACACGATGGCAATTTGGATAAGAGCCAAATAATGTCCTGATGGCAAATATTTCCTCCTGCTGGACAATCCACCCGTGGTCCTCATGGGACAGGACATTGGGACACCTGAGCACTGATTCAGCTTCTGGTCAGCACTCACAGGGCACCCAGGACAGAGGTGGCAATCTGGCCTCTCGTATGGGTCCCTTTCTATGGTCTCATCTCCCTGCTCACCACCAGCTCAGGGAAGGTTTTCGTCAAGTCTGCAGTGAGAAAAAACAGAACACAAGCAGGGAAGTAAATCTGTCACTTTTGCTGACTTTTAGCTTAATACTCATAAATATGGCATCTTCAATCTCTGGTTCCACAGTAACCTCCTTCCCTCAAAGCAGTGACTCATCTCTGTAGAGGGTGCCTTTGGGTACAAGAGAATAAATTCAATGCTCTGGGGCCAGAGTAGGGTTCAGAGTTGCACAAAGCATAATTAATAGCATCTTCGGTGTCAGCCCAGCACACGAGACACCAGCCATCCTCCCAGATGTCCAGCCCCAGAATCACTCAAGCCTTAGATGCCCCTACCAAGGCAGCTGGACAACAGCCCCAAGTGGCCACCCAGTGACCCCTGCGGGAACATCACAGGCACCTGCTCCCAGCTCTCCCCAGTGGGGCATTCGGAGTTAGGGGTGGTTTTGGAAAAAGACTAAGTATTGTTTTAGGTGAAGGTTTCTTGGTGTTTTGTCAGGTCCGGAAACTATATGAAAAGGCCTAAGGTTGGATGACAAAGAAACAAGCCAACGAGATGCTACTTTCCTCTGTGTGCCCAGCCAGGTCAGGGCCAAAGCGGAGTTCTCTAACCCATTTGGACTCTGACAAACCAAGAGGCCTTCTGAGACATTACAGGGTTTTCTCTCTTCCCATAGTATCTGTTTCAATCATATTTTTGTTTTTTTTTTTTTTACCTGAGATGGCAGTTTGTAATAAGGGAAGGTGGCCCTAGAATCAGAGAGACTGGTGTTCGCAGTAGGGTTTACTCCATAGGGTTATTGTGACGATTTCGTGAGATAATCGTTTATGTATTACGTGTATATAAGGCGCCTACGAGTTTGGTTCCTGGGGCCCATTAAGTTCTCAGTCAAAGTTAGTGATGATAATGATGCTGACGATGACAGCGAAACTACTGTTATGTTCTCACTGTGTGTGTGTTTACTTATTTATCGTCTAGGGCATGTACTTCATATATTCATATGTGCAGCAAAGCCTGATCATCCTTCTTCTTCCCATTCTGCTATCATAGTCACCCTTCGATAAAAGGGAATGATGAAACTAGAGCCATTTTCTGATATTTCTGTGACATCTTAAAGGAGTTCAATCATTCCATTATGCTGATTAGAATGGCAAATGTCCTGATCCTATATCTGCTGCCTATGTCATTTTTTACTTAACAAATTTTTATTTTTTTTTGTGAGTCTTTCGTGTGCCGGGAATTATTCTAACAACCAGAACACAATAGAGAATAATACAAAGTCTGTACACTCATAGCATGAACATTCTAGTGGAGGAGACAGATGATAAATATGCAGACCATAGTCTAGTGTTCCTGTCAGGGCCGCTCTCTTTATTGGAACATCCCTTTCCCTGTCTCCCCGACCCCGACGCTATTCCTCAGGGACAGATGGGCTGCAGAATGGCTTTGTCAAAGCTACAAGGGTACAATTCACAGCTTGGAAATCTTAATCCCTACTAAACCAGAAACCTGTCATCACCTTCGGCTCCCCTTTATCTACCACCTCCATCGCCCCCCATACCCAGCCTGACCCTCATCCAGTGTCCATCTCCCACCGCCACTGCCCAAGCCCACATCCTCACCAACTCTTGCCTGGGCCTTCCAGCAATGGCCTTCCAGCCTTTAATCTTACGCCTTCCAAAACCAACGTCCACAGGGTAGCCACAGCTAGACTTCCAAAGCTTCCATCTGATCACGCCACTCTGGAGCTCAGTGCTCATCAGGGGCTCCCTTTGCCCCCAGGATAAAGTCCAAACTCCTCAGCACCATCCTGCATGATGAGGCCCAGGCTCATTTGTCTGGTACCATCTCATCTCTTCTCAACTTATACATGATAAAATCCTCAGCCATATCGAACTCCTGGAACTCATCATCTTTCTCCTGCCCCTAAGCCTTTGCATGTGTAATTCCTTCTGTTTAGAACACCACCATAGCTTTTTCATCTGACTAATCCTAGCTCATCCTTGAATGCTCAGCTTAAACATTGCTTTTTCCAGAAAGCGTCACTGGTTCCCCAAGTCCTGGTGAGTTCCTGCCACCAGGATCTCCATGGAACCCTATATTCTTCTATCATGGTGCCACACTCTATTTGCCTGTTGGCTCATCCACCTTCCCTACTAGACAGAGAACTCCTTGAGGTCAGGGGACATCTCTTATGAATTGTGCCTCAAATATGAAAGACAGACTCTGTCATTTCATCCATATGCAATGACAAAACAGTCAGTGCTTTGCGTCAAGGCCCACAGTGGTGAGGGTCCTGTTCAGCCATGTTTGGTGTTGTAACCCTTGACTCCTACAGCTGGATCCCTTTCAGGAGGAGGGGACAATGATGAAGGAGAAGCCACCTGGCTCTTCCTTCTCCATTTTGGACACAGCATCCTAGGTATGCCTCCCCATCTCTCTCCCCTACCAGCTATCCATTGAGTAGCCCCCTTTCCAAAGCACAACCCCGCTTTGTCAAAGAACATCCCGCCCACCCTCAATCCCAAGAAACTTTGTTTTGCTAAACATATTCTACTTCCCTGGAGGAGGAAGCAGGGAATTTTGTTTTGTTTTGTTTTTTACATCACCCAGAAGGAGACCCACATCAGACTCTATGGAGATCCGTTTTTCCCCCCCTTACCATCTGGGGCCCTTGAAAGGGAATTGGGCCCCAGCCTAGCCGAGTGCAAGTCCTGATGAAACAGCCAGACACTTGTCTCTGCCCACATCAGTGTCAGTGGCCAACTCATCTGTGGTCTGATGGGAGGGGACCCTCTCCACAAAGCTCCCTTTCTCTGACCATTCCCACATTATACAGAATTCCTAGGGAGGGACCTAGATCTGGCTCCACAACACAGGTCAAAGGGCTCCCCAGGCCCCACCCAGTTTCTCAATGTGGGAACCACCCAGCTGGCCGCCTCCCTGGCTCACAGGCCACAGAGAGAAAGAAAGGGCTTTGTGCTTGGGAGAATCTGTCTTCTCACCAGGCAGAAGAGAATCAGGTCCTGTGGAGGAATCAGAAGGAACAGAAATGGATGGATGGGCCATCCCTGACTCAAGCAAGAGACAAACTGAAAACACATACCTGCCCTCAGGAGACGCCTCACCCAAAACTTAACCTTGAGAAAAGCCATTCCCAACCTCCTCCAAGACAATCAAAATCTCTCTCCAATCCCATACATCAGAGTTTCTCTACTTTAGTTTTTCAGAAAATAGGCCTAAACCAAAATATACCATACATCTTAATTGTGTTTCAAATCCACATATATTTAAAGATAGAGATAGAGATATATATGCTCATTTATGGGCAAGAACTTGTCCATAATTAGGGCTTGTAAAGACTTTTTCTCATAAGTGCAGCTTCTCAGGGGTCTACAGATTGTACACTGTCTTCTACCACTAGTGAAAGGATAAATCCTGCCAATGGCTAAGATAGATGGGAAAACAAGAGAAAAGGAGAGTTGAAATTCTTAGACATTTGTTTGGACTTTTTTAATTTTACCTTTCTCTATATCAACTGCTGTTCTCTAGAATTTAAAGCTCAAAGCCCCAGACAGTTCCCAATTTGTGTGTATGGGTTTGAGTAGTTGTGTTTTGCAGGGAATGGAAATAAGATCTAGTAGGGGTCCCCAGCACCCTAACCAATACCCCCCAAGGACTTCTGTAAACTAAAAAAAAAAAACAAAAAACAAAAAAACTTTAAAAACTATTGAGCAAATTCAAGCTAATTTAACCTCATCACTACAAATGCGGATACTGTGGCTCACTGAAGAAAGAGATGTGTCAAATAGCTTTATGTTGTCAGTGCCAGAAACCAGGTCTCTTGATTTCTACCTGGTCCACCACGCTTTGCTCCATTACCAATAGAATTGATCTTGTCATTCTTGAACATTTGTGGAGGTCACCTAAGGCATGTGTGTACAGCTTCACCTTTTTAGAAAGTGTGCCCATCCCTCATGTCCTCCAACTCCCCACTCTCTACTCTGATGTCCTTACTCCAAACATTTACCTCATCATTTCTTCTGAAAGTAACACTCGTTGTATAAGATTCAATCTCCACGTTGTATTCAATCCACATATGCCCATTCTACAGGAGCAGTTCTCTTGCACAGCATGCTTCCTGGCAGTGACCGATTGGTCTCCAGGAAGAGCAGCTGAACCAAGATGGGCCAATCAGAGTTCTTCCCTGGGAGTTTTGACAACAGGATGAAGAGAGGGAGCTATCCCTTGCCAACAACTAAAGTTGTAAGATGTGAAACTCACCTCGTGTTATAAGAAAGTATATAGTAACAAAGGTTGAATCTGAAATATACAGCAATAGGGTGAAGAGAGAGAATCCCTGTTTCCAGCTTCTCTGAGGTCTAGCTTCATCTCTGGACTTCCTGTAGCTTGAATGTCTAACCCTCCCTTGAATTTCGTGGACCACTACACTCTCCTTGGCATTTAAATCAATTGATTAAAGTGAAATTTCTTCTCCCTTAAAACCTAAAGCCAATAAACAACAATGTAATCATATCTCCTCAACATTTTTGGCATCCATTTCCCAAATCTCTATTATCCTGTTTACTGCAAAAAAACAATGTATGTGAAGGAGCTATATTTCGTCCTAACTTCTAGATTAGGAACAAGAGAACTTAGGAGCATATACTAAGTTCGAGGCAAAGATCAAAATAAAACAAGTCTTCTTACTACCAATTCTAGTCTCTTTCCAAGAAACCATGATGGTGTATTTGAACTGGTTTGAGTAACAGAGACCCAAAATGCCTTAAATACGATGAAAGTTAAATTTTCAATAAATAAGGTAAATTTTCTTGTGCCTTGAAGCCCAGTAGTAGGCAGTTCAGGGCTAGTATTATGACTCTGCCCCATGAAGACCTCACGGACTCAAGTTCCTTCTAGCTCATTGCCTCCCTTCCATTCTTAGTTTCCTTATCTGCAAAATGTAGATATTCATATACCTGCCTCATGGCCCAAGATGGCTGCTCCAGTCACTGTCATTACATCTGCTATTTAGCCAGCAGGAAGGAAGATGAAGAAGAGGGAGAAAGGTGTGCGTCAGCTCCCCCTTAAGGAAGTTTCTCAGAAGCTGTCATATGACATTTCCACCATCTCACTTGCCAGAACGTAGTCCTATGGCCACGCTTCATTTGAAAGGAGCCTGGAAAATACAGCCTACTCTTGGTAGCCATATGTACAACTACAAGTTAGTAGTTCTGTAACCATAGAAAAAAGGGAGAATGGATATTAGAAAACAATGCACCTTCCATTATTATCATTTTTACTTAACAGTTCTGCCGTCATTCTAGTAGTTACTTCAATAGTTGCATGTGGAAAGAATGGTTCTCTTAGAGCCATTTCTCCTTTCTCCGCTGCCTTTTTTGTACACACCTTGTGTTTATGACTCCAAACCAGTGGTTTGCAGAGCTGGGGAGAATAAAATGAACCTCACTTGGAGGTTGGGGCTAAATGGATCTGTTAGAGAATTCTGAAACAGACCCCATGGTTCAGTTTGTCTCTTCCCCAAAGAGTTTTGGCCCTAACCATAGCCAGGCTACTGGCTCATAAGGGATGACAAACTAGATAGTGTGAATAATTAAGTTCCTACCTACACAACTCCTACTCCCACTTTATTAGAGAAATACCTTCTGATAGGACCTTCATAAAGACAAGTCTGATATATTCATCATTCATTTACTTATTCAACACATAGTTTTGGAGGCAGGGTGGTTGTTAAGAGGACTAGCCCTAGAGTCTAAGAACCTTATTTTAAATCCCAAATCTACAAGCCTGGGGGAATTACCTAGCCTGTATCTGTATCTGCAGCCTACGTTTCCTCTGTGTGCATCTTTTGGCGCATTCTCATGCTTTACAACCAAATTCTAAGGTAACATACAGCTCCCTCTTTCCTTCCCTCCTCCATCCCCCCTTTCCTTCCTCCTTTCTGCTTTCCTTTCTTCCATCACTTTTTCTTTAATAGCAATGGGATAATACTATGCATATTATTTGGCAATTAGTGTTCACGTAACATACATCCTGACACATTCTTTCATCAGCATGGAGTAATCTGTAAAATTAAAATTGATCAAACCAGCCCCTGCTGACAGAACAAAAGTACTGCAAAGTCTTGGCATGTGTATCTTTGTACCCTGGCTTGGGTTTTTTCGATAGGTAAGTTCTTTAAAATGGAATGCTAGGTTGAAGGGTATGTGCACACTTTAATTTGCTAAATAGCAGATTGCCTTCCAAATAGCAGTGTGTACTTCGGTCTGTATTCATTGTCATCTGTATGAGCAGTAACATAAAAGGTCTTACCTGTCTTGTATTTTGCTTCGTTTTCTGGTAGAGTGAAGGTCAGTGAAGGTGATGGAAGATGGGGGTCAGGGAAGGCTTCCAAGAGGAGGTTATTGTTTAACCATACGTTGAGAGATGGCATGATTTTTCACCCCCAAAGAAATGGGCAAAGGTCATTCTAGATAGAGGCTGGAATATGAAATCACAGAGCCTCCTGCGGGATGGCTGAATGAGGAAGTTGCTGCATTATACCTTGACAAATTATTGGCCATAAGGTGATCTATGCCTCAGCATGGCAGGCTCAGAGACTTGAATAAAATGCACGAAAATAGGCAAACAAGCGATTGCAATCCAGAAAGGGAAAAGAGATAATTAGCAAAATATAAAACTAACTACATGGCATATTAGATGGTGCTAGGTGTTATAAGAAATAAAACAGAGAAAAGGGACAGAGAATGTGCATGCTGAGGGAGGTAAATTGCACTTTTAATAAGGTGACCAGGGAAGGCCTTATGAGAAGGTGACATTTAATAATGACCTGTAGAGGGTAAGAGAGTGAACCTTGCAGGTTTCTGGGGAAAGAGCATTCTGGGATAAGATCAGCAAGGACAAAGGTCCTAAGGTAAAAGAGTCTCTGGGGACCTGGAGGAAGAGCAAAGAAGCCGCATGGCTGGAACAGAGTGAGTGACCAAGGGGGACAAGTCAGAGCTGAGGTCCAAGAAGCCTCAAGACTGAATGCTGTAAGACTCTGTGGTCATTGTAAGGTTTAGACGCTTTTCAGAGTAAGATGAGAAACCACTGGGAAGTTTTGAGCAGAAGGATGAAAGATCTGACTTATGATTTAAGGAGATCATTCTGGCTCGAAGAGAGTTGAGGGCCAAAAGGGAGAGACCAGTTTAGAGATTATAAGACTAATCCGGATAAGTTAAGACAGTGATCTGGACCAAGGCAAGGCAGAGGTGGTGGTGGGAAATGGTTGGGTTCTGGATCTATTCTGAAGGCAGAGCCTTTAGGATTTGCCTATGGATTGAATATGAGGTATGAAAGATAAAGAGAAGTCAGGACAACTCTGTGGTTTAGACCTGAGCAACCGGAGGGAATGAGCTGCCATTAACTGAAGTGAGGAGCACTTTGGGGTTGGGGGGATATACAGGGGCTCAGATTGGGGTATTAAATTTGGGATTCCTATTAGATATCAGAGTGGAGATGTCAAATAGGCAGTCGGATATGTTAGAAGGAATTCAGGGAGAGGTCGGGCTAGAAATATAGATGAGTCATCAGCATGTAGGTGGTTTTAAGAGTCATAGTAGACTAGATGAGATCACTAAAGGAATGAGCATGGACAGAAAAAGAGAAAACATTGGAGAACTTGCCCTTGGGATACCTCAGTGTTACAAAGTCAGGAAGGTGGGGAGGAACCTGCCATGGAAATTAAGGGAGGGGAACATAGGCAGCCAAAAGAAGCAAGTGTTTGAGGGAAAATTGAATAATTAAAAACTGCTGCTAAGTCAAGAAAGATGAAGATTAAAACACTGACTGCTTGATTTTCCTCTGAACATAATTTATTTCCCTTAACCAAGTACTGGCCAAGCCTCCCTGGCCTTGGATGAAAACGATGCCACTTTGCATATCATTCCCCTTGTACTTGCAAAGGAGGATCTTATTTCCAAGTCCTAAGGTGGGATTTTTGACATAAAAGAAGAGTAAATATTATGTATGGAACACTAAACTGAGAAGGAATGGGGTAAGGCAAACTGGGTTCCAGTTTTGGCGTATCCACTTACATCCTGAGTGACCTTGAGACCCCTCTAGTTCTCAGCCTCTTCACATGCAATATGGTGGGCAGTGATCAAGGGAGGCGTGGCCAAGAGACCACTGAGGTAATTTTCATACCCACTACTCAAGTCTAAAATTCAAAGACACTTTCTTCTCTCTCAATCAGGGTCAGCTATATAATTTTCAGAGTTCCTTGCTCAAAATGGAGGGACATGTGCTGTTTCGGGTACTAAAATTTAAAGTTTTTCTTCCTTCCATGGTCTCTCAACTTGTCACAGTACTTTTTTGCTATTTAATGGAATTCTAAGTACAAAAAGTAAACAAATAATTTTGTAATGGTTAGAATGAAAAGAATTTTACCATTTACTTTTATGTCACGCGATGCTGACTCTAAATGCAAATATAAGAACATTTAACTCATATGCAGAATCAGCGAAATGACACACTTCATATTTCATAGCTCACACATACCACAGTGGTGGAAATACAGCAAAACTAACTCAACTGTTTTATTTCACCTCTTGATGTGCATGCTTTCTACCAACATTCTCTGGGCTCACCAACATTTTGGGCTCACCAAAAATAGATGAGTCAGGAAGGACTTCGAGAAGGAGCTACAGGTTGCTTTATCGTTCCCTTTCCTCCTGCCATCGTATTCAGCATACGCTGTTAGCTACTAAGAATGAATGTGAGAGGGTTCCTTGGTTATTTGTTTTTCTTAGAACACCATTGCCTTCTATCTGCATTTGAAGCAAGTTCTGGTTCAAACAGAAAGCGTGGCCTCTCAGGGCTGTCAGTGCTCCCTGCTTATTCAGCTGTAGACGTAACACACTTACTTTGTACTGGCTGTGAGTCTTACTGAACTCCCATGTATCACAGGCATCAATGAGGCTATAGACAAATGGGATGGCAAGGAACAGCGGTGGACATAGCTCTTTTGCTCATGTACGTGCTCCGTTGTCCCATCAGTCATCACTTAGAAAACACAAGTTCAGAGGTAAAACTTGTTATTAAGAATTTCAAGATGGCAGCAAGCAAAGAATTAAATGAAGCATGGAGCCCTTCTGAGTATGAGGCCCTGTGTAGCTGCCCAGATCACATGCCTGAGAAGGTAGCTCTACTGTCCATCTCCCTCTGTAAACACCATCATGGCACTGGTTGCATGGCTCCATGGGGCTTGGTTTTCCTTTTCTGTCTTCCTCATTAGACTGTGAGATATCTAGCTCAGTTACAGCACCAGTACCTATCATAGTGCAGAATACATAGTAGATCCTCATTAAATGTCTGTGGAATGACTATTACTATAAGAACAAGTCATTCTCTAATGCCTTGCCCATGTCCATTGGTGGATCTTTTCCATGGCAGTTCTCGTCACTTCTCATTTTATTCATTCACTCAGCATCTTCAGTGTACCCCCAAGAATGTCACGATCTGGAGGGAGAATAGACATTGAAACAGAAAACTCATTCACCCATTCATGCAATTCAGTGCCAAACAGTGCTTGGTTACAGCATGTAACCAGTGAATATTTGTTATGGATAAGACACAGTAAAGTCTAATGGAGAAGACAGATAATTCAGCATTGAAAATGGAGTACATCGAAGGCACTATGGAGGCACGAAGAAAGGACAACTAACCCAGCCTTGAGCTTCCAGAAAGGTGTCTCAGAGGAAGTGTCTTTTTAAAGGATCAGCTATGGAGGCACAAAGAAAGGACAACTAACCCAGCCTTGAGCTTCAAGGTGTCTCAGAGGAAGTGTCTTTTTAAAGGATCGTGTGTCCTGAAAAGAAAGGCCTTCCAAGCAGAGCGAGCACCTTGGAAAGGCGACAAGATATGTAAGAACATGGTTATCTCGGGCAGGCCTATGCAGCCAGAGCAGAGTGTGATGGGAGGAGCAGTGAGGGATGAGGCTGGAGAGATATGCAATTAGAATTCAGTGTAATAAACGCTGTGGCAGTAGTACAGAGTGCTCTGTAAGAACGAAAGAAGGAGCTGCTAACTTCTTATAAAGGCAATGACCTTCAGACTCAGTCTGAAGGATGAGTAAGAGTTTGCCTTAGAAAAGGGTGTGAAGAACATCTTAAACCAGGAGAATGGCCTGTGGTCATAACAGGGCCTGTTGTCTTTAAGAAGTGGTAAGAATTCAGTATGGCCCAAGTGGGGAGGGTGCTGAGATACATAACAAAAATAACAGCTCAACATTTATATTGCGTATTTACTGTGTGCCAGGCATTGTGCTAATGCTATTGTATTAACTCATTTCCTCTTACTGACGGCCTTATGCAGTGGGTTATTTTTATTATCTCCATTTTACAGATGGGGAAATTGGAAGGTTAAGTAAGTTGGCCAAGGCCTCATGGCTAGTTAAGTGGTATATCTGGAAGTCAAGCCCAGGTCTATGAGATTCCAAAGCACATGGTTTGAAACACTAAACTATACTGGTCCTATAGTCGTTTGGCAATAAAATCGAAGTAGCCAAAGAGCTTTGGAGGAAAATGGTGAGTTCAGTCTGAAGCATCCAATGAAGGTGCTGAGAAGGCAGCTATGTATACACATCTGTACCTCAGAAAAGACAGATGGGCTGTAGATAGGATCTGGGAGTCATCGGCTAATTGGGAGTCACTGAAACCATGAACACGGATATGAGTGAGAAGAGAAGGGGGTCTAGAACAGAGCCCTGTGCAACTCGGGCATTGGAGAGCCAGTGGGGTGGGGCAGGGGGAGCAAAGGATGCTGAGAAGGAAAAGCTGGAGAGGTAGGAAAACAGAGAGATGCTGCCTAGAAGCCACTGAGCATCAGGGTCACACACGACAGAGACAGCGAATCAGATGAGGACTGCGAAAAGGCCGGTAGGTTTTGCGACTGACCTCACAAGTGACCTTGTACAGACCAGTTTCCTGAGACTGGCAGATAAGAGGAAAAGAACAATTGATAGATTTACAATGAAACAGAACAACATCTAATTTTTAACTATTCGCGAAAAAAATATCATCCTCTGTCAAACTACATTTCTTGATTCGGGGTACGGGAAAATGCAGTAGCTGCAGCAAGATGTAACGTGGTTGTGGGACATTTGGCAAACCGCTTACTTCCCTTCTTGAGGCCTCAGTTTCCTTATCGGTAGATAAAGATATTGGAAGAAACACTCTAAGTTTTCTTCCAGATCCGAATTTCTATTCTCCGCCAACTCCAGATGCTCTTTGGGGATTTTCGTGTTGATGGGGAAGGTGAAATAGGATTCGGGTGCAGTGAAAGAGAGGGCCCCCCATAACTGTTGCGGTTCCCCTCTTGGCCCGTTCCCTCTCGGTCTTGTTTTCTCCACAGTCCTCCAAAGCGGCTGTTGGAGCCAGTGATGAGAAACACATGTTTCTAGGCAGCCCTGATGTTGCACAATGCCGCCAAAGGGGGGAAAAAAAAAGAAAAAAGAAAAAAAAGAGAAAGGAAGGAAAGAAAAGAGCTTTGGTATTCTCAGCCTCCACAGACAATTCCCTCATTGAAGTGCTGTGAGTCACGGCGGGCCGCCAGGCCATCGCGGTTTCTGAATCACTTCCTCCAAGAAGGGCTCTCCACTTGTTCCCTGGCTGGCTTTGGCCAGGGCTGGAATGCAAGGAGGTAGGGCCCTTCGCAGAGGCTCCTACAGCTTTGCTCTTTGCTGAGCTCCAGCAGCACTGGTGGAGGTGCCAGGCGGCAGGGTCGGGGGACCTCCTCAGTGAAAGGTGGCAGAGAAGCCGGTTGAACCTGCTTGTTCCAACTGGTAGACACCCTTCACAGTGCTGAAACTCCGCCTCCCTCCCTGGTTAGAGATGGAAGTGAAGACCCAAAGGGCACAAGTTTTAGCCAGATCTGGATTTTCCATCTTCTCGACCCTGATTCTCTGGCCGATGTGGACAAGGCTGGCATCTTTTGGGCAGAGGTAGATGGAAAGTCGATCCTGGTCATACCTCCAACTCACATTAGGGTATCTTGGACGGCGTCTTCCCATCTCCCATCTTGAAATTGCCATCTCTGAGCAGAAAGATGTTAATGGCCCAAGATGCCCTCACCAGGATGATGGTACTCAAATGAGAATCGGCTTTAAATTCTTGCTTAGAATAAGGTTCATTCATTTGACAAAGAGCTTTAATTCTCATTCTGGGCCAGATTCTGTATAGGCACCAAGGATTCCAAGAGGAAATGGACATGGTCTCAGCTGAACGAAAGAGAAAGATAGGTAAATCAATGATGCAAATTCAATATGGCAAGTGCTCTGATGGAGAGGCCCAGAGGAAATCACCAAACACAGACCTGGGGACAAAGGAGCTTAGGGAAGTCATCCAGAATGTTTTTTGTATTTTTTTTTTTTTTTAGGCAAGGCAACCCTTGTTTGACCTCCCAGGTTTAAAGGACCTTGTCAGCTTACAATCCCCCTTTTTTTTTTTTTACACCTACAGCACCTGGTCTTCCTAGGTGGTCTCCTATCCAAGTATTAACCAAGCCTGACCCTGCTTAGCTTTCGAGATCAGACATCAGGCTTGTTCAGGGTGGCATGGCCATAGTTTTATTGTATTAAATAAGGCGATTTTCCTTTTTCCAGACATACCCCTCAACTCCCCATCCCCAAGACTTTCCAGAAGGTCAGTAATTTACTTGACTGAACACTGGAGATGAGACCTGCTCTTAACCCCTGTAAGAGATGAAGTGATCTCCTTCCTCCGTGCCAACAGAGGGCGATGTTTCCCATTGACCCCAGCAGTCTGGCAAACAGACTGCACTGCCTTGTGGGCATGCTGAGCCATGACCATTTCACAGCTCTAAAATCCTGGGGCACTGGAAGCAATGCCCAAAAGAAACAGACCAGGCATGGCTACTTATCTGATTGTACCAGTGAAGGGTACAAGGAGCACCTTTTAAGAAGTTCCCCTGTCCACATTCAGCTGGCTGTAATCTCCCCTAATGAGGTGGATTTGGATTAAATCTTCTTTCGAGCCAGCACCATACCTTAATCTTCTCTGTCTCTCATTGCCTCTACCAGAAGGTCAGGAAGGCGACAGGTGCTGGGCACAGGATGCTAAATGGAATCATTAATGTAAAAGGTCAGCCAGAATGATAGCAAGTGTTCTCTCTGTCTTGTACCACTGTGTCCCTAGCACCTAGGCACAGTACCTGGCCCTACAAATATGTGTCGAACAAATGTATGAAATCAGACACTTAAAAGTAAAGTTCTAGAAACAGCAAACATTGTTTGCTGGAAGAGAATATATATTGACTATAGTGTCTAGTAGAACCTTCTTTTTCTTAGGTGCATCCCAGGAAGGTACAGTGACGTGCCCAAAGTTACATAGCTAGTCTCAGAGCTGGGACTGGTGGTCATGTCCACTGACTTGCCACCGTGGTGGCCTGGCAGGGTCAACCCACACTTATATGAGGAACAAAACAAGGCAGCACGTTTGTCTAGAGGAGGCACTTGTCTAGAGTTATACCTGGTAGAGGAGCTTTCAACTGAGAATTTCTGAAATGCTTGTTCTAGGACTGTGAAGGAAAATGAGGAATCCTAGCTAGTGTGTTGAATAAAGAGGCGAAGAATGTCTAGCAATCCAAGGAATAGAAAGAGTTGGAATGCAGGTACTGGATATAGACAATGTGATGTAGAAGGTGACACAGTCATGTCACAGGGCCACCGGGAGCTCTTGTCACCCAGGAAAAGTCAATATATGTCCGTAATAGTTATTGTTACTATCGCTAAATACACCATGCTTCCTCATGCTCCTAGCCCTTTACACATTCTATTCCCTGGGCCTGAAATGTCCTTCTCTACCTTCTCCCTCAAATGGACCACAGCTCATTCTTCAAAACCCAGCTTCATGTCCTCTTTGAGCTGCAGGGGGAAGTTAATTGTGCCCTTATCTTTGTAGGTGCCCCTACTCATGTTCATCAGAAGTCCCTGAACCTCCTCGTCCATCTGTTGATCATGATGCTCATGGATCAGATGGACAAATTCATAGTCATCCTATAGGCTGTGTAAATTACAAAGCCCTTGACACGCGTGAGAGATGTGTATTTTTGTAATTATGAAAGGGATGTCAGCTAGCCAGCTTCTGACCTGCCAGGGCAGGGTCAGCCTGTCCCTGACTGCCGTCTGGGTGACCTGAGGATTAATCAACAGCAAGACCCCTTTCCTGTCATACACACAAGCTCGCTCTGTAGCCCTGCTCACCCACACTTGCTTCTCAGGCACTGGCAGCTATGTTTCTCACCCACCCCCTGGGGTCCAGGGAAGTCATGCGTTAGCTGTTAGCACAGAGAGCCCAGGCTACACTGCCGGCGCAGCCCACCCAGGGAGCCCCACCCTGCTCGCTGCCTGCCTTCTTCCTCTGGTGGTTCCCAGGCTCTGGGGGCCCCCCTAACTGCTGTCCCCTCCCCCAGGCTGTGCCTTTATTCTCCTTCCCCTAAGTTGGACTGTGTTTACAGTAAAAGTGGAAAGGTCTCCTCCCGACTCTCCACCCACGCTCTCTTGTTCCTCCTTCCTCCTCTGCAGCTTGTTTGAATGTCCTCGAGTCAGTCTCAGGGCCTTCAACAAGCCTTCTTTCATACACTCCTCAAGCATTGTGTGAAGCACTTACTCTCTGCAAGGCATTGTGGGAAATTCAGCGATTTATTCATTCCGCGCATTCATTGTACAATACCAGCATTATTAGTCGAGTCTGTCCCCCTACACACTGCCAAGTGTTACTACCACTGAATACACCTGCTTCCTCATTCTCTCAACCCCTTGCACATGCTCTTGCCTATACCTAGACTGCCCTTTCCTACCTTCTCCCTGAGATGGACAACAGCTCATTCCTCAAGGTCCAGCTCAGTGTCTCTTTTGCTGCCTCCTATAAAAGCTCCTGCAAGGGAAGTCAGTCATGCCCTCATCATTGTACACATCCCCACTTTTCAACACCCACCTTGTGCTTGGCAAAGACATGGAGCTAAATTCTGAGATCCTGACACCTTTCTCTACTTCCCCATTGAGCTGTGTTGCTTGGGCTCACAGAGGATTGTCAGTGGACTCTCAAATTTAGTAATAAACTTAAAAATTAGATGTCATAAGAGAGAATTGTCAGAAATTATCCCCAAACATAATACCTACCTATAACTGAATATGCAACTTACTCTTGTTTTAATATTAATATTAGTCTCCTACCTAATGTTATATATTGGCTAATGCTCCAGCGCATGTTGTTTTCTAATACCAATCACTCGTATTCTGGTGGGTGTATTTTTTTCTTTGCTCTTGAGACCCTGAAGAAAGTACAATGCAGGTGTCTAGCAAGAACTAAGAAACAGTCTTACAACAATCCCACATTTGCTCATATATTCATGCTCGCATCCATTCATTCATTCACTAGGATTTACTATGCACCTGTTATAACAATTGTGTATCAGGGTGACGGGCTTATACTTACACTCAGAAATGCAATGAAAATGTCAGTTCTTTGTTTTCTAGAATTTCATAAGCATCCTTGCCCCACAGTTGGTGGAGAAACTTATACTTGTCAGTTAATGATATCTTGGCCTCTTGTGGTTTGAACCATCTCCTTTCAGTTTAGGGACTGAGTCTGCTCCAGGTCTAACTCCCCAGCAGAGCTGGGTGAAGTTGTCCCTTTGGGATGACTTGATCCCTTTAGATAAATGCTCAGTCTTTCCAGTTTCCACGCTTCCCCACTTCTCCTCCCCAAGGTGGTATCTGAGTATTTAGGGGCCAAATGTGTCATCGGAGCATTGAGGGTGGCAAGGCAAGGGGAGAGCGGGTGGAAGTCTCCTGATCTCATAATGGTCCTTGGCTGGTCTCCAGTGGGGGTCTGTGGGTCTGAACTTTGTCCGTGTTTGGATGACATCTGTTGAAGACTGGTCAGCCTGATCCTGTCCTGGACATCCAGCTGATGAGTGACACTGGAGCATAACTCTTGGCCGGTTTGTCTTCTGAGCACAGGCAAGCCCCCAAAAGCATGGCCTGCTGTCCTTGCTGACCAGGCCCCACCTTGCTTTCACTGGTGCTGCCCATTCCCTGTGTCCCGCCTGGGCAGCCTGAATGTGAGAGGCCCCTGGCCGATGGGTCACTTAGCCCTGGTGTCAGCAACCTTCCTCAGCAAGAGCCCCAGCTTGAGTCTCTTCTAACTTTTAAATCCCTCTCAAGTACTTATGGAAGTCTCTGGTTTCTTTTCATGTCACAGGAGAATTGAGGGTGGCTCCAGAGGAAACACTCGGGCTCTCTCAGGCTGAAACTGACAGAGTATGGTGGTGGGGCCAGGGATATGAGGGGGTCTCTTCCCAGTATGCAAACGAAAATGGGGCAGAAGCTCCTCATGCTCTTCACCAGCTTTCTCAACCCAGCAAGGTCCCCTGAGCTGGCGCTTGAGCTCAGAGATGATATTGTCACTGGTTTCTCAGAGGTCCCTCCTGCTCTTCTCTCTGTCTTCCTCCCACAGGCATTCAGCCTCCTGGTTCAGCCCGAAAAGCCAAAGAGACGTCCATTCCCTTCCTTAACAGAAACCTTACGTCCCACTTTTCAGATGCCAATAACAGCAAAAATAATTTTTTGTCTGTTTTTGTTTGACATCGTGATCCAGAATCAAAAATTCCCACTCCGCATATTAAAAGTTGATTATCAATCCCCTATAACCCACATGTGTTCAATTTTTTGACTCTGGACTTAGGAAGTCTCAGTTTGTTCATCTATAAAATAGGAAGATAATAGAAATCACTTCATGGGCTGTTGAGAGGATTAAATGAGATGAGGTAGATCCGATGCTTGGCCCATGGAAAGTGCTGGATAAGTGTTAGCTGCCCAGGCACTGTGTTGCCGTCACACTTTTTATCCTCCCAGGTCAAGCACACACTGGGCAAGTCACAGGTTGTTTCCCCAGAGGAAATGCAAACAAGAGAACATTCCATATTATGACGTTTCCGAGATTATCATCCTGGTTTCATACGAAACTTTATCATATGAAGATTTATCGAGCGCCTACCAGGATTGAGCACTGACTGAGGACTTACCAGACAAAAAATCATCAGGAGAGAGGGGTGTGGAAGTAAGTTGGGGTAGAGGATATGAAACAGACAATAAGAGCTTTCGGCAACCTGGCAGGTCCAGGCCGGTCCCAGTTGTCATGCCTGGTTGCTGTGACCAGTCTCAATTCTCAGGCATGGGCCTAGCAGAAGATACCCTGGGCACTCAGTCCCCAGTGTGTGTCCCGGGACCTGGCATTAAAGCCAGGACAGGAAGGTCTTCTGCATCTGGTTCAGGTAAGCAATCTTTGAAAGAAGTGAAGGTCAAGGCCAGGTAGTGAAAATTCAATGCCACTTGTTCACAGCACATGCCTACCTCTTACACTCTATGGGCCAGAGATCAAGGGGTGGGAAGGGAAACAGGGAGGGAAAGATGAGATACCTTTATTGAGCACTCACTCTAATCCTCAATAACCATTAAGCACAGGTTCTACTCGCAGATTTAAAAACTGAGGCTCAGGGAAGGGTGAGCAACTTTCTCAAGATTACAAAGCCAGCAAGTGGCCAAGTCAGAACTTGCACCCAAGCCTTTCTGACCACGTCCACTCAACACGCTGTCCTCTCCAAAGCACACGTCCGCCTCCTGACCCCCAACTTCTCAGCTCATGCGTCTTCTGATGGGAGCTGTCTTCCATGTACGAGCAAACTGAAATCATCTCCTATTGGAAGCTTCCTACAAAAATGTAGGATCAGCCTGGTCCCTGCAGACCCTCTGCCAGGGACCCTAACTATGGATTTGATTGGATATAGGGCCCCAATATATTTTTTAACTTGTTCTCTTACCTTTTTCTTAACTTGTTTTTTTTTTTTTTTTTAAGCGGGGTGTGGGGGGAGAGAGTGGGAATGTATGGGGCTGGGAAAAAGCAGTGGCGAAGGCAACTTGATAACTGATGGTTTTCTAAGTACTTCAGCCTGAAGGAAGCCAACAGCTGCAACATATTGGTTACATGGAAATCATTAAGTCATTCTGGGAAGGAATGACAAATGTGTGTGCCTGTGTATATATGGTAGACATGTGTTTACATATGGAGCGAGGCACCCACAGAGGGAATTGCTTCAATATTGCCTCCAGACCAAGAGAAGAAAAAAGGAAGGCAATTAAAGCCCCATGGCAGGAGATGATTCTGAAAATCAAAGTCTTGGTTAGTGGGAAGCTTGAACTTAAATCTGAAGGGGGAGTCATCTATTCCTTGACATATAACTCAGGAGGAAAGGACTTCCTTCAGCCAGAGGCAGCACAGTCGGGTAGAACTAGTCTGGAAAGGGATTCAGGAGCCCTCCGTTTGGATTTTTGTTCTTTGTCAGTAACTAGGGCGTGACCCTGGGGAAGTTGCTCTTCCCTTCTGGGACTTAGTTTCTCAAATGTAAACTGAGAGAGTTTGACAGGATGGTCTCTGGCGTCACTTCCTGTTCACATTCCTTCAATGTGCAATAAATTTTTATAGCATAAATTATGTGAGCCTGAGCTTCTGCTTCTTAGAATAGAGCTGCCTGTTTCTCCCAACCCCACCCCAAAAAAAGTTTCCTTTCGTAAAAACATATTTTTCTATAAATCTCATTTGCCTCGTTGCATATAACCAGTTGCATTCACAGTTATGTTATGCGCCAAAACTAACTCCCCAGGAGGTAAGACAAAAACAGTTATTTCCAGCAAAGGTGCTCACAGCTCAGACTTTGGTAGATGGAAGAGCTGAAGCATGTCACCATTCATGGGACAAAGAACTAGCTTCTCCAGGTTTGGCTTCTGAAGGAGTAACTAGAGGCACCTGAACCCATTGAGGACCGTCCCTGGGCCATGGGGAAATCTGGCTGTCTGGTCTGTACTAAGTATGTGTGTCATAGTGGAGACTGGGGGGAGGAAAGGGCAGGGGCCTCTTGTTGGTCATATCCAATTTGATCCTCTCAATGACCCTGAAGGTAGATAGAGTTTCCGTTTCTATCTTCAAGTAAGAGTCTGGACTCAAACCAGTTCTCTTACATTCCAATCGGTATGCTCTTAACCACAACCATATAATGTAGAGTCTCTCGAGCTCAGTGCTATTCATATTTTAGACTGGATAACTCTTCGCTATGGGGGTGTTATGGACTGAATGATTGTGTCTCCCTAAAATTCATATTTTGAAGCCCTAACATCCAGTGGGACAGTATTCGGAAGTGGGGCCTTTGAGAGGTAATTAGCTTTAGATTATGTCCAGAGGGTGGGAATTAGTGCCCTTATGAGAAGAAAAAGAGAGAGGTTTCTACCTCTCTTTCTCCACAAGCACACACCTAGGAAAGGCCATGTGAGCACACAGCAAGGAGGTGGCTGTCAGCACACAAGAAAGAAGACCTTCACTAAGAACCAAATCTAAGGGCACCTTGTTTTTAGACTTTCCAGACTCCAGAACTGTGAGAAATAAACGTCTGTTGCTTAAGCCACTCGGTCTAGGTATTCTGTTATGACAGCCAAAGCTGATCAAGACAGGGGGACCATCCTATGCACTGTAGGATGTTTAGAAGCATCTCTGGCCTCTACCCACTAGACACCGGTAGCAATCTGCCTGGCTGTAACAACAATATATATCTGAACCTTGTCAAGTGTCCACTGAAGGGGAAAATCACCCCCAGCTAAGAACCACATCTCTAATGTCAGCCCAAGGTAGGAGGAGACTATGGGAGCCAATAAAACACTGTGTTCGAATTCCAGTCTAAAGGATGAGCCTGGAGATGGAGTTGAGTCTGGCATCGGTGGCCATTAGGGCAGCATGGAGCATGTCAGGAAGCTGGCAAGCAGATTGACAACTTCAAATGTTAAAAAGCTGAGATGTGCAAAGCGCCTTCTTATGATGAGATATTAAGAATGGCTGAGCTGGCATACCTCTGAGCAGGCACTGGCGGTCCTTAGTTCAGATTCCTTGGCCTGCCTCAGATTTTTTGCTAACCTGTGGTGTGCTCATCGTCTCCAGAACCTACACACCCTTTGGGATACTGGAGTCCTCATGGCCGTTGTCCATCCACACTAGCATCAAGTTCAGCTGCTTCTCCTGCTCCACCACAAACAACAATCTCCCGCCACGGACGCTGCGTTTGGTAGCCTCACCGAGCTCCGTAGTCAGGTCCCAGGAAGGAGTCTCATCCCTCGACGCAGAGCTTATTTCCATCTCGTTGGCCTTTCTTGTTCTCCCATCTCCATTCCTCAACATGCCCTCACATTCACCAGGATCTCCAATTTCTTCTCATCTTCCCAGGCAGGGCCTTCCCTGCCATCGTGACTGAGCCAGGCCCCAAGGAGGCTCATCTTCTACCCCAGCCACTTACTAAAGTGCTTTTCCCACAAAAACTTCCTTCCCTGGGGAGAACTATGGAAGCCGCCATTATAAAATAAAATTCATATCAGCGTAGTAACCTGTGGTAATAAACACACAGCATAGTGATCAGACCATATTCTCTTGAGTTTGATGCCAGCTCTGTCTCAGAATAGCTGTGTGAGCTTGAGCTTTTCATTTCACTGCTCTGTACCCCCATTTTCTCCTTCATTTGTAACGGGAGTATCGTCCACTTCGGGCTGTCGTGAGGATTAAGGGGTAAATAAGTGTGCAAAGTGCTTAGAACAGTGTCTGATACTTAGTACATGCTCAACAAGTGTTGGCTATTGTAATCATCGAAGAATAGAGAGATTTGGAACTGAGTCTGCCTTATGATGGGGGTTGGAAAAGTTCCAACTGGATGAGTAAGAATTTGCCCCCAGGAACATCTGATGCCTTGAATTTTATGAAATCAGAACCTACTGGTCATGAACCCCTCCTCAGCCTTGTCAGCTTTCCCTCTTGACTTTCCCCCATCAATCTCTCATTCCCACAGGGCTCAGTGAGACACTTGGGAAAATATTTTCCAAAATAAAATTCAAGTCATTATTTGACCCACACCACCCGATTCTGTGGCCCAGCCCTGCCTACTAATGTTACCGCCCTGTCCCTATTTAGACTGAGGTTTTAGAACTGACCAGCCCTTCACCAGGGCTTCCCTGTCCTGCCACCTCCTGCCTGAGTCATCCCGTGATGTCACGATCCTAGATTCATGATGTTGGCCAGAGTGGCCTCAGGGATGACTATAGATGGGACCAGCCTTAAATCCAGCTGTGAAACCAGTCACATTGTATCCCACCTCCCACCACCCCATTCTTCCATGATGTCGTGGGAAGAGCCTGTTCTGGGAATCAGACAGGACAGGGCTGCCTCCAAGCTCTGCGCTTTCCTTTCTGTGTGACCTGGGACCAAGAGAGCTCTCAAAGTCTGTTTCCTCATTAGTAAATGGGGATGTTTGCAGATCAAATTAAACAGCCTACATGAAGGTGCCTGTGCTGGTAGATAGTAGGGATAATCAACATTTATTGCCACAATTATGATGCATCACAAATAACCCTAAAACTCGTGACTTACAAAATAACCATTAATCTTACTCTCTAGACTGGGCCTACCTGGGCTTGGCTAGCTGGGCATGTTCTCAGCATGGCAGGTGCAGAAGTACATGAGGGCCAGGCCCAACCACACAAGCACACTTAAAGCTACTGTTTGTATCATGTCTACTGACATCCTGCTGGCCAAAGCACATCACATGGCCATGCTCAAAATTAAGGACAGGAAATGTATACTCCTCCTCTAATGAAAGAAACTACACAGTAACCTGAAATAAGATACTGGTACAGAGTGGGTGAAGAATTAGGAACAATAACGCAATCCACTCCAATAAATGGTCAGGAAATATTCGTTCCTGCATTTCCCACTCCCCTCCACATCCAGAGCCCTCTTGGTTTCACGTCAAATCTCACGGTGAGGAAAGAACGTAAAATTGATGCTCACTGCATAAGCAACCAATAATTGTTGAATAGCACCTCAGCATCTGGTCGATTTTAATAAAGATTTGCACCCGAGTTTTAAACATTTCTCGAACACTTCTCTGTACCAGACCTTTTTTTTTTGGATAATAGATGAATAAAGACAGAACAGAATGCTTTATAAGAGGGGCTCCAGGAGGGCTGCGAATGCAGTGTTACAGAAGTAGAAAGACCTCGAAAAGGTCACCCCAGGCCCTGCAGACTCTGGGTGTGTTTTGCTCAGGTTTGAATAAAGAAATGAGGTACTACTGATGGGACTGTGTTTGTGAGCAGAGTCTGAGAAACAAAGAAATGGTGAGAAGAATGGAGGCAGATATTACAGGAATACAGGGAGAGCACATAACAACACCCCCTCCTCTCTCCGGTCCTATTTCTTAGGAGACATGCTAATGGTGGATATTTCAGGTGGAGCAGGTGGTGTCAACAGAGATCTATTGGGATTGTGGGAGGGATTTGTGGTGAGCAGTTCTCTGCACGGCCAGTCAAAAGTCATCAGGATGAAAGACAGGGCTGACTGCCCTGATGTCCTCTGCCCTGCGTGGCTGGGAGACCAAGTGAATCTTTCCCGGACTTGAATCATTCCAGGTCTGCATATCCCTGAAACTGGCACAGGCTGGTCTGGTCACCTATTTTGCCTGTTTAGATTTTCTCTCTTCCATTTATTCTCTATGTCAGGAGATAACTGACCTTTGCCCTTGAAAGATGCCATCAAAAACTCCCCCCAACCCTTTTCTGGTCAAGAGACCAAATCCAAGGAGTCAGCAGGAGAGGGATTGGAGGACTTCCGAGAAGGTCCTTTGTGGTCTTGTCTCAGAAACTACTGAGGGTACTTCCTCTAAGGCTGCAGGTGTATCAGGCTGGGCTGGAGTTCCTGGAGGCCCCTGCAATGATTTTTGGTGATGCTCAGATATAGCATCAGATAGACTGAAACACATGGTGAGAAGGTTATTCCATTTTCGTGCAATTTTTGAGCCTCCAGATTTCATCAAGGAGAATCTCAGCTTGGTGCTCTTTAAAACTGCCAGCACGAAGCAAGATGGGAGTAGAAATCTCAGTCCACTACCCAGGAGGACTCGGATGCAAGAAATGGAACTGGATTTTTCTATGATTCAACTTATTTTCTCTTTCAAGCACCAGCATGGACAAAACCCAGTCAATCCGGGGTTCCCTCCTCTTTTCCTAGTGTTGTGCCAAAGTTTTGGAGCTTAAGTTAGTTCCGAAATAATGGAAGGAACAGTCAATGTCAACGTCATTCATTTAACTGTCATCCATTGAGATGTCTGTCGCCCTGTGGTCCTCAGCCGACAGCCCACACTCGTTGAATTCAACCAATTCCATCTCCGCGGTCCCTTCCGGGTCTCTCTGCTGCTTCTGTACCCCTCCTGGATGCACAGGAATCTTTCTGCTATTCTCAGCCCTCATTAGGCACAGGAAATTCTATTGGAGGCTCCATCTACCCAGACGGTTCATGCAGCCATTTCCTCTCTAGATTCTTGCCGCCTCCCCAGTGATGTAGTTCTGCCAGAAAATAATGCACAGGACCCCTCTACATCTAAAGGTCACAAAACCTCCTTGAGATTTGCTACCTCGTGCTCCAAAAGCTCCCCAGACCCTTCCCCTGCCCCCCAAAATATCCACTTTTGAAGTTTTACCTCTTCACCTCCTCTTTCCTGACAGTCAGGGGAATTCTTTATCCGAGAAGCCATGCTCTCTCTCACTCACTGTAAATCTCCCAGATCTATGGCCAAGAGTCATTTTGGTTTTCCTAAAGACCTAGGCTTTTGAAACTCGAATGCCAGGAGGCACTTCCTTTTCTCTGTGCTCTCTACTGTCACATCCCTTTCCTGAACTAGTGACCACACAGCCAAGACGCTCAAAGAGGGGAGGTCTCAAGAGAGAAAGAACAAACCAGAGTAGAAAAAAATTACCAGTTTAATTTTTTCAGAAATCTCACCCAGCCTCACAAACATTGAACAAACATGAAGATACATGTTGCCTTTAGAGCAAATAGTTCAAGCAGCCAAGTTTAAGACATAAGGAGGTATTTTTCTACCGTTCCTGGGCC
This sequence comes from Pteropus alecto, assembly GCF_000325575.1. Taxonomy (NCBI): domain Eukaryota; kingdom Metazoa; phylum Chordata; class Mammalia; order Chiroptera; family Pteropodidae; genus Pteropus; species Pteropus alecto. The sequence goes on from NW_006437736.1 coordinate 3,033,310, forward strand.
CTTTGCTCTCTTAGCCATTCTTTGCTTTTAGGGAGGATACTGGGCTCCTTGTACTTGCCTTCTTAATTTTCTAAGAAAAATGTTCTGCAGGACAGACTGTCACTGTCAAAACACCCATATTTACCTCTGAGACCTGCCCTGATTGTTCCTTCTGTGTTTTCTCTCAGAACTGGAAACCCTTTCTCTCCCCTTCCCTGCCCTTCACCGTGACCCCTCTCCATCCTCCTGCTGCCTAATGGCTTCACTCTATGACATCTGAAATTATTCTCAGGAATTGAGCTGGGGTTGTGGGCTAGTGAGGCTGGCGGGTACAGGGGCTCGGCAATTCCAGAGACCTGAACCCAGTTTCTCCCCCACGTTCTGGAACAGCCGGGAAAAAGAGGAGAAAATCATCTGGGCTTCAACATGGGGAGGCTCCAAGCAGCCTCCCCAAGCATGGAAGGAGGGAGGGAGGAGGCCAGAGGTGGAGAGAGGCCGCCTGCGCTCTCCCAAAAGGGATTTCTCCACTTCCTTGCAGGCTTCAGTACACAAGCGTGTTTGTTTAAGAGGGAAAGGAATGTCATTGATTGCTCCGGTGGTGGTGGTGAGGGGAAAACAAAAATAATCTGCCGAGCGGTTCGCTCTGTTTCCTGTGCATGTGTCTAGGTGCGTGTCTATCTGTAGGCCTAGCAAGCTCCCTGCTCGTTTGGGCTGGAAAACGTTCATTTGGGAGTGGTGCATGGAGTCTGAGCCTGCCGAAAAGGTACTACCCCCGGGCCCCCCACTCTAACCCGACAGGACAGCTGCCACCTGGCACCCGAGAGAAAGACCTTTGCCTGTTCCAGCTTCTGGGGCTGGTGGAGAGCTCCTTCTTCCTCCTCCATGCTGTCTGTCTCCTCCCCTCCGCTGTCAGAATCTAGTCCCGCATGTGTCCTTACGTGACAATCTCTTTGTGTTTCTTGTCTCCCCCAATAAACTGCCCTACGGGGCAAAGTGCTATTATTTCTCTTATTAATAGATGAGGAAACAGAGGTACACAGTGGAAGAAATAATTTGCCTAAAGCTTACAGCTTAACGGGGATGAATTAGGATAGAACTCAAGGGTGGTAGCTTTGCAGCCAACATTCTTGACCACTGTATAAACTGTCAGGTGCTGGCCAAATGACAGGCTTAATACTATTACCCATAACTACCCAATGAACGAATGGGAGTAAATGCCAAAGACATCCACGGCAGTTCCCGGGTCTTGCAAAATCCTGTGTGCATTACATAAGTAGAAATGAAGTTAAGAAAACATGATAAAGAAGTAATTGCTCTGGCTTTGGGGGTTATTTCTCTTCCAGTAATAGAATCAACCCTTCAGCCAAGCTGAGAAGTAATTGAGAAGGAGAAAGTTAAGGAGAATGTTTTCCAAACAGCCATTGAATGCCTAGAGGGCTTCTGCCTCAGCAAGTGAGCTTCCTGCTCCCCACCCTTGAGCACAGAGCTAAGTATTCACAGTCATAAAATTTTAGGGCAGAAAGGAACTTTGGAGATCATCTGGCCCATTCCCAATAGTTCACAGATTAAAAAAACTGTGGCCCCAAGCGGAAGGTGTCTTGGCCAAGGTTACACGGCTATTTCTCACTAATGTAGGGCTTAACCAAATCCTGCGCACCCACAAACACAGTCTTATTTAAGGACGAGACCCTGAAAGAAGAAGTGATTTGCCCAAGGTCACATAGTTACAAAAATCTCAGATCTGGGATTCCAAATGCCAGGCAAGCACTGAAACCGCCCTAGCACACTGCCCAGTGGGGAGCCTAGCCCCACGCCTAAGTGGCCAATTCCAGACTCCAGTGTCCTGGGAGAGTCGCCATCCCCTCTCATCCCCCATCCCAGCAGCCAGGGCCGGAACAGCCAGAGCTCCATGATGTGCCTCGTGATCCGGGAGCACGCCCACTCACATACACCAGTACCCCTGCATTGTGCAACGAAGCCTCCACTCCAAGAGTTGCTGTAACATCTTTATCTGTCTAGGGCAGCTCCCATCGGCCAATGTGCAGCGTCTCTCTGGCGCCTCGTGAACCAACAGAAGGGGCAACGAGATCCTGGCCCTTTACTATCTGACTTGTTTTTATAGGAAGTAAAAATAAAAGCCAAAAGCAAATTCCTCACCTCACAGACTATTCATTTCCTGCCTTTGGTGGCACAAAAAGGGCTCTGGCTTGGGCAAAGCAGGCTTCAGAGCTGGGGAGGAGGGGGTGGGTGCCGGAGTCTGACTACTCCTGGTTCAAAGACTACATCACCCCTGTCGTTGTGTGATCTTTGGCGAGTCAGTTATCCTTTCTGGGCCTCGGTATCTTCATCCAAAAAAACAAACATCTTCACAGTGCCCGCTTCAGAGGGTGGTAGGAAGATTAAATTAGACAATGAATATAAAGCACTTTGATGGCACATTGTAACTGTCTAATAAAAAGTGTAATTGCTACTGAGCTCTTAGGAAAGATACAGCGCCTCTAAGATTGCCCAGAACGTTTGAAAACCCGGAACATATCAGGTGGTTTCTAGAGGTCTCCCCTGCTCTAAGGATTTGTGAATTATTTGACTTTGGGTGGATTTCGATTCTCCTCTCCTTGCCCCTGGAGGAACTTCAGGATCCCCATTCTTCAGCCTTAAGCATAGCTGTGCAGAAGATGTGCTCAGATGACCTAGGGTCCCTACCCGAAGAGCTGAGGATTTCAAAATTGGGGCAAAAATGACACCTCAAACATCTTCTGGCCTTTGAAGGCATCTTAAGATACCCCTCCAGCTAGGGTCAGTATTAGGGTTGAGATCAGCGTTGCTGCTGAATTCAGGGTCGAGTTTGGCCTCAAGA